>NC_065447.1:148680844-149280844 GCF_917563875.1 Diabrotica virgifera virgifera | reverse complement strand
TCCATGTTTTGCGTTATTTTGCCGGTTATTGCGGCGCTCATCACTGTGTATATTTTTTACCTCATTAAGACTAACTACACGTTGCTAAGCAACCGAGCAACACTTATCATTTAATTATCTACCTGATTCCTTCAATACTAAGTTTGTCCACAAACGACAAAAATAAAACAATATTTTGTAAAATATTCATTTTTTTATTAATTTTTTAAATCAGTTTTGTACTAAAATGAACAGCGATAGTTCTAAAATTAAAAGTACCAGAACTCCATCAGAACTGAGAGAATAAGTCAAATCGTTTTCATTAAAGTACAGTGGAACCTCGATAGCTCGGATTAATTGGGACCGCGGCCGATCCGGGTTAGCCGGAGAATATGGTAAAAATTCATAAAATACGGTATACTTACAGATAAACTCCGTTATAATTGAAATAACATGAAATATATATGCACAGTACACATCTAAATTACTAACACGTAAACACAAACCTAATCAAACTGAAGCGAACAATACAAGACTGTACTACACACAATACAGTCACAATCGGAACGATATTATGTTATTTAAGAACAGTGGACACTAAGACAATAGTTCAAAAAATAATTTTTTAAATAGCCTTTTGAGTCTTTTTTAAACAATGCTAAGACAGTTTGAAATAAATACTTAAAGGAAACAGGTGCCTGTTGTTTCCGATAATCTGAGAGACAATGAATGTCGCTCTGCCGCCTTGTGCCATGAGTCATTTTTACTATCGCATAGTTCAAATTACACAAATACACATTATCTCTCAAATGTTATATTACATACATTTTTATTGTTGAAATGTTTGTCTGATGAAAATCGGTCCGGATTAGCCGGACTTCCGGGTTATCGGGGGCCGACTTATCGGGGTTCCACTGTATTCCCCTCAATTTCAAGAGATTAGTTTTTCCATTTTATCTTTGCCCATGCGTCATGATTCATTTTCAAACAAATTAAATCAAAACATAAAGTGAAACGTACGTTGATATGTTTAGTGCATACAGTACCTATACACAATGTATACAGGGTGAGGCAGATAAAAGTCCTATTAGAAATATCTCGAGAACTAAAGGAAGCAGAATCATGAAAATTGGAATGAAGGGGTTTTAAAGAGTGATCTCTTTAATGAAAATATTTTCATCGATTTGCTACCTCCGGTTATACCGGAAATGGCTTATAACTTCGTCTTTTTAAATGGAACATCCTGTATATTTTTACATTTTTGGATTCTCCTGGATGTCTGCTTTCTTAAAATATGAGGTTTTGTAATGTTATACAGGGTAGTTTAAAAGATAATTACGTTTTTTTTTCTTAATTTCCTAGCAACATTCACACCCTGTAGAATTGTAGTAGTTTGACATCAAAAACTCTATTTCTGATCAAATGATTTTTAATATAGTCTACTATTGTTAAAAATTGTTAGTATAGCTAAATGTTGAATTGTACTACACAGGGTTGGTCGAAACTCGGAAAGAGTATTTTCTGAGTTTTCTTAAATGGAACACCCTATATTTTATTATTGTAATGAAATGATATTTTATGCTACTTTTTTATTTCTTAAGCATTTCCTATACCTAACTGCTTTAATTTGTGAGTTATTGGTGATTCAAGCCAAACATTAATTTCAACAAAAAATACGTGAAATTTTATTAGGTTGGCCGTGAAAATATTCAATCACAAATAATTTTTCGGAAATAAATACATATTAATCTAGACTGATCTTTAAAATTGCCAATAATCGTTGAGCTATCAAAATATCTACGTAGTTAACATTTTTGGCGCGATTAACATTTAAGCACAAATTAAAGCATTTAGGTATAGGGAATGCTTAAGAAATAAAAAAGTACCATAAAATGGCTTTTCATTGTAATACTAAAATACAGGGTGTTCCATTTAAGAAAATTCAGAAAATCCTCATTCCGAGTTTCGACCAACCCTGTATACTAAAATTGAACATTTAGCTATACTAAATAATAAATTTTTAATAATAGTAGACTATATTAAATATCATTTTAACATAAATAGAGTTTTTGATATCCAACTACTACAATTCTACAGGGTGTGAAAATTGCTACGAAAATAATAAAAAAAAACGTAATTGGCTTTTAAACTACCCTGTATAACATTACAAAACCGCATATTTTAAGAAAGAAGACATCGAGTAGAATATAAAAATGTAAAAATATACAGGGTGTCCCATTTAAAAAAACGAAGTTTTAAGCAACTTCCGGTGTAACCGGAAGTGGCAAATCGATGAAAATATTTTCATTAAATAGATCAGCCTTTAAAACCCCTTCATTCCAATTTTCATGTTTCTGTTGCCTTTAGTTCTCTAAATATTTCTAATAGGCCAGTTATCTGCCTCACCCTATATACACATCGACGTACGTTTCACTTTATGTTTTGACTTAATTTATTTGAAAATGAATCGTGACGCATGGGCAAAGATAAAATGGAACATATACAGACGAATTTAGAAGATTTTCTTTAGCACAAGTGTGGTTGTAGAAAAACTATAGTATGTAAAAAACACCTGCAGAAAGGTAATTTCTCACTCGTTTGAATTGCGGCACATGCTAAGAAATTATTTTTCTGCACCTCTTGCACAATATACTATTACTTAGTTGCGAGCGAACTATATTTTCTATTATTATACAAATACGCACTGTATACACTGTATATACAGTGATGAGCACGCTAATAACCGGCAAAATAGCTCAAAAGATGGAAAACATAATACATTGCGAAACAAAAAGAGATGAAACTAGTAGAGGTGCAAATTATCGTTATTAATGTATTAATTAACATTGTATTACATAGTTTCCCACCTTTAGAAGTCTGTCACAGGAGTATTTTATAAAATTATACTGTCTGCACTATCTGAAGCACTATTTTGTATGCGCGTTCTATTACAAAAAAGTTGTGAATTCCGAAAGAACGTTTATGTTTGTTTCATTGATTTCGAGAAGGCATTCGACCGAGTACAACATGATACACTTTTCGATTGCCTGCAGGCAGCAGGACTTGACCACTACGATATAAGACTGCTGAAATACTTATATTACAATCAAGTAGCCTCTATCCAAATTGGAGACAGTCGTACTGAAAAACTGCCGATAAAACGTGGAGTACGACAAGGTTGTGTTTTATCACCCACCCTTTTTAATCTGTATTCTGAAGAAATCTTTAGGGAGGCTTTGGATGAGAGACAAGAGGGAGTAAGGCTAGGCGGAGAAGTAATCAACAATATTAGATACGCTGACGATACAGCCATTCTTGCTGAAAATTTACAAGATCTTCAGGCACTACTAAATCTAGTCAGTGAAACAATTCATCGGAGAGGCCTTAAAATCAACATTTCAAAAACAAAGTGGATGGCAGTTGGAAAGATTAATATAGATCAAGGTCAGCTTTCTCTTGATGGAGAGGAGTTAGAACGGGTAAATCATTTCAAGTACCTTGGCAGCTGGTTAAATGTAAATTGTGATTCTGATGAAGAGATAATAACTAGGATCGAAATATCACGGAAGGCTTTTATGACCTGGAAACTAGTTTTATGCAACAGAAACCTGTCGATGAATATTCGAAAGAAGGTGCTGAAATGTTATGTGTGGTCTATCCTATTGTATGGTTGTGAGACATGGATGTTAAAAACCACAATGCTAAACAAAATAGAAGCATTCGAATTGTGGTGCTATCGACGAATCCTAAAGATATCGTGGGTTTCGCACACTTCCAATGAAGATGTTCTTCAAATGCTGAATTCAGAACCTCTGCTCATAAGCATCATAAAGAGGAGAAAAACAGAATACTTCGGCCATATAATTAGAGGACCTAAATACCATCTGCTTCGCCTTATAATACAAGGAAAGAGATGGATTGGTCGAAAGAAACTTTCATGGCTGCGTAATATTAGACAATGGTGTGGCTGCACAGTAGAAGAATTATTTCGCGCAGCAGCCGATAGAGAGATATTTCAGGAAATTGTAAACATGATGACGGCCAACGTCTGAATACAGACACGGCACTTAAAGAAGAAAGAAGAAGATACTGTCACAGTGACAGTTGTTCTACTGCTCTAATACGTCTAAAGGTGGGAAACTAATGTAATGTTATTTTAGACGTTTATAACGATAATTTTCACCTCCACTAGTTTCATCTCTTTTTTTTTTCGCAATGTATTATGTTTTCCATCTTTTGAGCTATTTTGCCGGCTATTAGGGCGCTCATCACTGTATAAACAGAGAACGAAACAGCTGTCAGTGATTAATTTCGAAGTTCGTGGATTTTTACGGAATTTGAGAAGAAAGGGGAGTAATTTCAGTGGTGTGTAAAATTATACTATAATTTTACGTGTATAATTCTATAATTTTATAATTACACTATTATTTTAGTAATCAATAAGTAAAATTTTATGCAACAATTCACTGCCACATATTTTTGTATACGATATATGTTCCAGTATACGATTATGTTCCGTTTCTCGCGAAAAGAAAATAATAAAATGTTTTATCGCCAACCGTCACTAAAGTTATTCATTATTGTACTCATTTGCCTCAGTAAAGTAACACTTTATTGTACTGAAAGAAGAATTTTACTTTACCTGCTGCGATTATTAATCAAATTAACCGAGATTGAATGTAAGTGGTCGATGGTAGCATATGGTAGTAATCGATTATTTATTTGAGTGAACTTAACATTTATTTACTTTAATTATTAAAAATTTTGTACAAAATGTACGTTATTATTAATTAAATTTATGCCAAAAAGTGAGTAGTATTTTGCAATTATATTTATACAAAATAAATCAAAACTTAACAGATTTAGTAATTAGGTATTAAATATTAATAACTATCGATTAAACATCGAAACCGGCCATCATGCAAAAGTCATGTGTCATTACTATCATACGAAATTTTTATTTCGTCTAAAATTGAAAAATTTCTTAAATTGTAAGTAAGTGTTAATGTTTTTTATCTTTGGCGATAAAATTGTGTATGCATCACGTCAGTAAATACTCTTTATCTGACTCGTCTGTTACTCGCCTCGCTCGCTTCGCTCCCTCTGCTCGTAATATCAGACTCGTTCGACAAAAAGTCACTTTACTGACTTGGTACATAAATAACTATTGTTGTTGCGCTGTACAGAAAAAATGTGTGTTCGCGGGCGCAATAAAAACACGTTTTATTACACTGTTTTAACGATAATCGAAAATACCTTTTACGAACACATCACATCAATACCCCCTTCCATTTAATTTTCTTCTTTTTTTAAACTGATTTGTAGTCTGGTATGGATTATATTAATTGCTCGTTGAGCTTGAAGATACGCGTCGAGCTAAGGTAAAGGGTAAAGTTCAATGAATTTCACAACGACAGCAGACATATTGAAATAAAAAAAGCAAACAAAAATTTTAAAATATGTAGTTAGCGTATTTTACGAGATATTAAATACTTTTTATATGAAATAATTAGAGTTGTGAAAACTTCAAATTACTATTATATGGGTAAAATTAAATTTGCAAATACGAATAGTAGACCAGAGCGCATCTGTAAAAATATTAGTACATTTGGACGTTGAGAGGTGACTCAAATTTTTTTGCAGAAATTGCTTGAAAATAACTCAAATAATAATATTTGAGTTATCCACCCTCTCAAAAAGGTCCGGAACATTGTTTAAATAATTAAAATGTCAAAAAATGAAGGAAAAGTTCGATTTTTTTCTTCGGTTTTTGATTATAACAACTTTAAAAGTATTCATTTTCGAGAACAGTTGTATTGACATAAAAGTTGCGTAATTAAATTTCCTACAATATAAAATTGGTTAAAAATGTAAAAACCAGTCACCCGTGTTGCAAAATAGCAATAGTTGCGAAAAAAACATACAAAAACAAGTATTCGCATTTTACGTTTTTCAACCATTTATGCTACACTTAGGACCTTCATGTTTCACCCAGAAAAACTTTATGATACAATAAAACAATACTGTACATTTCATTAAGATCGGTTTAATAGATTTTGCAAAATAAATTTTGCAATCCAGCTTTCGCAAAAAAAATTCATTTTTTCACAATGTTGCAGGACTGAAAATAAAGCAGATAGCAAGTTGAAATTTTTTTTGCTTATAGAAGTGTACTGTAACTTTCATTTGCAATTTGCAAAATTAAAATCGATTAACTACCACGGCGTCAGGAATTTTTTTAAATAAACATTAATTATTGGTGCTGCGCGCAGGACATCGGATAGTTTGCTCTGATTGGGTATTCCAATGACCTTTGATACTGATTGATAAATTTTAATTTTTATTACATTTCGATATAAATAAATAAATTTGTTTATTGCAAAATAAAAACACATACTCTATCCTTTGAAATAACACCTTTTTTAGCAAAAACTTTCTTTGTTCATATATTTTAACTTAGAGAATAAAAGTTTATTATTTTTAAACATATGCAATTGTTTAAACAATATTTCACAAACAATAATAAAATTAGTTTGATTTTTGTGGAATTAAAATATTAAAATACAACAAAATATAAGAGTAAGAAAATAATATATTAGATAAAGATTGGAAGAAATTTTGGTGGAAATCAACTTGTGTGAATCGAACACCGCTGTCCTGCGCGTAGCACCAATAATTAATGTTTATTTAAAAAAATTCCTGACGCCGTGGTAGTTAATCGATTTTAATTTTGCAAATTGCAAATGAAAGGTACAGTACACTTCTATAAACAATGTTCCGGACTTTTTTGAGAGGGAGGATAACTCAAATATTATTATTTGAGTTATTTTCAAAAAATTTCTGCAAAAAAATTTGAGTCACCTCTCAACGTCCGTCTCAAAACAGATGGGCCCTGGACTATAGGTATATAGTGAATTTAGTGAACACGTTAAGGTTGGAATAAATTAATTTTTTCATGAATGGGTAATTTTGGAAATAAATCCCGAAACATCTCGACTTTTATTTTTTAAATTACGATATTTTTGCATATTATATATTATATATCATACTAGCCATGGGCCTTCTAAGCCTGGAGAGCTAAACTATATACAGTGCGTCCATAAAGTAACGCATAAATTCATTATTTCGTAAACCGGCGACTTTAAGAAAAAATCCCGAAACAGGTCGATTTTCATTTTTAAATTACAATTTTTTGCCATATATATCATACTAGTGACGTCATCCATCTGGGCCTGATGAGGGTTATGAGGGTTAACAAGAATAGGGGTCATGTGATAGATGATTTGAAAGGGTATTTAATTATCTATTCATTAATATAAACATTCATCATCATCATCATGGCATCCACACTCCTAGCGGAGTGATTGCCGCCCTCTTTGGGCTCTTCCGATTCGTTGGTCGCGGGGAATCAGTCCGCATTAACATTTTGGTTTTACAATTGGGTGTGTGACTTGGCACCTTCTACAATTTTTCTCCATTCGTTCCTGTTTTTGCTTATGGTTGCCCATTCTCTGACTCCCATCTTCTTAAGGTCCTCGACTATCTGGTTCTCCCATCTAGTTTTGGGTCTTCCTCGTGGTCTGCTTGATGCAGGTCTCCATTTGGAAATTTTCTTGATGACGGCTTCTAGATTTCTCCTTCCTATATGTCCCATCCATCTGAGTCTCTGTACCTTGATAAATCTGATGATGTCTTCTCCTTTCAGAAGGTCTCTTACTTCGTGGTTCATGAGTTTTCTAAATTCATTATTACCTAAATCTAGTGGGCCTGCTATCCTCCGAATTATTTTCCTCTCTAGGATCCTCAATCTTTCTTCCTCTTTCTGGGGCAGACACATTACCTCAGCACCATATGTGATTACTGGTCTAATTGCTGCTTTGCAAATCTTCAGTTTAGTATTCTGAATAAGCTTCTTATCTTTTAGGAAGTTATTGTATTTCCAGTAGGCTCTGTTTCCTGTCGGGATTCTTTCACTGATTACGATGATTCTATCGTTAGTTCTATTAACTGAGACTCCAAGATATTTAAAGTGTTCTATCTTTTCAAACTTATATTCACCAATATTTAAACTTGTTACATTATCTGGATTTTTTCTTGAGCATATTAGGTATTTTGTTTTGTTTTGATTTATTTCTAAACCCCTTTTGGATGCTTCCTTGCATAACTTCGTAAATTCTTCCTTTAAACTGTTCAGGTTTCTGCTAATTAATGCTATGTCGTCAGCATACGCCACAAGTTGCGACATCGATGTTATAATTGTACCTTTTATTTCTGTAGCTCTTATTGTTCCTTCTATTGCGACATTAAATAATGACGTTGATAGAGAGTCACCTTGTCGTACTCCACTTGCTATTTATATATTTTTGGTGATACCGTTATCTGTAATTATTGCTGCAGTCGATCCTTCCATTGCCATTTTCGTAAGTTTTATAAGTTTCATTGGTATATCTAGGTTTTTCATGTCTTCTATTAGGTCGGGTCTTGTTAAACTGTCAAAGGCTTGCTTGAAATCTATGAAAAGGATGTGTAAGTCGATATCATGTTCGTAGCATTTCTCAATTGACTGTGTGATTATGTGAACTGTGTCTATTGTTTACCTTCCCTCTCTAAATCCGTGCTGGTAGTCTCCTATTTTAGTTTCAATGTATTTTGAGAGTTTTTGTCTGATTAGTGCTGTCAATATCTTGTAGCAGCTGTTTAACAGTGTTACTCATCTATAGTTGTTGCATTTTGTAGTGTCCCCTTTCTTTAGAATCGGAAATATCCATCTAGTTTTCCATTCTTCGGGCATTCTTTCTTCTTCCCAAACCCTTAGCATTAGCTCGTATATTTTCCGTTGTAGTTCTTCTCCGCCTCGTTTTATTAGCTCGTTTGGGATTTCATGTGGGCCTGCTGCTTTCTTTTGTTTTAGGTTACTTATCACACGTAAAAAGTCCTCATATGGCGGTTTTTCGATTTCATCATCAAGGTCTGTATCCTCTGTATATTCGAGTGAACTTTCTATCGCCTTAAATAACTCTTCGTAGTATTTCTCCCATACTTTGGCATCAACATTAACTGTTGGTTTCTTCTTATTTTGTGATAAACATTAATATAATTATTTATACAGGGTTTATTTTTATTTTTTTTTAATTAACTTAATTGACACAAAAAGATGAATGTACTTATGTAATTTGTTTAATTCTAAATACATTTTACTGCTGTCATAAAACATAAAAATATTTTCTTTAACAAATAAACATTGATTTTCGCTTAAACGAATTGTTCAAATTGCCAAGAGGTAGATAGGTGGCAGCTTTAACATTGAATTAAAGCGAAAAGCAATATATATTTGTCAAATAAACATGTTTTTCCTATTTTCTGACAACAGTAAAAGGTATTTTGAATTAAATAAATTACATACATTTTTCTTTTTGTCTCAATTAATTTAATAAAAAAAAATTTTTAACACCCTGTAAGTATAAATAGTTACCTATGTTAATGTTTATATTGGTGAATAGAGAATTAAATATCCTTTCAAATGAGCTATCACGTGGCCCCTATTCTTATTTAAAAAATCATCGACTACGTCATCAAGCCCAGATGGATGACGTCACTACTATGATAGGGTCAGTCAGGGTAATTGGAAACACTATTTGAAATATCATGACACCTAAGCATTTGAAATTTATTTAAAAATATAGTGTTTGATTTTTTTTATATTATAACCGGTTCATAACGTTCTACGACGTCTTCCGATTCCCAATCGCCATTGCTCTCGATCGTAGCACATGTCTTCGTTCAAGCCTCTTTCTCTGATTTCCTTATGGATTCCTTCTATCCTTAAAAGAGGAAGACCTAGGAAAAGCTGGATAGAAAGATACTGTTTTATATTATAATAAAATAAAAGCCTTTGGCTAATATATGATAAGTCTACAGTAGAATGTCTTAAAAACTAGTCAGAGAAAGTAACAAAAAAATAAGATATTCAAAGTTTCCATTTACCCCAGAAATTTTAAGAAAAAAACTAAAAAATGGGGTAAATGTAAACAACAATCTCAGGCTTTTAAACATGTAACAATATGGTCTTCAATTTTGGCTAACCATGCAGTAGACCCACTAGTTCCATCTCATCAGCTGGTATGTTTCTACTCTTTATGCAGTTGTAAATAACGCAATGTGGAATGCTGTAACAAACAGCAGCCTCCTATATGTTATTTTTTGTTGTTTTAATGTCTGACACCTCATTTTTAAATCATTCAAAGAGTATTTCGTTGGTTCTCTCTTCTGTATGTACTTTCTCAACATTTTAAAAATAACAAGACCTGTAACCTTAACATAAAAAATTGATTTCCATTTACTTCACATTGTTTCCATTTACCCCTAACAGGTGTTTTCATTTACCCCATACTCAATATTTAAGGGGGTAATTGTGAACACTTACTGTACTTACTTCTTGTATTAAACAACATTCAAATTAACATTGTAGGCAATAGAAATATTCTTGTAGTAGCTATAAATTATATAATCACTATGCGTACTTAATACAGAGAGATAAAATTTGTAAAATATTGGCACTGTTCTAAATCGATTTATGTGTTAAAAAACAATCAAATTTAAATTGCACAGAATAGACATTAACTTGGCTTGTAAACAAATGAATAACATACCACACAATAAGGAAAGATGGAATTGTAATTCTGTGTATGTGATATTGTTGGAATATTTCATTTCTAGCGGTAGGGAGTACTTACTGTTTCCAATCACCCCTGTTTCCAATTACCCTGACTGACTCTATATATGCCAAAACATTATAATTTAAAAATAAAAATCGACCTGTGTCGGGATTTTTCCTTAAAGTTGCCGGTTTACGAAATAATGAATTTATGCGTTACTTTATGGACGCACTGTATATATCATACTAATGACGACATTCATCTGGGTGTAATGGCGTAATCGATGATTTTTTAAATGAGAATAGGGATCGTGTGCTAGATCATTTGAAAAGTTATTAAATTCTCTATTCAGTAATATAAACATTAGCATAATTATTTATAAAGGGTGTCAAAAAAAATTTTTTTAATTGAATTATTTGACACAAAAGGAAGAATGTAGGTAATTTATTTAATTCAGAATAAATTTTACTACTGTCAGAAAACACAAAAAAATATGTATTTGATAAATAAACATTGCTTTTCGCTTAAATTCAATGTTCAAGCTGCCACTGTCACTGCCACTGCCACTGCCAATGTTCTTAAGCGAGAAGCTATGTTTATTCGTGAATTAAACATTTTTTCTGTTTTCTGATATGCAGTAAAATGTATTTTTAAATAAATAACACACATTTTTGTTTTTAAGTCAATTTTTAAAAAAGTTTGGACACCATGTATAAATAAGTAGTTATGTTAATGTTTATATTACTAAACAGAGAATTTAAAAACCTTTCAAACGAGCTAGCACACGACCCTTATTATTTAAAGTTTCGATTACGTCATCACTCCCAGATGGATGACGTCACTAGTATGATATCAGGTCATGTCAAAAATCATTATTTAAAAATAAATCTCTTTCGGAATTAATTTAAAAAATCGGTCATTCACCAAATATTGAATTTATTTCATTTGGATTTGATTCGCTATATGTACAGTGGACCGTAATAATACATAATATGAGATTGTAGATGGTGTACACAATTATTTATGTACCAATACTATAAATGTCAGATAGGTATTGCATTTTTGTGTTAACGCATTGTGTTGATGTCTTCATTATTATCCTTAATAATTAATTAAATAACCTAAGCAGTAATGTAGATTGCCCTCGTAATACGGGGGCAATAGAGTACTATTAATTTACTTTATAGAATATATATATACACATTTTATAATTAAAATATTATTAATAAAGCTGCTGTATTATTAGCCATATTATACTTTCTACATCGTTGCTTTCATTTAATTGAGTTGTTTCAAGTTAATGCATTGCCGATATTGAACATAATTTGTAATATTGTAGTGATAAATGGATTGTCGAAATTATAACTAAAAATCTATGAGTAAATGTGTATAATGTGCAAAAATATAATGTTCAATATACAGTAGACTCACCCTATAACGAGATCTGAAATGGCGGACTACTTACCTCGTTGTAAGCGGATCTCGTTATATCAGACAACAATAATATTGTGCATAACTGAAATGTTTTGATGCCTCTTACGTAGTTCATTAGGTGTCGATGGTCGATCTCAACAATAAAATTTGGGCATCGTAAATTTCCTACAATATTCAATATCGGTCGATAGATAAACAAAAAGGAAGAAGTTTATTAACGGCGGTGGAATTTATTGCAGCACTTGTTTTAATGTAGCACACAGATATTGGGCATTAATGTATACAGGCAGTTATGGTATTTATTTATGGCCATCACCTCGCCAAAAACAGGTTTTTCAACATATTCTTCGATTTCATTTTTCCTTGTTATAACCAAATATGCCTCGTTATAGAGTGTTATAGTTCAATAGGAATTTCATGTTACATCTAGTGTACCTCGTTATAAGCGAAACCTCGTAATACCCGTATTCGTTATAGAGAGATTCTACTGTATAAATATAATGTTCAAAAAAGATTTTTTTAAACACTTCAAAAAAGTTGTGCTAAGGTTCCCCCGAAAAGTGCTTCATTCTTTGGTTATTTCACATTGAAATATTCGATTTGGACTTCGACGAATAAGAACCTAGTTTTCATTAGCTACAATTCTGCTTCTACCGGATCTACAGAGTTCATACGTACAAAATTTTTTTTAACTTTTGCTAAGAATATTTTTTCGATAAAATACTTGTTATTTGCGAAAAACGTCTAAAACGTATTTATCTACTCTATCTCATATTATATAAGTTTTTAGTTTGTGATAACTGTCATATTATAGATAGCAGTGCGTGAAGGATTTAAAGTATGCGTGAAGTAACAATATGTATTTTAAATGGAATTAACTTTTTCGCACTGTTCTTTGGCACACTTTCATATAATCAAATATTTTTTTAACTTTCGCGTTGTCATGGTGATGACATGTGAGCAATAAATTACAACAAAAGTTTTGATGAAGATGACATGTGAGCAATAAATTACAACAAAAGTTTTGACAGTTTTGTGATTTGAAAGAAGTTAGAATTTTTAAATGTCACTAAAAATTGTAGAATAGAAATGAATTCCAGTGACGAAGAGTTAATTTTTTTATTTTTGTTTATCGTAGATAAAATATTGTATGAAACTGTGCGTGAAGTAGGTACTTTTTGCGAACTTACGCGATGTATAGCACTCGCCCCGCTGTCGCTCGTGCTCTAAACATTGCGTGTGTTCACTAAAAGCATACTTCACGAACTGTTTCATAAATAACTATTATCTACTCTCGTATTATGTATAAGATTTTAGTTTATGAAAACTGTCATTATATGGAATTACGTGAAGGGTTTAAAGTGTGCGTGAAGTAACAATGTATTTTAAATGGGATTTACTTTTTCGCACTGTTTTTTGGCACACTTTCATATAACCAAATATCCTTAACTTTCGCGTTGTCATGGTGATGGCATGGGAGCAATAAATTACAACAAAAGTTTTGACAGTTTTGTGGTTTGAAAGAAGTTTGAATTTTTAAGTGTCAAAGTTCTAAAAGTTGTAAATGTTGAAATAGAAATAATGTATTCCAGTGACGAATAGTTGCAGTTTTTTTATTTGTTTTTCGTAGATAAAATATTGTCTGAAACTGTGCGTGAAGTACTGTTTGCGCATTTACCCGATGAATAGCACTCAAGCCGCTCGTGCTCTAAACATCGCGTGCTTGCGCAAAAAGCATACTTCACGAACTGTTTCATAAATAACTATTTTTTTGTTGAAAAATAAACATATTCACACGCAAATAACTCAAAAAGTATTGAGTTAGTGAAAACACTCTATCTAACAAAGTTAGTTACTTAGTATTAGTCAGTTTATTCACTTCCGGACTTATTTCGAACGTATGTTTTTTCACCTCCCGAGAAGGGGTGGCACTCACCCCAGACATCGGCACAATATCCCTTTTTTTCTTTGACATATTAGTTATGCGTAGGCCAAATTTCATGTCATCCATGCGGTTCTTTAAAATACGGAGATTTCGCAATATTTTACCGTGAGTGAATGGACTAAAGATGCATATTTATGATATTTATGTTCCGAATTTGATACGGTATGCAGTAAGGGATTAATATGGTAGAAGCCGCGCGTCAGTGAGACAAGAACAGTTGTGAACTTATTTATGGAATTATTAAAGGATTATTGATGGCAATTCATGTTAAATAGTATAACATAAAGCTTAAGAGTCAAAGTGACATGTTTCGTTGAAATATCAGCAAAACATAACAAGTTGACTACCTACTATATTATGCGGAAATAAAAAACAACAGCGGCGAACTTCTTACAAACTTAAGAGCCTACATCAGCGTGTCATCAATATTTTTTTAAAGCTTCGCCAACTTTTAACAGTGCGTCGGCATCGGTGACACTATACTATCAAAAGCGAAGGCACAATATTGTGATAACAACAGGGCCGCCGAGAGGGCGGTACAGCCGGTACATTTTACCGGGGCCCGGCGATGTACGGGGCCCGGCGTCGACCAGACCAAAGACGTAATTTTTTCCGTTTTTTTAGCTCTTCACTTTATGTCCATAATGCGTTTAATTAATACTCGACTGTATTTAATATTATGACCTTTAATCGATTTGGTTTAAAATTTTAACAGCAATAAATCACAGGAGTCAAATACTACAGTGCAGTAAGATAAAACTATGGTATGGATATGGAGATTAAAAATATATCAGGGCTTCTAGAAGATTTACAAAAAATCAGAAGAATCTATGTTGAAAAATCTAAATTAGTTACCAGCAATTATGGAACAAATCCAGAATTTACATCAAATAAAGAAAAACGGCGCAAAAAGCCTGCGAGATTTTTTGATGATTTGCCTGGGCCTAGTAGTAATGCGACTGATAGTTTTGAACCCGACTCAATATTTCGCTGGGAAATATTTAATATTGTCATATAATAAGCAATTTAACCAGAATATTTAATGCGGAAAATAAAATTCATTCGCTATTTAACATTTTATGGATATTCCGAGATGAAGATGACAATATTAAGAAAACAATTGATATACTATGTATTGCGCGAGAGCGCGAGTTTTATAAAGAAGACATCAGTGAAGAATTAATAGATGAAATTTTTCATTTGAGAGCGATATACAAGGATAATATTGGTGAATCTCAACTTTCTCCAATAGATTTGCTTAATAAAATTAAACATCTCAAATTTGAATCGTTATTGCGTTAATAATAGATATTTTGCACATTGACAGTCGCAGAAGCAGAAAGATCCTTTAGTTTTCTTTTTCGCATAAAAAATACTATGAGGTAATGACGAAACAGGATCGGTTAGATGCCTATTAACTTTGTGAATTGAGAATGATTTGGCAAAATCATGCTTTTTCGAAAATTAGAGACATTTTTGCCAATAAGAAAACTCGAAAAGCACCTGTATTATAAATAATTTCTCTATTATAAATATAACCAAAATTTAATAAAATTTATATTTGAAATGTTTCCTATAATTGATTATTAACAATTTTATTTCTATAAAAATTAAACATTTTTTCGCTCTTCACTTTTTGCCGGGGGCCCGCCCTCCACATTTTACCGGGGCCCGCTCATCCCTCTCGGCGGCACTGGATAACAATCATTAATATACTCATAGGCGCGATAAATGTTGCCGAATCAGTTAAGTTCGATTTCTTCTTATAGAAAATAGATTTTTAGTAATTCCAATGTGACACAAAATCTAGGCATGGAATAAAAAAGTTTTTTGGAGAAAGTGTATTTTTTTATTCTTCTTAATGGCGGTACATACTCGTTTTTGTAATTTATTTTTTAAATAATTACAACTTTATTTATAATACTATTTTTTTAAAATATACTGCTATATTATATTGTGCAGACAGTGAATCATCAAACGATATTAAAAAAATCAAGCAGGTAAAGACCCAACTTAATAATATACATATTAGCAATGCTGATATACTGAACAACTAGACAATTGTTTTAAAATGTTTGACCTTGGTTTCTTCAGTTAAGAAAACTTAACAAGATCAAAAATAAAAAGTAAGATAATTTTTGTAAACGTCTCCGCAAGACATGTAAGATGTAAGAAGTATAGTAGTTGTGCTATCAAACTAAGAGAGTCATTAATATTTAGCTCAGCGGGGGTACTATTGATAGCAATGTGTACTTAGTATTACTTAAATAAATAAGAAATTATTTCATAAAACAGGTAGATCTTTTGTTGACAGAATTTCACACCTTGAAGAATAGCACGTCGCTGAGTTGAATATTAATGACTTTTTATAAAGTTCTGCTTAGCGAGATGCCATTGTCCGAGTTGTGAAATTATATAAACACAGGTTTAATTTTATAAAACAGGTAGATCCATTGTTTATGGAATGTCTTAATTCTGACAATTAGCCCGATCAAAGAACAATCTGACCCCAAAAAAAATAAAGGAAGGATGAAAATTTGGGAATAGGTAGTTGAAATTGTCTATTATTATATAAGAAAAAGTTTACAATTCTACATCCCCTCCATTTTTCAAAAATAGAGGGGAATACCCCCCTCTCGAAGGTGAAAAACATAATCCAAAATAAAATCCCGGCATTGGATAAAATGACTAATTCTAAGCAACTTTTGTTCTATAGAGTTTTTTCCCTAAGTCAATACTTTTCGAGTTATTTGCAAGTGAATATGTTTATTTTTAACAGAAAAAACATGTTTTTGGACGGTTTTTCGGAGATAAATCAAAAAGTAAATATTTCAGCGAAAAAAATATTCTTAGCAAAAATATAGCTTATAAAAAACTGAAAATGGTGTATGCCTGAGGTCTGTAGACCCAGTAGAAGCAGAGTTGTAGCTAATGAAAAGTAGGTTCTTCTTCATAAAATTCCAAATCGAATATTTCAATGTGAAATAACCCAAAAACGGAGCACTTTTCGGTGACATTCATTTCAACTTCTTTACAGTGTTTAAAAAAAGAATTATTTTTGTTTTTTAAAAAAACTTGTAACATTAAAAGTAAGTGAGTTACGCTCAAAATATTGTTGGTCCCTTTTATTTTTTGGTAAAAAAATCGCCCTCTAAATCACCCTCTATTTAGCATCACAAATAAATTTTATTATTACCACTTCATAAGTTACTTTGATTATGTATTATTTATATGACCTGTAAGTTTCATCGGTTCAAAGTGCTTATTTTTGAAAAAGCTGTAGTTAAAATGGCTTGAACGAGTAACTAATCACGAGTTTAGGCAAATTTTGAACAGCCATAGCATAATCAATTTTAGTATAACAAGAAAACAAAAAAGGAAAAATATTCAGAAAAGCAAAACGTACATTTTATTACTCTTTAAGATTTTTGGTATTACTAATAATTTTTAAGTAAATTCCATGAACAATTCCATTTTTTTTTAATTAAAAAAAATGTTTTATTTTAAACCCATTTTTTGTTAAAACTGAGCACTTTGAACCAATGAAACTTATAGATAATATAAACAATACATCAGTAAAGTAACTTGTGAAGCGGGTACGATTAATTTTATTTGGGAAGCTAATTAGGGGGTGATTTTCGCAATTTTTGTACCAAAAAATAGAAGGTACCAACAATATTTTGAGCGTAACTCACTTATTTTTAATGTTAGAAATTTTTTTAAAAAACAAAAATAAACCTTTTTTTATACACTTTAAAAAAGTTTTAATGAATTTTCCCCGAAAAGTGCTCTGTTTTTTGGTTATTTCACATTGAAATATTCGATTTGGAATTTGACGAAGAAGAACCTACTTTTCATTAGCTACAACTCTGCCTATACTGGGTCTGCAGACCTTACGCGTACACCATTTTTTTCAATTTTTTATAAGCTATATTTTTACTAAGAATATCTTTTCACTAGAATACTTACTTTTTGAGTTATCTGCGAAAAACCGTCCATAAACATGTTTCTTTTTTTTTGTTAAAAATGAACATATTCACTCGCAAATGACTCGAAAAGTATTGACTCTATAGAACTCTATAGAACAAAAGTTGCTTAGAATTAGTAATTTTATCCAATTCCGGGCCTATTTTGAACGTATATTTTTTCACTCACGAGAAAATATTTTTCACCCCGTATTTCCTCGTATTTTCACCCCGTATAATTTTTGTAAAATGGAGCGGATGTAGAATTGTAAACTTTTTCTTATATAATACAGTAGAACGTCAATAATAAATAAATTTTTTGAAGTCTATCGCGATTCACGGAAAAAATACACATGGAAAAGGTGGAGACTGCGCTAACTTGTGGATGATATGAAGTGCCATGCACTTCATGAAGTGCATTGACATCCAAGTAAAATTAAGATGAAAACCATCTTTAATTACAACCTTTTATCAAATAGAAATGTGAAATAAACTTTTTTATTTTCAATTTTTTTTTACTAGCAGTCGATCGCTGGATATTTGCAGTTTATGTGGTAGATCCCATGCAGTGTAAGTCTGAGCACCACTGCAGTAAAGTGTCTAGAGTCTAGAGGTGAAATTAATCAAAACATTGTTTTATGTTCAAACACTATATTATAATTTATTTATAGCAACATGTGTGCAGTAAAAACATCAGACACTATTTGAGCTATTAAAAAAATGTTTAAAAGGTTTTTGAACTGCGGTTCGTTTTTTGCAGCTAAGTTCTTAATTCGTTTTATAATAATAATATAGACCGCAGATGTTCGAATACAATTATTAGCGTCTCTCTGCAAAGACAATGACGTCGACTTGCAAAGATTGCAAATGCAAATGCAGATGCAAAGTAACAAGACACTTACTCAACACACACACTACACATGACACTAAGTACCTCATGTTGTGACTGGCTGAATGACATCAAGTCCATGCCATTAAAAAAAAAGAATAAGATATTTTTGTTAGATACAAATCCGGATTATTGACGGTCCGGATTTTTGACGTCCGGATTATCGACGTTCTATTGTAATATAGAATTTCAACTACCTATTCCCAAATTTTCATCCTTGCTTTATTTTTTTGGAGGTTTTCGTAAAATTTTGTGTTCCCTGATCGGGCTAAATAGCACCTCACTCAGCTGAATATTAATGACTCTCTTAGATAGTTAGCCAGACTTTATATTAAGTGATGAATTTCGGTTTTAAAAAATTATTTCATATTAGAAAAAGATCATTGCTGATGTTGATCGCTACGCTACAGAACAATAACAGCCAGATTGGCTTATTTATTTTCGAATGGAGGTATATGCTCCAAAATCGTGACCCGTCAAAATAGCCCGGTCAAAACAGCCCCGTCAAAATAGCCCGGACACAAAATAGCCTCGACAAAATAGCCCGCAAACAAAATAGCTCCGACAAAATAGATCGCACACAAAACAGCCCCGGTCAAAACAGCCCCGGCTAAAATAGCCCCTGCTAAAACAGCCTCTTAGAAAAACCTCCAATAAAAAGTTTTACCTTTTAACGGACTACCATTTATTTTAAATTACTATTCTAATTTGGAACTAAGCCACAACTTACTTAAAAAAATATTTTATTAACGTTTCGACTTCCACTTCGGACGTCATTGTCAAAATACAAAATATTAATAAATTAAACAAAAATGTTGTTGCTCAGTAAAAAAATGTTTATATCATAAATACATTGATTTTCGCTTAAATTAAATGTTCAAACTTCCAAAAGGCTGGAAGACAGGACTTGAGTTCTCTGAAAAGACCATTTTTATTTAATGTGGTTAAGATAAACATCTGAATAGAGGATAATTACCATTTCCTAAAAAATGTATTTTTAAGGAATTATTTCATGATGAATTCTGAAGGGAGCTTTTTAGTCGGGGCTATTTTGTCGGGGCTATTTTGTCGGCGGGCTATTATTCCGCGGCTATTTTGTCTGCAGGCTATTTTGTCGGAGCTATTTTGTGTGCGGGATATTATGTCGGGGCTATTTTGTCCGAGCTTTTTCGACGGGGCTATTTTGACGGTACCCTCCAAAATTGCTCTTGATAAAATTTAATTACGGATATTTTAAAACCAAGCGTATGACCAGGGCATTTAGCACTAAAAACACCGAAATAAATGGATTTTTAAATGCAGTCCCTAGAAACTTACAGCTTTTTACATTGTGTTTAGGATGATGTCAGGAAAAAGTCTACTATAGAAAAATAATTGGAAATCCATAATACTATTTTGAAGTGCATAAATGCATCCATAAGTGAATAAACATGTCAAAATAAGCATAATATTAAAGACCAGATTTTGTTACTTGTCGGTTTTTAGGGTCACTGAACACGACTATGCCATCAGAACTGACCTCGGTAAACCTGGTGTCCAGGGTCACTGCCAAGGCACGTCATCTGTAGGTTCGAGGGTTATCGACACTAAATTGATGCTAACAGATTACTTGGAATTTTTGGGTCGCTGAACACGAATACGCCATTAGAACCGGAGCACCTGGTGTCAAGTGTCACTGCTAAGGCACGTCATCTTCTGGAGTTTCGAGGGTTTTCGACATTAAATTGATGTAAATAGATTACTCGGACGGCTTTTGGGGTTGCTGAAAACGAATACGCCATCAGAAACGACACCCGGAGCATCTGGTGTCTAGGGTCACGTAATCTTCTGAAGTTTCTGACGTGCCTTACTCCTAACGCACGTCATATGGAGTTTCGAGGGTTTTTGGTACTCAATTGATGCAGACAGATTATTTGCAAGTTTTTGGGATCGCTGAACACGAATAAGTTATCAGAGCCGGCCCCCGGAGCACCTGATGCCCAGGGACACGGCTGAGACACATCATCATCTGAGTTTCGAGGGTCCCGGTACTAAATTGATATAGACAGATTACTCGGGATAACAGCTTTTGATGTTGCTGAACACGAATATGACATCAGAATCGAACCCTGGAGCACCTAGTACCCATGGTGCCTGATTTGCACGTCATCTTCTGGAATTTTGAGACATTCCGACACTAAATTGATGCAAATTACTCTTCTTCTTCTTTGTGTGCCGTGCTTGTTTTCAAGCGTTGGCTATCGTCGTATTAACAAGCTGATTAAGGTGAAACAGTAGCGATCAACAGGTAGCCAAAGGTCCAAGATTGCGGCTGTAATTTTGAATATTTTTTCGAGATATTTGGCACACGTATTCGTAATACCGGGTGTCCACTTATATTTTTCCCCATTTTAACTGCCTATAAATTCTAAACGGGTCAAGATAGAAATATGCGGTTTTGCGCTGAAATGTTTTATTGTAGTAAAAGTTTTGTCTGAATGGACTGAATTTTTTATATCGCTTTCAAATACGAAAAGAAAAATGGCGGATTTAAAAAAAAAAACTTTGTTGACTTTTTTTTAATAGAACACCCAGTATATTTTTTTGTAAATTGAAAGAAAGATCATTCACCTATCCAGCGATATAAAGTTTTTCAAAATCGGTTGTCAAATCACAGAGTAATTAATTTTTAAAATGAGAGGTGCAACATGGATATCACATACCTACATAACATAACTAAGCAAATTGATATTATGTTATGTGATTTCCACATTGCATCTCTCATTTTAAAAATTAATTGCTCAGTCATTTGACCACCGATTTTAAAAAAAAATTATATCAATGGATAGGGAAATGACCGTTTTTTCCAGTTTTTAGGTGAATGAGCATTTTTATGTCGCTTTTAAATAAAAATGGCGGATTTTTGAAAAAAAAAACGTTGACTTTTTTATTGAAACACCCAGTATATTTTTTGTAGCTTGAAAAAACGGTCATTTACCTATCCAGCGATATTAAATTTTTTAAAATCGGTTGGCAAATGACTGAGCAAATAATTTTTAAAATGAAAGATGCAATGTGGAAATCACATATAACATAATATCATTTTGCTTAGTTATGTTATTTAGGTACGTGATATCCACGTTGCACCGATCATTTTAAAAATTAATTACTCAGTGACTTGACAACCGATTTTGAAAAACTTTATATCCCTGGATAGGTGAATGACCTTTCTTTCAATTTACAAAAAATATACTGGGTGTTCATTTTTCTTTTCGTATTTGAAAGTGATATAAAAAATTCAATCCATTCAGACAAAACTTTTACTAAAATAAAACATTTCATCGAAAACCGCATATTTTTATCTTAAGCCGTTTAGAAGTTATATGTAGTTAAAATGGGGGAAAATATAAGTGGACACCCGGTATAATAAAGCATGGCGGTACAGGGCCCAATTTAAAAAATATATTAATATGTGGAAATTACTCTGTAATTAAATACAATATTAAAAAAACGAGCCTGTACCACCATTAAGAAGAACAAAAAAATACACTTTCTTCAAATAAACTTGTTTATCCGATGCCTAGATTTTGTGTCATTTTGGAACTACTAATGAAATAAAAATTTTTAGAGGTGCTTGCTGCACTCTCTGATTGAACTCTAGTTTCGTGTTGCAACGAAATTGAAAATGGTTATTCATTTTTGATTTACATGTTTACTCTGATTGGAGTACGAAGGGAACCATTCTCGTTGGAACTTCACCGCGCTGAGCAGATGGGACGTGAATTATAAATTGTAAAATTCCCTCATATTCCTTAATCTCAGCATCCGTTATGGCTTGCAAATTGTAGAAGCCTCGGAGGTGTTACCAGAGAAGGTTCCCATTGTTTTCAATCTAGTAGGATGTAGAGTAACATTTTTGGATGTTGTTTTATGTGCCAATAGATTGAAAACTTAGTTTTTTTTTTCTGTTTGTATCAATTTAGTGATGGAAACCCTCGAAACTCCAAAAGATGACGTGGCTCAGCAGTAGCGTTAATAGGTGTCCCGATTTGCGCGGGACGTCACAATTTTCAGGGGTCTGGGGACGCGTACCGATTTGTACCTCATCGGGCACTAAATGTCCAGATTTTCACCCACGAAAACAAATTTCAGGAGGACTTGCAGTGAATTTTATAACTATGTTATAAAAACAAGGCACTTCTAAAAGCGGCAAATTTCTTTTACTATAAAACCAATTTTTTTTCAAAACTAAGCACTCCCAACCGGTAAACCTTACAGATCGTATAAACTATACACATACATACATATAAAGTAAATGGTAAAGCGGTAACGATTAATTTTATTTACGGTGCTAAATAGGGGGAGATTTTCACGATTTGTTTTACCAAAAAAAGGGCCAACTTTATTTTGAGCGTATTTCGCTTAGTTTTAATGCTAGAGACTTTTATGTAAAACAAAATTAAAGATTTTTTTAAACACTTTAAAAAATTTTAATAAGGTTTGCCCGAAAATTTCTTAATTTTTTGGTTATTTCAAGTTGAAAAATTCGATTTGGAATTTGACAAATAAGAACGTATTTTTGATGAACTACAACTTTGCTTTTACTGGTTTTATGGACTTTCTGAACATACAATTTTTTTTGCTTTTATAGACTTTCTGAACATACAATTTTTTTTTACTAAAATTACTCGAAAAGTATTGATTTAGGTAGTTTAAAAATTATATAGAACAAAAGTTTTTTAGAGTTAGTCAGTTGATCCATTTTGGGACTTACTTTAAACTGTAACTGTAACTGTCACCCCCCAAGTAAAAGCAACCAACGGTACAAGTTCAACTTTGAAGTAGACAGTAAGTAGAACCTAAAACCAGATTTTCATGCAATTCGGAGTTGACTCTGAAAATTACACTCCAAAACGGTCATTTACTGGGCTATTGTTGTTTATTTGTTCCGATCTACAACCCGAAATCCCGATTTGTTTTTGCTTATTTACCGATTTAAAACAAATCGGACCTGGCAACACTACTCAGTAGTGACCCTGGGCACCAGGTGCTCTGGAGGTCGGTTCTGAGGACGTATTGGTGTTCAGCCATCCCAAAATCCCCGAGTTATCTGTTTGCATCAATTTAGTGCCAAAAACCATTTTAATACCAGATGACGTGCCTTAGCAGTAACCCTGGGAACCAAGTGCATCGGGGGGTCGGTTCTGATTACGTATTCGTGTTCAGTGACCCCGAAAACCTTCTGAATAACAAAATTTATGCACTTTTGGATGCATTTTATGCACTTTAAAGCGCAATTATGCATTTCCACCAATTTCTGTAGAGTAGACTTTTTTCTTGACGTATCTTGAACATAATGCAAAAAGTTGTAAGTCTCTAGGTGCTGTGTTTAAAAATCGATTTATTACGGTGCAACTGGATAATTAACATAATTTAACTGTTCCTATCTCCTCTAAAATCTGTCTCTTTTTGAGCCAAGTCTCTCCAAATTGAGAAATTTAATTATGATATTAAAATTTTATCTTGCAACATTTTTTGAATGTCTCTTTGGATAAATTCTCGGAAGCAGAAATATTACCTCAGCTTAATTTTTGCTCTTTTCATTCTTGGATGATATCCAACATTTACATTGGTATGCTGAAATTGGTGTGTACGAATATAAACGTGTGTTTAATATGAATTTTATTTATATCACCGAAGTGCACTGCTAATTTCCATTTAAGTTAGAAAACTATGCAACAAAGTATTCTTTTATTAAATCGTGTTTCATGTTTCCTGATATTTACGAAAAAAGAGCAATGGATAATGTAAAGTCTGGCGAACTATCTAAGAGAGTCATTAATATTCAGCTGAGCGGGGTGCTATTGTCAGAGTTGACAAATTCCATAAACAACGGATCTGCCTGTTTTATAAAATTAAACCTTTGTTTATATATTTTCACAACTCGAACAATGGCACCACGCTCACCAGAACTATAGCGGGGTGCCATTCTTCAAAGTGTGAAATTCTATCAAGAAGGGATCTATTATACTGTTTTATGGGATCTGTTTTATGGAATAATCCCTTGTTTATTTAAGTACACATTTCCATCAATAGTACCCCGGTGAGCTGAATATTAATTACTCTCTTAGTTTGCTAGCACAACTTTATCTGTATACGTTAGCAGTGGTTCCCAACCTTTTATGTCTGGCGACCCACCTTCTGATGTTTTTTCATACTCGCGACCCATCTCTCACCCGTGACGATGGAATAAAATAAAGAACACGGTCACTGTACGATACTCAGCTACTGTAAGAGCCACGCCGCGACCCATCTGAAATCCGCCCGCGACCCATCTGAAATCCGCCCGCGACCAATCTGAAATCAGCCCGCGACCCACCTGAAATCCTCCTGCGATCTACTAGTGGGTCGCGACCCACCGGTTGGGAAACGCTGCGTTAGAGAATAATGAAATTTGTTATTTAAAAATTCTAGGACAGTTTTCATACCTAAATTTCAAGATATGCAAGATGTTCCACACTTATCCATCTTTTAAATGATACAAACTAACTGGCTTAGATTACCACATTTGCTAAAATTATGTCTTCTTCTGTGCAGGTCTCTCTAATATCTGTGCATGATAGTAGATGGTGACTATTCTGAACCTTGAGACAACCAGTCGCGGGTATCGTGCTCCTGATATCCCCATTTTTCATGTTACTAGCACAACATAAGACGCCGCTTCTTAGCCTGTTTAGCGCTTACCATGTCGGATACGGTAAATTGTGTCTAACAGGCATTTCCTCTGAGGGAGCAAAATCTGTTAGGGTAGCTGACACTTGCCATAGGTGTATTCGGCGCAACGAATAACTTTAATTTAATTTTTTCAGAAAGCTTTTAGACCTTAGTCTACTTGGATAGTAGTCTGGTGGCCATACAAGAGATGTCTTCGATCCTTCTTTGCAGGATAAGTGTTCTTCTTTTTCTTCTTCGTCTAGCCATTCACGTTCACATCTGAACATAAGCCTCTTCAAGTCTTCCTTTCCATTGTTTTTTGTTGTACGCTACTTGTAGCCAATTTTCCCGGCAGTTCGTTTCAGATCACCTGTCCATCTCATAGAAGGTCTGCCTCTGGGTCTTTTGTGTTGGTATGGTCTCCAGGTTAGAATTGTTCTGTGCCATTTGTTTAGATCGCTCCTAGCTACATGTCCAGCGTATTCCCATTTCAATTTTAATGATTTTTGTACCACATCGGTGACTTTGGTTTTCTGTCTTATCCATGTGTTTGTTTTCCCGTCCCTAAGTGATATGCCAAGCATTGCTCTTTCCATTGCGTGTTGAGTGACTCTGAGTATGTTCATATTCTTTTTGTGATTGTCCATGTTTGTGCCCCATATGTTAATATCGGAATAATGCATGCATCAAAAACTTTACATCTAAGATGTAGTTGAATTTGCTGATTTCTGAGTATATAGTTCAGTTTGCCGAATGCTGTCCATGCTAACTTTCTTCTTCTTTTTATTTCTTCCGTTTGAATTTCCCTATTTAGTATTATTTTTTGTCCTAAGTATATAATATATATTCTTCAACTTTTTCTATAACTTTGTCGTTTATTATTGTCACGGTTTCTTCGGAGTGCATGCCTTTTGTTTTGTTTAAATTCCTTTTCAGTCCTATTTTAGAAGGTTCTGTGTGTAGTTCTGAAAGCATGGTTTGCAGTTCTTGTAGGTCAGTAGCTATCAGGATTATGGCATCCGCAAATCGTAGATTACTGAGGTAGCGGCCATTGATGTTTATTCCCTTATATTTCCAATTTGGATTTTTAAACACGTCCTCCAAAACTAAGGTGAACAGTTTGGGTGATAGAGTGTCTCCCTGTTTGACTCCCCTGTTTAATGGTACAGGGTTCGGGTATTCATTTTCATTGTAGTATGTAGCTGTAGCTTGGGTCATAGTTTCTTTTATTAAGTTAATATATCTGCTGTCTATTCTACAATTTTGCATTGCGTTTATTACGACCGTGTGTTCTATAGTGTCGAAAGCTTTTTCGTAGTCTACAAATGCTATAAAAACTGGAAACTTGTATTCGTTACATTTTTCTATTAGTATTTTTGTGGTTAACAGGTGATCGGAAGTTGAAAAGCCTTTTCTAAAACCTGCCTGTTCATATGGTTGGATAGGTTGGTAGGATTATAAGTGTTAAGTTTAATCAAATAAATGGTGCATACGGGACAACATAATGTTACAGTATCTCAGGAACGCTTGGAACAACGTTCAATTCTGTAGACGTCTCCGAAGATATCAGTCCACACCATAACTGAATCTACTTAAAAGCTCACTCCAAGGCTAAAAGTGCACTTGTCATATTATTCCTCGCCTCTTCTCCATACTCTTCCATGACAATCCGGGGAATGTAAACAAAATCTGGGCTCATTTGTAAACATCACACAATTCCAATCGCGATGATCCCTCGTGAAATGTGTTCTGGCTACACGATGTTCCCCGGGAAGTTCGGGTTTTGTAGCGGGTCTTGGAGCATTCAGATTAACCTCATTTAACTCTTTCATTGCTGACGAAATATGCCCAACTCGACCTGGGTACTGACACTACTGACTCGATTTTTCGCTGCATTTAGAATGTAGTGTTTTGATCGTGATGGCCCTGGAATTGCTTCATCCACAATATGAATCTAAACTGACATTATAAAGACACTTTTATCTACATAACTACTCTTGACAAATGGTTTCAGTCAAAGTCAAACAAATACTAACTTCTAAACGAAAGTTGTACATATCCGCCTATAGCGCCTGAAGTCGTCATGCGCACCTGACAGTAGTAGCGGTAAGACGTCTTTAGGCGTCATCGGCATTCAAAGAGTTAACTGTCTCCTAACGGTTCGTTCAGTAATATCTAAGTTTCTGACATGACGAAAACTGTTTATAACTTCTATAGAAGTTGAATGACAAACGACGAATGACCAACAAAAACTCTATAAAACGGTCGTCCCGATGAGTAGTTCTTCTTTGGAAATCTGTTCCAGGACGTCTGGTGTAAGGTCCTATCTCTATCATACGAGCAACACACGTTCCACTGTACTGCGTGAAACTGCGCACAAAGTCATCTTGTCTTTGAGCGTTATCAAAAAAAAAATTATCATCAGAGCAAAAATGATCCGTGCCATCCCGTGCCAAAAGGTAACCAAACTCATTAATAGCATGCTCACCGACAGACCTTTTTACGTCACAATGGGCAACTTAAAAAGTGTCCAAATGAAGCTCAGCAATGGACTGCCACAAGGATCTGTTTTGGCACCCTTACTCTTTAATCTATACATCGCGGACCTACCTAGGACAACTTCGCAAAAATTTGGCTACGCTGACGATTGGGCCATTGCAGCAAGACATAATAACACGGATATTACAGAAACAATACTGACGGATGACCTTGCTGTTCGGAGGCTACGGTCCAATGCAACGAAAACTGAAGTGTGCTGTTTCCATCTGAATAATGCCCAAGTCAAAAAAAAACTCCATGTTCACTTTGAACTAACATACCTGAACATAACTCAACACCAAAATATCTTGGAGTGACTCTTGACTGAAATTTAAGTTTTAAGGAACACCTACAAAGAACGGCAGAAAAACTGAAGACGCGAAATAATATAATCCAAAAGCTATGTGGCACCCCATGAGGGTCCTCAGCCTCCGTACTCAGATCATGGACTCGTATACTCGGCGGCTGAATATGCTTCGCCGGTATGGCTCAATAGCAAACACACGAAGATTATTGACACCCAATTGAACCAGACAATGCGAATGATCTCAGGTACAATTCGACCGACACCGAACTACTGGCTTCCCATTATGAGTCACATTCCACCGCCGAAACTAAGAAGAAGTCATTATCTTCTCAGAGAATATCGAAAAATCGAGGCTAACCATCAACTACCCGTCCACCATGATAAGCTTGATATCGAAATGAACAGACTGCGCTCCAGATATCCTCCATTACTAAGGGCCACCTCCTTACAACAGGAACATTTCGACCTCACCAACGCTTGGAGAAGACAATGGGAGAGCGACTCACCACAGGAAGCTCAGCAGATGGACTGTATCGATCAGAAACCGCCAGGCTTTGAACTGCTCCGCAATACATGGACGGCGCTGAACAGAATAAGAACAGGTACCGGTAGATGTGCTGACAGCTTGCATAGATGGGGAAAGGCACCTACTCCTGAGTGTGACTGTGGGGCGCAACGGCAGACCGTCCGTCACATTACTGAAGAATGCCCCCGAAGGCGGTACCCTGGAGTTTTTGATGAGTTCCTGAATGCGACCGAAAATGTTTTATATTACATTAATACATTAGATGTTCGTTTGTGATACTTCATGTAACGATTTATATACTTTTTTTAAATTATGTGTTCTTATTGTATCTATGCCATACGATAAATAAATAATAAATAAATCAGAGCAACTTTGTCAGAAATTATAAGGGTGTCCGATTTTGGAGCCGTTGAGTGTAGGTATATATTAAATCTCTTCTGCTTTTTCTTGCAGTACCGTCTCCTATCGGAAGTTGGCTACCATCACAGAAATCTTAACTTTGTTGGCTGCAGCTTTGAACAATTGTATTGAACTGCACCCGTACCACTCCCTTAAATTTCACAACCAGAAAATCCTCCTACGTCTCACATTTCTCTTTCCCGAGATTTTTCCTTGGATTATGAGCCTTAGCAGGGAGTACCTTTCCCCTCTCATTATGTGGCCTATATATTCCAGTTTTCTCGTTTGTAGGGTTGTTATGACTTCGCATTCCTTCCCAATCTTCAGCAAAACATCTTGATTTGTTGCTCTCTCTGTCCATGATATTTTCCACATTCTCCTGTAGCACCACATCTTGAATGCCTCAATGTTTTTTTAGTGTCCTAGCTTCCAGGCCGTACATCAGAACGGAGAAAACATAGCAGCTTAACATTCTCTCGTTCTCAATTTCAGATTTATGTCTCGGCAGCATAGGAACTTTTTCATTTTGATAAATGATTGTCTCGCAATTTCTATTCGACTCTTAATTTCTCTTGTCTGGTCATTAGTCTCAGTGAACCAAAACCCTAAGTATTTGTAGGACATAACTCTTTCAACTTGCTTATTATTTATAATTACTTAAATTCACATTGGTGTATAGCTTCTTTGTTACAATCATAAATTTTGTCTTTTTGATGTTCAGTTTTAGACCATAATTTTTGGTAATGTTTATGTTTTCCAGCAAATACTGTAAATTTACTAGGTCATCTGTTTACTATTAGCGTGTCATCAGCATATCGTATACTTTTAATAATTAATGCTCCGTTAACGTTCATACCATACCAATGATATTAAATCTCATTTCACTTTAAATATTTTATTTAGTTTTTTTTAATGTGTAAAATTTCAAAATTATCAAGAAATGAACACTTTGAGTTTTGAGTGAATTCTAAACATTTTCTAATGTTTCAGTATTAAATGCTTAAGAGGAAACAGTAGCGATCAACATGTAGCGAAAACGCGTTCCAAGATTGCGGCTGTAATTTTGAATATTTTGTCGAGATATTTGGCACACGTATTCGTAATATAATAAAGAATGGCGGTACAGAGCCCAATTTGAAAAATATATTAATATGTGGAAATTACTCTGTAATTAAATACAATATTAAAAAAACGAGCCTGTACCGCCATTAAGAAGAACAAAAAAATACTCTTTCTTCAAATAAACTTTTTTATCCGATGTCTAGATTTTGTGTCATTTTGGAACTACTAAAATGTTTTATTTCATTAGTAGTTCCAAAATGACACAAAATCTAGGCATCGGATAAAAAAGTTTATTTGAAGAAAGTGTATTTTTTTGTTCTTCTTAATGGCGGTACAGGCTCGTTTTTTTAATATTGTATTTAATTACAGAGTAATTTCCACATATTAATATATTTTTAAAATTGGGCTCTGTACCGCCATTCTTTATTATATTACGAATACGTGTGCCAAATATCTCGAAAAAATATTCAAAATTACAGCCGCAATCTTGGAACGCGTTTTTGCTACCTGTTGATCGCTACTGTATCACCTTAATACCTTTTTAGGTAGATCTTTTAGGTAGGTACCTCTATTATACAAACGAAATTACGAAATATGTATATTAGGCTAAGAAATGAAGCATTTTGGCTCGCAATTTTTTCGTCCAGCATTGATTTACTTGAAATTTACACTTTACACAGAAGGTAGGGAATAGCCCAAGTATCATTTTCTATATCATGCCGCCGTAAGCTAAAATCTTGGGGTGGGAATTTTTCGTTACATTTTAACCATGGAAATCAATAGAAAAAGTAATTCTGAGAAAAAAATGTTCTTTACGTTTTCTTCGTAAAACTAACATTTTTCGAGTTTTTCGCGGTTGAAAGTAACAGCTTTTCGACGAAAAAATCGACTTTTTTAGAGAGATTTTTGAGAATAACTCGAAAAATACGCATTTAATAAAAAAACAAAACTGTAGATATTAAAATTGTATCTTTTAGAACCACAAATAAATAGTATATTGTACAAGTGAGAAAAAGACATATTTCTCACGAGCGCAGAAGTTTGTTTAGTCCAGGGCGCATCTGTTTCGAGATGAACGTCGAGAGGTGACTCAAATTTTTTTGCAGAAATTGCTTGAAAATAACTCAAAATAATAATATTTGAGTTATCCTCCCACTCAAAATGGTCCGGAACATTGTTTAAATAATCAAAATGTCAAACAATGAAGGAAAAATTCGATTTTTTTATTGGTTTTCTGATTATAACTTTAAAACTATTCATTTCTGAGAAAAGTTGTACTGACATAAAAGTTGCGTAATTAAATTTCCTACAATATAGAATTGGTTAAAAATTTAAAAAATAGTCACCCTTGTTGCAAAATAGCAATAATTGCGAAAAAAAACCATACAAAAACAAGTATTCGCATTTTACGTTTTTCAACTATTTATGCTACACTTACGACCTTCATATTTTACCCAGAAAAACATTAGGATATATTAAAACAACACTGTAAATTTCATTAAGATCGGCTTAATACATTTTGCAATCCAGCTTTCGCAAAAAAAAATCATTTTTTTTTAATGTTGCAGGACTGAAAATAAAGCAGATAGCAAGTTGAATTTTTTTTGCTTAGAGAAGTGTACTGTATCTTTGATTTGAAATTGGCAAAATTAAAATCGATTAATTACCACGGCGTCAGGAAATTTTTTAAATAAACATTAATTTTTGGTGCTACGCGCACGACAGCGGTGTTCGATTCACACAAGTTGATTTCCACCAAAAATTTTTCCAATCTTTATCTAATATATTATTTTCTTACTCTATATTTTGTTGTATTTTAATATTTTAATTCCACAAAAATCAAACTAATTTTATTATTGTTTGTAAAATATTGTTTAAACAATTGCATATGTTTAAAAATAATAAACTTTTATTCTCTAAGTTAAAATATATGAACAAAGAAAGTTTTTGCTAAAAAAAGTGATATTTCAAAGAATAGATAGAGTATGTGTTTTTATTTTGCAATAAACAAATTTATTTATTTATATCGAAATGTAATAAAAATTAAAATGAATCAATCATTATCAAAGGTCATTGGAATGCCCAATCAGAGCAAACTATCCGCTGTCCTGCGCGTAGCACCAATAATTAATGTTTATTTAAAAAAATTCCTGACGCCGTGGTAGTTAATTGATTTTAATTTTGCAAATTGCAAGTGAACGGTACAGTACACAAAAAAGTGTTAACTTGCTATCTGCTTTATTTTCAGTCCTGTAACATTTTGAAAAAATGAATTTTTTTGCGAAAGCTGGATTGCAAAATTTATTTTGCAAAATCTGTTGAACCGATCTTAATGAAATTTACAGTATTGTTTAACTGTATCGTAAAGTTTTTCAGGGTGAAATATGAAGGTCCTAAGTGTAGCATAGATGGTTGAAAAACGTAAAATGCGAATACTTGTTTTTGCATGGTTTTTTCGCAATTATTGCTATTTTGAAACAAGGGTGACTATTTTTTAAATTTTTAACCATATCTACATTGTAGGAAATTTAATTACGTAACTTTTATGTCAGTACAACTTTTCTCGGAAATGAATACTTTTAAAGTTATAATCAAAAAACGAAGAAAAAAATCGAATTTTTCTTTAATTTTTTGACATTTTGATTATTTAAACAATGTTCCGGACCTTTTTGAGAGGGAGGATATCTCAAATATTATTATTTGAGTTATTTTCAAGCAATTTCTGCAAAAAAATTTGAGTCACTTCTCAACGTCCAAATGTACTAATATTTTTACAGATGCGCCCTGGTCTAGTTGATAGCGCCTCGGGCCTCGGCATGATATAGAATATGAATATACTTCTATGATATAGAATATGAAGTACAGGGTGAGATGATCCTGATCCCAAAATTTTGTGCAAATCGATGTAAGCAGAAATCATTATTGTAGGAAAAATAAATTCTTTATATAAACTCGAACAAGGGTGGTTTTAAGGGTTGAAATATTATGGTATTATATCCTAAAGCATAGAACAATTATTATTTAACTAGTAAAATCCAAATGTTGACCATGGCCCTGATTCTAATTCAAATTTCGACTCAAAACAAGTCGCAATCAATATGACGACGTTGAAATGCGACTGTGCGAGCCTTGTGGATTTTAGTTGAACTAACGAAATTATGTCATTAAATAGCGACTTATCGAAATTAATTGTGACTCCAAAAAAGTGGTTGATATTTTAATTTCGACTCGAAATTATTGTGACACGGACATTAATGAATGGCCGAAAGCGAGGATAGGTTTAGTTTGGGAGATGTATTTTGTTTGTTTCTTGCAATGAAAATTAAAGCAAAAGGTATTAATATGGCTGGGTTTTATGGAAATTTGCTGGTTTTGGAGGAATTAGATAGAATAGTATTAAATTAGAAATATTATAATAATTGAGAATTTTCACAATGAAAGATGTAAGGTAATAATCTGGGAAAATTACTATAAAACAAGGAAAATTATGTGTGGTTTGTTCAACAATAAATGGTTTGAATTCAATTAGTGCGGTCGTAAATATTATTAAATTTATCTGACCTGGCCCATTGTTAAGACCCACCCGGAGCGATAAGCCACCGAGGTAGACAGAGTTGGTCTTTTGCAATTAACACTGACTAGACGGTACTCCCATAATAAAGCCTAAAATAAATTTTACCTGAAACCGGGCCTTTTATACTATTATAGGTTAATCCGGGCTGTTTATAGTGGTAACTAATTGAACTTAACCATTTACTGTTTAACATACCATACCAGCTATTTTATTGCTGGACATGCTGGAATCAAATCTTAAGATTTCATATATTAGTAATATAGCTATGCAAAGTCATCAGAAAGTGTGCTATTTGGTTTATAAACAAATTAGCGCTCCGAAATATTTTTTTCAATTATTGCTCTGCAACTCAGATGATTTTAACGTTAAACCAAAAACATTCACATAAAAATTCACTGTAATTTAATTCTGCACATAGATATTTTTTACGATTTCCTTCGGCGGAAATTTTCCTCGAAAAATTCGGGTTTTCCAAACAAAATCTTTAATTTTCAACTAAAATTTTAGGGAAGTAATTATTTATCAATAATTAAATAACTTGGTGACATAAATCTTTTTTGTTATGAGTGTCTTGAAGATATGAAAATTTGTATGTACAAAGAGGACCGGAATAAAAAGGTAATGGTTCAAAGATTGAAATACTGTTGTTTATAACTCTGTCGCAAATGCCGGTCAAATTTGACCGGTTATACCTGGAACTACGCCTCGCAGTTCAATTTTTTGTCTTCGAAAAGGGCACAGAAGCCGTGCCCTTTTTAACAGCGTTAACTTGATTTAATTTAATCTAATATTTTCTGAGGGGTTCTATTTGTTTATAAGCCAAAATTGTTTCTTTATTTCCTGAGACCGCTCAAATAGTCCAATTTCAATTCTATAAGTACGTTGAATAGGTATAGTGCTTTTTTATACGAAAATCATAGTTATTCTGGTGTATCATAATCTTTCTGGTTATTATTTCGACCGAAATTTTTTAATTAACATTTTATTATTGCTAAACTATGGGTTAAATTGTCGCCGGCCTCCTGATATATAATCTACTATAAAAAATCTTTCATGTCATCAATTTATTTAATATTGACAAATAATTACTTCCCTAAAATTTTAATTGAGAATTGCAGATTTTTTTTGGAAAATTCGGATTTTCCGAGTAAAATTTTTGTTGAAGGAAATCGGAAAAAAAATAACTTTGTGCAGATCTAAATTACGGTGAATTTTTATTTGAGTGTTTTTGGTTTAAAGGAAAAATCTTAGGAGTTACAAAGCACTAATTAAAAAAAAAGAAGATTTAGGAGTGCTAATTTGTTTATAAATAAAATAACACACCTTCTGCAGACTTGTCATACATACCCCATATTACTAATATATGCAATCTTAGATTCGATTTCAGCAATAAAATAGCTGGTAAATAACTTTTCCCAAAAATGGCATTTTTTCGATAATTTTCTCAGACTATCAACAAATCAATTATTTTCAATGGGAAATAAGCCACAATTTTACCAAAATAATGATTTTATTAACGTTTCGAAGCCCAAGTCGGGTTTCGTTGTCAAAATACAAAATACTACTAAAATAAACAAAAATGTTGCTAAGTAAAAAAATTCTTCTAATAATTTATTTAATCTGACTCATTTATATTCGCAACTCAGACGTATATTATACATTTTAAAGTAGAAGACTTTAAAATTATATCGACAATATTTTTATGAGTTGCGTTCCTGGGACGACTTTACTAAAAGATAGTTCATTCGATTACATGAAATCAATGCCAACTCAAGAATATCCGTCACAAAAAAATCATAGCATGTGATCTGTCTTTAAAAAGACAACCAAATGCAACGATGACAGTAAAATTCTCGCGTTAGAGATTCCATAGTAAATCACGAGGGAAAACCAGGAAAAAACGTTAATAAAATCATTACAGTCGACTCTCGTTAATTTGAAACTCGAGGGACTCTTAAAATATTACGAATTATTAAGTGTTTGAAATAGCAAATGGTTCGAAATTTGTGAGAGAAAATAAATAAAACTTGGAATTATTAAGTGTTGATCAATTATTATTTATTGACTGCTATTCTATAACGGTGACAAAAGAAGTACATTCGTGTACATACATGTATGTATTCATATTGTGAATTAATAAATCTTTCGAAAGAACTCTATTATACTGCTTTGCCTCAAAGCAAATTGCTGCTGCTCAGACTGCTCAATAATTTTTTTTAAGAGAAAATGTGCCTGAAATTGTTTTTCATCACTTTCGTTCTGTAGACAAAAGGTTTGTAAGATATCGAATCAGGATCTTGCTTCCTTAACTGAAACAAAGGCGCGTTGAAACAAGTTTGAAAACTGTACTTACTACAATCTTTCCGCCCCTTTCTCTCTGCAACTTTGAATTGTCGAGTGTTGGACGCCAATGAGTTCGAATTAACGCGTCGTTTTGTCATGTAGCAATGATTTTTTTTCGTTCGAATTACCAAGTGCATAAAAATGTATTGATTTAGTTCGAAATATAAAGAGATTTTGTAGGGAACTCGTGATAACTTTGAATTATAGAGAGTTTCGAATTATCGCAGGTTTGAATTAACGCGAGTCGACTGTATTTTGGTAAAATTGTGGCTTATTTCCCATTGAAAATAGTTGATTATAAAAATGCCACAAGGAAATACCTTCAGCACAACACTATCAATAAATTTTGCGGTGGTTGCGTAGCCAATAAATCCAATAAACCGGAGCGCCAACCCAAATTTTGAGCAGTGTCAAAATGATAACGTTAATATCCCCAGTTGTAACTAATACCGAAATGAATAAGAATCGCTATAAATTACGACCATCATGGCGGAGTAGAAATTATATTGCGACCTCGAAATGAATTAGAATCAGGCCCCATATTAAGTTCAAAATATTATTTTACAATTGTTTACAATTAGGGGTAGTTTTCACCGTTAAAAACCAAAAGCGTACAACGGCTCAACATAGAAAATGAAATAGAGGGTGAAATGAGCCTAATCCCAAATTTTTGTACAAATCGATGCTGGACGAAAAAATTGCGAGGTTTCGCCATTTTTTCAGCTTCATTTTCTGGCCTATATCTGTTGAAAAAAGTGAGAAAAAAACTCTAAAGAGTAATGTACATACAAGTTGAGTCCATGAGTCTTTACACGTGCGTCATTAATACCTGGCGAGATAAAACACATATTTGATAACTCAAATTTTAACCCGCAATAGGAGCAGTATAGCTACTTACTGTCACTTGCTGTTGCGTTTAGTAAATTTCAATTTCCGACTTATCATCGACTTTTTGGTATGCTTTAAATTAAATGATGACGCACGGGTAAAGACTCGTTGACTCAACTGTAATGGTTGTTTTTGTTTACTGCAAACATAGATACAGTCTGTTCCAACGAAAATTTGACCCCTCCAGAAACTCAGAAACCAAGAGCTTCTTCAAAATTAAAAAAAAGTCAATTTTTAATGGGAGGGGGACGAATTTTCTTGCAAAATTCATGAACTCAATAACCCCCTACTGCCCCGCATCGACCACCACTTTTTTTAAATAGCAAGTGTGGTCGAGTGGCACAACATTTGAAAGATAATTTGTTTCTCTAAACGACGCTCTATTTTTTTAATTTACGTAATAAGTTTGAAGATAATTTTGGACTTAACAAATTTATTATAAAACTTATCTTTAAAGGTTCTCCGCAAATTAAAAAAAAATAGAGGGTCCTGTAGAGGAAAAAAAAACCTTTCAAATGATGTGCCACTCTACTACACTTGCTATTAAAAAAAGTGATGGTTGATGCGGGGCAGGAAAGGGGGCCCCTTTCGATACAAATTGTCATGTTTTATTTAAATTCTGAAGAAACTCTTGGTTTCTGAGTTGTTGGGAGGGGGGTCAAATTTTCCTTGGAACACTCTATATAAACGCCTGACATAGGTACTTAGGTACTTGATAATAGCAATAATAAGTTATCAACTACTATATGCTGTGTTAATAGGGAATATGAAATATGTATAAAATGGGTATTATAAACTTATTCAGAAAGGCACAATCGAATAAAGTTGACGTGGAAAAAGGCACAGTAAACGATTCTTAAGTACTAAATTATAAAAGAGCCATTGAAAATAATTGCATTTACTATAAGTATAAACTAGAAACATACAGTTGTCGTGCATAGCAACATCACAAACTCTGTCGTTCGTCAAACAAAAACAACGGCAGGTTATTTCCCTGATCCTGCCAGCCGTCAGCCAGTCCGCGACAGAGGTCAACACTCTTAGCATGGCACCTCATCTAACTCTACCTCTATCGTTTCCTCGCCATTGCAAAATATACTTTTTCAAACAAAGAAAATGTTTCTTATTCCATCCCACACACGTGGAAGTGCGGCGCAGTAAGAGACCAAACAACTCAAAAGACGTAGCGAAAACCAGATGTGAAAGTAGACTGCGAAACAGCTGACTTGAACAACAAAGAATAAAGGACGTATGCTGTGACAGCTAAATTTACTACTATTTTATCGAATTATAGCAATTATTAAAACTTACGGAGTTAATGATCGCATGCATTCAATGTAGTATACCTATTTGTCAAGGTATTTCAACTCATTACAATAATATTGATATTGTGATAGAAGTAGAGCCTACACAATACAATTATAATCTTAATGATTATTTAACAACGACATGCAAATCGTTTAAACCGTATGTGATCCTTTTATTTAACTGTACATGATAAATACACAGTGCATAAACATCTAAAAACAAATCAAATTAGAAGTCCTACAGGGGAGAAAATGGCAGCCCATAATGCAGCACGTAACAAAGAAACAAGCTAAATTCAAGTCAAAAACAATTGTTCGGCTTACTTTTGAAATCATGCGTGTGTCCAGGGGTTTGTTGAAACTATTCACAGCTAAATATCCGCGAATCAACGTCGTCTTTCAGTAAAAACATTAAATAAACAAGTCGATTTTTACGAATAAAATTCTGCACTAGTCCCGTATCTTACCGAGTACATTCAAAGCACTGAATATAGAAGTTTCGATCAGTATCAAGTAAATAACCGAGAGGGAGCTCTCATCGCCGTGCGCATATAAACAAAAGAAGTGTGCTCGAGGCGCGATTGCCGTGTTTACGTCTGCAGCGGTGTATATTATACTTAATGAAAAGATTTTAGTCAATAGGGATTAATTAGTTACAAAAAGAATGCATACTTTGTGATGGGACAATTGTTTTGTTTAAAATTTTAATCACGATTTTTTGCATCATTATGCTACAAAATTAATGCTAAAATAGGAAATGATAATACAGGACATGAACATGTGATGGGAAAGGAGGGAATCGGAGAGAGAACCGACAATGGAAATCGATTAATCGAATTTTGTGAGCAAAATGAACTTTTAATAGGCGAATGTATCTTTAAACATAAGCGGATACATAAGGAAACATGGAAATCACCAGGAGGGTGATACAAGAACCAAGTAGACCACATAATAATTGAATATAAATAGAGAAGCTGGCTGCAAGATGTCAGGAGCTTAAGAAATGCTGATGTGGGGTCAGACCACATGCTAATCAAAGCGAGACTAAAAATGAAATTAGCCAGAGATAAAAACCAAAAAATCAGCAGAAGGAGCAAGTACAACGTTGATGCCCTAAAACAAGAATGTAAGAAATAAATTCAGTGAGAAACTGGCAACTAACCGAACAGTATCACAACAAACTGGAGAGTCAGTCGAAGAAACATGGAAATATTTTAAAGAAGTGATGATAGATACAGCAAAAGAAACAATCGGATTAAAAAGAAGACAAAATAAAAAATGGATTACTAAAGATACACTACTACTGAGAGAAGAAAGAAAAAAATCAAAGAAGAAATTCTACAAAAGGAAGGATCGGAAGAAGAGAGGGCACTTAAATGGAAATACAAGGCAAAAACGCAGAAGTAAAAAAACAAGCCAGAAAAGATAAAGGAAACTATATAAATGAGATGCTACATTACATATATCAGAAAAAGCAGCGAAAGAAAACGACTTACGTACACAAAATATAATCATACGAAACTTAACAGGGAAAGCACAACGAAATATACGAGAAGTAAAAGATAAACCAGGAAATAGAATAAAAAATGAGAAAGCAATAATACAAAGATGGAAGGAATACTTCGAAGAGATATATGCTAAGCATGAAATAACTCAAATCATAGAGGATGAAGCAGAATCACCAGAGCTAGAAATGAATATTGGAGAAATTACAAGGGAAGAAATTGGAAACACCCTAAAACTTCTAAAAAATGGCAAAGCCGCAGGAATCGACAATATACCCATTGACATAATAAAAGCAGACTCCGAGCAGTCAGTAGAGATGCTACATAGACTTTTGAATAAAATATGGACGGACGAAGAATTGCCAAAGGAGTGGAAAGAGGGATTGATTATAAAAATACCCAAAAAAGGAGACCTGAACAAATGCAACAATTGTCGTGCAATAACACTACTAAGTGCCACATCCAAAGTGCTCACCAAAATGATATTGGAAAGATTGAAACCGGAACTAGATAAAAACTGAGAAACAACCAAGCAGACTTCCGTTCCAACCATTCCACTATTATTGATCACATTTGCACCCTTAGAATTATCTTGGCACAAACAAATGAATGGAATAAAGATATAGATGTGAATTTTATCGACTTCGAAAAGGCCTTTGACCGTGTAAATAGGGCACAGATGTGGAAAATCCTTAAATTATATGGGATACCACTAAAAATCATAAACTTTATTAAACTCTTCTACGAAGGATACAACACCAAACTAGAACATTCAGGTGAAGTAACAGAAGAAATATCCATAGAAAGTAGAGTCAAACAGGGTTGTGTACTATCCCCTACCCTAATCCTTATTATGATAGATTGGGTAATGAGAAAAGTAATCGACGATCGAACAGGCATCAGGTGGAACCTATTCAAACAGTTAGAAGATCTCGAATTTGCAGATGACAACTGCCTGATAACTGAACACCAAAATCATATGCAAGCAAAAACTGACAAATTGGCACAGTACTCCGACACGATCGGACTTCGAATAAACACAGAGAAAACTAAACTTCTAAAAAATAATAACCATCCAAATAATAAAATAATGATAAACGGTAAAGAAGTAGAAGAGGTAGACAAGTTCACATATCTGGGATCTGCCATGGAAAGGAGCGGGGGTGTAAAAAGGATATACAGATGAGAATAACATAGGCTCAACACGCATTCAAAGCCCCAACGATTTAAATAGAATTTGGCAAACAAACGAAATATCGGAAACAACAAAAATTAAAATCTTTAATAGTTGCATTAAAAATATTCTGCTCTATGGAGCAGAAACATGGAAACAGGACGAAAATACAACCAAAACTACAAACATTTGTAAACAAATCTCTAAGAAAAATCCTGATAATATACTGGCCAAACAAAATAACTAATACAGAACTACGGGAAAGGACAAAGCAAACTAACATATCTACTACAATGCTACTACAGTCAAGGAAAAAAAAATGGAAATGGATCGGCCACACTTTGAGGAAAGACCAAAACAGCATAGCAAGACAAGCACTTGAATACCAACCAGAGGGGAAAAGAAAGAGAGGCAGACCAGACAACAGCTGGAAAAGAACAACAACGGGAGAACACGAAAAAATTGGACTAAGATGGGGGGAAGTCAAAAAGAGAGCAAAAGATAGAAAAGAGTGTAGGGAACTAGTTCACAATTTATCCAGAGAATAAAAACAAAAGAAGATGCGCTGTCCCGACCAGACAGCAATCTTACACTTTTGGCCAAGAAACGCATAATCGCCCAATACTTCACAAGGAGGGACGAAACGAGAGAAAGAGATACTACAAAATACAACGGCATTAGTTAGGATGACAATTTTCACTAGATGGTATATCGGTATGTTATACACCGTATAACACTGGTATAACGGTGCTACTATAAGGACTTGAATCTGATGTTCCGAGTACAAACTAAAAAAATGCCAAAATTAATTCTTGAACCTATCATTTAACGTGTCTACTTAAATCACGCCTTTTAATACAGATTGTGTGATATGTTTTACTCCAATGCATTTTGCAAGGTAAAATTGAAGGAAAAAGGGCCCCAGGACGAAGAACAATATCCTGGCTTGCTAACCTAAGAGCATGGTATAGAAAGACCTCAACGCAAGTATGCCGTATAGCAAACAGCAAAATCATCATAGTCAGAATTATCGCCAACGTTCGGAACGGCTAAGAAGAAGATATGTTTTTGGTCTCCACTGTTTACCTACCCGTTCTTCGAGTTTGGATTTACATTATTCGTATAGTATTAACTTTTATCTAAATTCTTATGTTCTTTAGTTTTAATTTATTTTTTGTTTATTTAGCTTAAATGCCTCGACAACTAATGCCCTTGGCACGGCACAGTTGATTTGCAACCAGATTATATGATTATAATGTAATGTGTAGTGTGTTGAGTAAATGTCTTGTTACTTAGTAAAGTCGACTTCATTGTCTTTACAAAGAAACGCTAATTGTATCCGAACGTCTGCGGTCCCTCCAGTGAGTACCGATCCCACAAGGAGAGAAATTATTTTTATAGTTTTTATTTAAATTTTAAATATATGATTTATTCTTCTTCTTTAAGTGCCGTCTCCCAATCGGAGGTTTGATATTATCATCACTATCTGTACTCTATCTACCGCTGCTCTTAACAGTTCTATATAGAACTGCGTTTAAGACAGTCCCTTAAATTCTTCAAAGAAGTCACTCTCCTTCATCCTGTACTCCTTCCTCCTCTTATCTTTTCCTGTATTATCAGTCGTAACACTTCATAACAGTGTCCCCTCATTACGTTTCTCAGATATTTTAACTTTACTATTTTTATTGTGTTTATTACTTTGTATTCTTTGCCCATTTCTCTCAAAACTTCCTTCTTTTTCTTTTCTTCTGTGTCCATGCTATTCCTTTGTTTATGCTACTCTAAGCATCCTTTTGTAACGCAAATGACTATAGCTTATGTATGTGTCCTTACTTCAATGTCCTAATAATTACCATTTATTAATAATATTATCTTATTTCCTTTTTTGCGTAGATATATGATTATATATTTTATGTTCTATTATTATGATTATTCTATTCTCCAAAATCACAATGATAAATCACCTGTATTTGATCTTTATTGTCATTTTATTTAGGAATCTCATTGTATCTCATTCTATCTGTTTTGTCAATAAAAATTGACACAAAATAGATTACTTAAAATTAGAAAACAACATGAAAGTGAATCCGTTTTGTACCAAAAGTGTTTTCAAGATGTGTTACACTTAAGGTAATACACACGAAAAAGAGGAAATACTAATGTTTCTAAAACTCCCCTACCAAATATGTTTATTAGTCCTGTCGGGTTAGACGAATAACAGGCCTAACCTTGCGTTAGGAGCTGCTCCAAATTTTATTCTTCTAATCTTTAGGGAGGGTCAATAGTAGCGTAAATTTAAAATCTCGACTGAATTTCGCTGTTGCGTTAGCCGCCATCTTGATTTTAAACTAGAACCGTTTTTGCTCAATATCTCCGCCATTTTCAACTTTTCGACAAATTGTATTCGAACCAAAATTGATGAAAATGTGATTTTCTATAATTTATATCACTACAATTTTTTCGTGCGGTCGATATTTTCCGAGTTATGGCGGAGAATATTGACAGTTAGAGCATAGTTATTGAATTATTTCGTTTATTATTAGTTTTATGACAAAAATGTCCCTATACAAAAATAGAGAGAATTAAATTCTACACAATTTTGATCTCTTTTATTTTTTTGCTAAAATTAATATTTAAGGTACTACGTATGCGGTAATGGCGCGAGCGTAAGACCTGATTGATTTTATAGCAATAATTGTTTTTGTTCAATATCTACGATATTTTCAACTAAAATTGTTCAAAATATGATTTCCTACAATTTCTTTTTAACAATTTTTTTCATGCGGTTGATATTTTCCGAGTTACATGGGAAATAGTAAAATGAGGTGGGGTTGGGAGGGGGGGGGGAGAAAATTATTTAATTGAATCTTGTTTCCGAGCTCTCCCAAATTTTACAATACTATCCTTTAGGGGAGATCAATAGTAGTGTAAAGATAAAATCTCGACTGAGTTCCGCGGTTGCATTAGCCGCCATATTGATTTTAAATGAGAACTGTTGTTGCTTAATATCTCCGCCATTTTCAACTTTTCGACAAAAATGGTAGGAACTAAAATTGTCGTAAATGCAATTTCCTACAACTTCTTTTTCATAATTTTTTTTGCGATCAATATTCTCCGAGTTAAGGGGGATAATAGTGTAAGCGGAGGGGAAGCATAATTATTGAATTGTCTCATTTATAATTAACTGGCCATCTCAATGCATCGTTTTTTTTTCAAGACTGCGGTTCCATTGTTCCTTTAGCTTAAATCCCAAATAATTGTATCTAGGTACTTTCTCTAAAGCTTTTCCTTTAACGTAGATTGTCTCGTCTTCAATCTTGTTCTTAATGACAATCATGATTTTTGTTTTTTCTTGTGTTCCGAATGTTTATTCCGTATCTCTTGCAATACTGCGTAGTGCGATCAACTAAAATTTGCAGCCCTTCTCTGCTTCCTTAAGGAGTCTGCATATCTGAGATTATTCACTAGTGTTCCATTAATCGATATGCCTTCATTGATGTCTTCTAATGCCTCTTTAAACATCTCTTCTGGTCACATACTAAAACGTAGAGGGGATAGTCCATATCCTTGACGTATTCCCCTTCTTAAGCAAGCGAAAAGATTGTAACAACGAGCAATAGGTTGTTACAATCTTTTTGCTCGTTGCAACCTATTGCTTGTTGTTACAATCTTTTTTCTTGTCTTTGCCGTTGAATATTTTCCTAGTAGGCTCTACTAAGTCGTTTTTCCTCTTCGATGGTGATGTGAAACTATCGCTTCTCGATTTTTGTACTTTTTACCAATTTTCACGGCTGTTTCTAAAGGTTAAAAAATGCTAGTTATTCAATATTTTAAATAAATAGAATATAAAGTACATAAATATACTAAAATTCATGATATAAAATTAATGTTGTTCTGAAGCTGTTTCTTTATGGCATTTTTATAATTAGCCACAATTAAATTGAAAAACTAATTTTATTAACGTTTCGACGCCCATTTTCATGTAATCGAATGAACTATCTTTCAGTAAAGTCGTCCCAGGAACGCAACTCATAAATATTGGCAATATCATTTTAAAGCCTTCTATTTTAAAATGTATAATATATGTCTGAATTGTCGATATAAATGAGTCAGATTAAATAAATTATTAGAAGAATTTTTTACTAAGCAACAACATTTTTGTTTAATTTAGTAATATTTTGTATTTTGACAACGACAACCGATTTGGGCGTGGAAACATTAATAAAATTAGTTTTTCAATTTAATTGTGGCTTATTTCGCAATCAAAATAGTTAGATATAAAATTAATTTAGCAATAATTACGTCTAAGAAAAGAAAGTAAATTTCCCTTTTATCGTTTTAATTTTATGTTCACTGTTCTGTTTACTTTCTAATTGCATATAAATGCATGACGCTAGAATCTGGCAACGTTGCCCGTAAATGCATCATAATTCCGACGTCACGAGAGTCTGGTGGATTCGAAGCATCTCTCAGATCGGCGACCGTTATCTAGAAAATGAATGAAAATCGAGGGAGCAAATTCAGAATGAAAAGGACAAAGGGAAGCTGGAAGATTAAAGGGAAACGCATTAATAAAATTACATCTCGTTTATTTTGTGTCTCGGGCGAACGAATAGTAAAAGTGAAGGAATAATCAGATGTGTAGATATACCTACCTACACCTACGTAAAAAATATTTTGCCTTCCTTTTTTCAATTAGTATATTATTGAAATAGGTATTAGATTAATAGTGTAGGCACCAGCTAGGTCACCGTGGGCTTTTCAATTCTGATGGGCAAACTCAACGGTTTCTTATGGATTTTTCGCTGTTAAATACGAGTTTCGAGTGTGGATTTAGATCTGAGTGGTTAAAAAATTGTTATAAATAATTTTAATTGTTTATAAATTGTTTATAAGGCTCTAGCCCGTAAACTAAAAAAGATAAAAAAAATTTTTCAAATAAAATTTGTTTCTTAATAAAAACAAAGAAAATGGTATTAACTAACTCAAGATATTGTAAAATTAGTGCCTAATGCAAATTGCAAAATAAGTATTACTCGAAAATTTTTCGATCGTAACTCTGCTTCTACGCATGAAAATGAGCCTTACAAAGACTAATTTTAAAGCAAAATTCATAGTCTTCCAAACAAGTTTGTTAAATTACTTTATCTTTATTTGTATTAAAGTTATACCCGTTTAAAGTTGTAACATTCTTGAAAAAATTATACATTAATTTGTTTAGAAGAGTTTTAAGCAAATTTAAGCAATAAAAATTTATACTTTAATTGTTATGAATTTAATTCATAACAACAATGCTGGATGGATTGTTGTTATGTTACAACACGACGAACAACGGTCAACATTACAATAATATTCCTTACGAACCCTTCACCAATGAAGAAGTCTCGAATACTAGATATGAAAGAGGTTCACAACTGGAAAGCTCCTGGACCGGACTGAGTTCAAAGAAGTTCTGGAGTATTCATTAGTGTTTGTCAACATTGATTAATCACATTATTTCTAATCCGCAGGAAATATCATCATTTCTTACTCAGGGAACCACTTATCTAATACCGAAGGATCAAAATAACACCCAAGATCCAGCTAAATACCGCCCAGTTACGTGTCTTCCAACTTTGTACAAATTGGTCACATCCTTTGTAGCCCGGCGTATCTACCAACACTGTGCTCTAAACAATATCATAGAGCCTCAACAAAAAGGATGCGCTAAGGGTTCCATGGGTTGCAAAGAACAACTTATTATCGACTCAGTCATTTCTAACCAAGCATATATCAAAAAAACGAAATCTCTTTACTGCTTTCATCGATTACAAGAAAGCGTTTGATTCAGTGTAGCATGAATTTCTTATAGATATACTGAAATAACTGAAAATATATAAAGTAGATGGTAATATAGTGACCTTTTTAAAGCATATTATGTCGGAGTGGGAGACTAAAATTCACCTTCAAAATTTTCCTGGGGGAGTCGTTGAGTCCACTTTCACTCTGCCTAGCGATGAACCCACTATCTCAGCTACTGCTACTAAACGCCAGAGGTTCCTTGTGGATTAGTAAGTATGCTGGTTATGCTTCATGCTTTATTTGCCCTGAGATATCAATCCTTCCTTCTAGAAATATTTTAAAATTTCTTGATGAGAATCAGTCAGCATATTATTCAGCGTCGGGCTGGTGTCCGTTTAATCTTTTGGTTTAGCTATGAATGGTCAATGTTAATATTATAAACCCTTCTTCTACATATTACAATGAAATTTGTGAACATAACCTTGATAATGTAGAAGTCAATAAGTACTTTATTGGTAATTCGAAGCTTCTACTATTTGATATTTCTTCTTCATCTTGCGATGCAAATCCTCTAATGGATGTTAGCGATCACATTTTCCATTAACTCTCTGTTTCTTGTAATGTGTATCAGAGATTGTGTGTCGTTAATCCCTGTCCATTGCCTTATGTTTCGGACTCAGGACATTTTCTTGCGTCCTAGTGCTCTCTTGCCTTCAATTTTACCCTGGATTATAATAGTCCAAGTAATGAAGCTTAAAATAGGGCAAAGCCTTGCAATTTTTACAGAATGGATCGATTTGCTTGAAAATTTGAGAATAAGTAGTGGACAGTCCAAGGATCAAAATCTATATGATGCCGAAAGGCGCTTTTACCATGGGGGTGGTTGCCACCCCATCTCGGGGGTGGAAAATTTTTATTTTATTTTGACCGCAGAAGTTGGTAAACACATTCATTCTAAGCAAAAAACGGTCTATACATTTTTTTGATAAAAGTAACAGTTTTCGATTTATTCGCTATCGAAAGTGTTGGTTTAAATCAAAAACATCATTGTTTTTAATCAGTTTTCTGCTAATAACTCAAAAAGTTTTCGTTCTATCAAAACAAGTTTGCTTAAAAAAATGTACCTTTTGAAAAAATAAACAAATCCGTTTTTTATAATTTGCTTTAAGACCAATAGTAATCGAGCTATACTTTATTATATGTTAGCTCTTCTTCGTAAAATGCTAAATATTGTAGTTTCAAAGTCAAAAGACGGGAAAACTATGCATTTTTCGAAGATAACTTTTTCAATCTAATTTAAAGTATTTAAAAATATCTATCTCTAGAAATAAAAAAAATAGTCCCTAGCTCAAAACTGAAGTGACTTATAGTAAAAAGAATGTCAGTCCCTATTTTTGTCAGCGAAAAAGTGAACGGAAACTTCCCCCTACTCTCCACCCTAATTAAAATTGGTCATTAACCTTATTTGGTATTTTTAAATTATGTACTATTAATGGGTTTGACCGGCTTAGAATGATTAGTTTTAAAAAAAATTTAGTTAAAAGCGAATAACGAATTTTTGTAGTTTGGTAAAAAATGCCCTTTCTTCAGAATATAAAGATTAGCATCAGAGATTCGAAAAATATTTAAATATAAAATTGTAGCCTATTTAATACCCAAGAAATTGGTTTCCAAAAATTTTTTTCGGCAAAAACTGAGTGAGCTGTTGAAAATTAAAACTTGTAATAACATGCAAAAACCACCTTTACCAACCCTTTCAAAGTCGCCTCTTTTTGTGAATAAGGATTTTAAAAGGATTTCATATTAATAGCCTTATAGGTCCTGTAAAAACCTACAAAATTCATTTTTAACGGACTTTCTGGGATAAAAAATAAAAAAGTTACGGTTAAAAAATCAATATATTTTTTTGAAAAAAAAGGAGATATCCAATAATAATAATAATAATAATAATGGGAGTTTTTTGTCAGTTCTTCTATCAGGATTTCATATTAATAGCCTTATAGGTCCTGTAAAAACCTACAAAATTCATTTTTAACGGACTTTCTGGGATAAAAAATAAAAAAGTTACGGTTAAAAAATCAATATATTTTTTTGAAAAAAAAGGAGATATCCAATAATAATAATAATAATAATAATGGGAGTTTTTTGTCAGTTCTTCTATCAGGCGCGGCCCCCTGCGAATGGGGGATACTTTCTGGGTATTCGTAGCGCCAGTACCCAGAGAGTAGCAGGGATACTTGCCGTGGAACAAAAACTGACACCTGGTAGTAGGTATAAAATGCACACCCATTGATATGGAGAATTATGGTTCATGTTTAGGATCGCTGCCTGGGGATCGCCAGGGCACGTCTGGAGCCGGCGCTGGACGTGACAGCATGCGGGACGTCGGTGGCAGGGTGTTGAGGAGGCGGGCCCCTGTCACACAAACAGCTACAGCCCAACAACAAGAACAACAACCACAAGCGAGCCAAATAACAGCAAGAGCTCCACTCGCTGAAGGTGCTGCGCTGGAACATCAGCCGGCGCTCACTCAAGCGGGACGACCGAGGCAGCGCATGAAATGGACTGTGTCCATCAACGAAAGCATTTTGCGCTTCTATTATAAGGTGACCAACCTCGGTCAAGAAACGATCGGCTACAGACAACAGCTGTATGCCGAATTTTGCAGGGAGTACCCAGATATTCAAGTATCGGAGCAAAGAGTATCAGATCAATACCGGGTAATCATAAGAAACAACCTTATCCCAGAGACTAGACGCAATACGATCAAAAGCGAAGTCGAACGGGAGATTAATAACCAAGAGCTAGTTTTAGATCAAGTCCCTAATGAAATCCTTGATGAGCAGATTCATGAGATTCCCATACCAGAAACTCAACCTGACAATACACAGCAGGAAAACAACGAGTTGCGCGATAGTCTAGAAAGCGAAATGGCTCGTGCCGTACAAGCGTTTAATGGAACAAATCCACTTAGCAGACCACCGCTACCACGAATAAACTCTTGTAAGAAACTAGGTGCGCTGTTACAAATTGTGAATACTGAAGTCCTACCCAATTATGTCGTAGAAGCCCACACATTGGAGTATCTGCATATGCTAATCTACTGTGCAGCAACAGCAATTGCCAATGTAATGGGCGTTAAGATCAGGACGACGGGGTACTAATAACGGAAGGACTGGTAACAGAATTGCACCCTGGGAAAAAAGACTTCTCGGGAAAATTGAATTACTGCGTAGGGATATTGGTCAAGTCACAGAATATATAAGAGGTGTAACAAGTAGAAAAGTCATTAAGAGAGCTGAAGAAATAATGCGGAGCACTGCAGGACACTCGAGATACGATCCAGAAAATAACACAGCTCAACAGTGTCTGGATACATTAAAACAAAAACTCTCCGTCTATTCAGGACGATTAAGAAGGTATAAAGTTAGTAACAACCGAAAATGTGACAATGCACTTTTTGAGAACTCTGAGAAGGCGTTTTACCGGAAACTCAATTCCACCGTACAAAGTGTCGACAAGTCTTACCCAAGCCAAGAAGAAATTCATGAGTTTTGGGTCAATCAACTTTCCACACCAGCTGCTCTTAACAACAATGCTGGCTGGATAGAAGATACGACGCACAACTGTCACCACTACGTCACTGCTAACTACGAACCATTCACGACTGAAGAAGTCTCAAATGTCATCAAAGAGCTTCATAACTGGAAATCTCCTGGACCAGACGGAGTTCAGAACTTTTGGCTTAAAAAGTTTTGGAGTGTTCATGAGTGCTTATCAACATTAATTAATCATGTTATTTCTAATCCGCAGGAATTACCATCATTTCTAACTCAGGGAACTACTTATTTAATACCCAAGGATCAAAATAACACCCAAGATCCATCCAAGTACCGCCCAATTACTTGTCTTCCAACTTTGTATAAATTGGTCACATCCTGTGTAACCCGGCGTATCTACCAACACTGTGCTCTAAACAATATCATAGAGCCTCAACAGAAAGGATGCGCTAAGGGTTCCATGGGTTGCAAAGAACAGCTTATCATCGACTCAGTCATTTCTAACCAGGCATTCACTAAAAAAAGGAACCTTTTTACTGCTTTTATTGACTATAAAAAGGCCTTTGATTCAGTACCGCATGAATGGCTAATAGATATATTGAAAATATACAAAGTCGATGATAACATAGTGACCTTTTTAAGGCATATAATGAGAGATTGGAAGACTAAAATTCACCTCCAAATACCTGGTGAAAACAATATCGAAACCGAAAATATCGCAATCAACCGGGGCCTGTTTCAAGGAGACTCGTTGAGTCCACTGTGGTTCTGTTTAGCTTTGAACCCCCTTTCCCAACTATTAAACTCCACTGACTCAGGTTTTAGCATTAAAAGCAATAATACTGTAGTAGCGAAGCTCAATCATCTGTTGTATATGGATGATTTGAAATTAATGGCTTCCACTCGAGAACACCTAGAAGAGATGCTAAAAACTGTAGAAACATTCTCTAATGATATTAGTATGCAGTTCGGTCTAGACAAGTGCCGTGTTTTGAATATAGTCAGAGGAAAGGTACAGCCCGGTGGATTCGATATGCAAAATGGCCAGAACATCGAGGCCATGGGCGATAACGATATGTACAAATATCTTGGAGTAAAGCAGGCGCGGAAAATTGACCATAAGCAAATGAAAACTGAGATAACAACTGAGTTTATAAGAAGGGTAAAACAACTGCTTCGTTCACAGCTTAACAGTAAAAATTTGTTTAAGGCACTGAACACCTACGCTTGTTCCGCGCTTAGCTATTCATTTGGTATTGTTAAGTGGACAAAAACGGATATAGAAAATCTTCAGCGAAAAGTACGAACACACCTCACAAAGGCACAAAAACACCACCCTAAAAGTGCAGTAGAACGAACGACATTACCCCGGTATTTAGGAGGAAGAGGACTTATGGATATAGGTGAGCAATTAGATAAACAGATTGCTAATTTAAGAACTTATTTTCAGATGCAGGCTGAGGCATCTACTCTACACCGCGCAATTTGCGCAGTAGATGACACAACACCGATCAAACTGAGGGAACCAGAAATGCGCATAAACCACCTTACTAAGGACGAAAAACTGCGCACCTGGTTGGGGAAACCTCTGCACGGGCGACATCCCAATGAGGTTAGCCAAGACTATGTCGACAATACAGCGTCGAACTATTGGTTGACATCAGGTAAGATGTTCCCTGAAACGGAGGGTTCATTACTGGCCATTCAGGATCAGGTTATACCAACCAGAAATTACCTAAAATATATCGTCAAAGACCCTCAGGTTCAAAACGACAGATGCCGATATGGATGTCAAGCCCAAGAAACCATCCAACATATTACAGGGGGCTGCCAGGCATTTGCTGCAACTGAATACAAGGAACGGCATGACGCAGTGGGAAAAATCCTTCATCAAGAGATAGCTAACAAGCTGGGACTTTTCCAAACGGACCATCTCCCATATTATCAATACGTCCCTGAGAGTATGCTTGAGGATGGCAACTACAAGCTATACTGGGACCGCAGTGTGCTCACAGACCAAACAGTGGCACATAATAGACCAGATCTCGTACTAGTTAATAAATTAACAAGACAAACAACACTAATTGATGTGGCGATACCTAACAACAATAATCTACGTAGTAAATTTACTGAAAAGATCGCCAAGTATAGAGATCTGGAAATTCAAATACGGAGACAATGGAGAATGCAAAGTACCCAGACGATACCTATTGTTATGTCTACTACTGGAGTCATTCCGAAGACCCTCCTCGAAAGCATAAAAAAGCTGGGTCTCAATGAACATATTTATAAGACCATGCAGAAAGCTGTACTACTTGCGACGGCCAGAAGTGTAAGAAAATTTTTGGGAGATACACCTGCATTCCAAGTCATCTAGGGCTCGATAACACGGAAAGAGTCCCACCAGAGCTCAATCCTTTTGATACCGTAGGTATCTGGGATGAGTCAATTTTCCCCTCAGAGGGAGTGTGAGCCGTATGGCTAAATAATAATAATAAGTTCCCTGTGGGAGTTTTTGTCAGTTCTTCTATCAGGCGCGGCCCCCTGCGAATGGGGGATGCTTTCTGGGTATTCGTAGCGCCAGTACCCAGAGAGTAGCAGGGATACTTGCCGTGGAACAAAAACTGACACCTGGCAGTAGGTATAAAATGCACACCCATGAGAATGGAGAATAATAATTTATGTTTAGGATCGCTGCCTGGGGATCGCCAGGGCACGTCTGGAGCCGGCGCTGGACGTGACAGCATGCGGGACGTCGGTGGCAGGGTGTTGAGGAGGCGGGCCCCTGTCATACAATTAGCTACAGCCCAACCACAACCACAACCACAAGCGAGCCAAACAACAACAAGAGCTCCACCTGCCGAAGGTGCTGCGCTGGATCATCAGCCGGCGCTCACTCAAGCGGGACGGCCGAGGCAGCGCATGAAATGGACTGTGTCCATTAATGAAAACATTTTGCCCTTCTACTACAAGGTGACAAACCTCGGTCAAGAAACAATCGGCTACCGACAACAGCTGTATGCCGAATTTTGCAGGACGTACCCAGATATTCAAGTATCGGAGCAACGAGTATCAGACCAATACCGGGTAATTATAAGAAACAACCTTATCCCAGAGACTAGACGCAATATCATCAGAAGCGAAGTCGAACGGGAGATTCATAACGATGTTGTAATTGAAGATCAAGTCCCCAATGAAGTTCATGAGCAGATTCCTGAGCTTGCCATACAAGAAACTCAACCTGACAATACAGAGCAGGAAAACAACGAGCTACATGATAACCTAGTAAGCGAAATGGCACGTGCTGTACATGAGTTTAATGGAACAAACCCACTTAGCAGACCACCGCTACCACGAATAAACTCTTGTAAGAAACTAGGGGCGCTGTTACAAATTGTGAACACTGAAGTCCTACCCAATTATGTCGTAGAAGCCCACACATTAGAATATTTGCACATGTTAATCTACTGTGCAGCAACAGCAATTGCTAATGTAATGGGCGTTAAGATCAGAACACGACGGGGTACTAACAACGGAAGGACTGGTAAAAGAATTGCACCCTGGGAAAAAAGACTGCTCGGAAAGATTGAATTGCTACGTAGGGATATTGGTCAAGTCACAGAATATATACGAGGTGTAAGAAGTAGAAGAGTCATCAGGAGAGCTGAAGAAATAATACGGAATACTGCAAGACACTCAAGATACGATCCAGAAAACAACACAGCCCAACAGTGCCTGGATACATTAAAACAAAGACTCTCAGTTTATTCAGGACGACTAAGAAGGTACAAAGTGAGTAACAACCGAAAATCCGACAATGCCCTTTTTGAGACTGCTGAGAAGGCGTTCTATCGGAAACTCAATTCCACCGTAGAAAATCTCGATAAGTCTTACCCAAGCCAAGAAGAAATTCATGAGTTTTGGGGAAATCAACTTTCCACACCAGCTGCTCTTAACAACAATGCTGGATGGATAGAAGATACGGCACAGAACTGCCAACACTACACTACTACTCTCTACGAACCCTTCACCACTGAAGAAGTCTCAAATATCATCAAAGAGCTTCATAACTGGAAATCTCCTGGACCAGACGGAGTTCAAAACTTTTGGCTCAAGAAGTTCTCGAGTGCTCATGAATGCTTATCAACACTAATTAATCATGTTATTTCTAATCCGCAGGATATTCCATCATTCCTAACTCAGGGAACCACTTATTTAATACCGAAGGATCAAAATAACACCCAAGATCCAGCTAAATACCGCCCAATTACTTGCCTTCCAACTTTGTATAAATTGGTCACATCCTGTGTAGCCCGGCGTATCTACCAACACTGTGCTCTGAACAATATCATAGAGCCTCAACAGAAAGGATGCGCTAAGGGTTCCATGGGTTGCAAAGAACAACTTATCATCGACTCAGTCATTTCTAATCAAGCATATTCCAAAAAGAGGAATCTATTTACTGCTTTTATTGATTACAAGAAGGCCTTTGATTCAGTGCCGCATGAATGGCTTATAGATATTTTGAGAATATATAAAGTCGATGATAATATAGTGACCTTTTTACAACATATAATGACAGAGTGGAAAACTAGAATTCACCTTCAAATACCTGGTGAAAGTAACATCGAAACTGAAAATATCGTAATCAGCCGGGGCCTGTTTCAAGGAGATTCGTTGAGTCCTCTGTGGTTCTGTCTAGCTATGAACCCACTATCTCAGCTATTGAACTCCTCAGATGCAGGTTTTAGCATCAAAAATAACAACAATGTGGTGGCGAAGCTTAATCATTTATTGTACATGGATGATTTGAAATTAATGGCTTCCACTCGAAACCAACTCGACGAGATGCTAAAAACTGTAGAAACTTTTTCTAATGATATTAATATGCACTTCGGACTAGATAAGTGTCGTATTTTAAATATAGTCAGAGGAAAAGTACAGCCCGGAGGATTCGATATGCAAAATGGCCAGAACATCGAGGCCATGGGTGAAAACGATATGTATAAATATCTTGGAGTAAAGCAAGCGAGGAAAATTGACCATAAACAAATGAAAACAGAGATAACTACTGAGTTTATACGAAGGGTAAAACAGCTGCTTCGCTCACACCTTAACAGTAGAAATTTGTTTAAGGCACTAAACACCTACGCATGTTCCGCGCTTAGCTACTCATTTGGTATTATTAAGTGGACAAAAACAGATATAGAGGCTCTTCAGCGAAAAGTACGAACACACCTCACAAAGGCACAAAAACACCATCCTAAAAATGCAGTAGAAAGAACAACATTACCACGGAATCTAGGAGGAAGAGGACTTATGGATATAGGTGAGCAATTAGATAAACAAATTGCTAATTTAAGAACTTATTTTCAGATGCAGGCTGAGACATCTACTCTACATCGCGCTATCTGCGCAGTAGATGACACAACACCGATCAAACTGAGGGAACCAGAAATGCGCATAAACCACCTTACTAAGGACGAAAAAGTGCGCGCCTGGATGGGTAAACCTCTGCACGGGCGACATCCCAATGAGGTCAGCCAAGATTATGTCGACAATATAGCGTCGAACTACTGGTTGACATCAGGAAAGATGTTCCCTGAGATGGAGGGTTCATTACTGGCCATTCAGGATCAGGTTATACCAACCAGAAATTACCTGAAATATATCATCAAAGACCCTCAGATTCAAAACGACAGATGCCGATATGGATGTCAAGCCCAAGAAACCATCCAACATCTTACAGGGGGCTGCCAGGCATTTGCTGCAACTGAATACAAGGAACGGCATGACGCAGTGGGAAAAATCCTTCATCAAGAGATAGCTATCAAGCTGGGACTTCTCCAAACAGACCATCTCCCGTATTATCAATACGTCCCTGAGAGTATGCTTGAGGATGGCAACTACAAGCTATACTGGGACCGCATTGTGCTCACAGACCAAACAGTGGCACATAATAGACCAGATCTCGTACTAGTTAATAAATTAACAAGACAAACAACACTAATTGATGTGGCGATACCTAACAACAATAATCTACGTAGTAAATTTACTGAAAAGATCGCCAAGTACAGAGATCTAGAAATTCAAATACGAAGGCAATGGAGAATGCAAAGTACCCAGACGATACCTATTGTTATGTCTACTACTGGAGTCATTCCGAAGAACCTCCTCGAAAGCATAAAAAGGCTGGGTCTAAATGATCATCTTTACAAGACCATGCAGAAAGCTGTACTACTCGCAACGGCCAGATGTGTACGAAAGTTTTTGGGAGATACACCTGCATACCAAGTCACCTAGGGCTCGATAACACGGAAAGAGTCCCACCAGAGCTCAATCCTTTTGATACCGTAGGTATCTGGGATGAGTCAATTTTCCCCTTAGAGGGAGTGTGAGCCGTATGGCTAAATCTGGATAATAATAATAGAAAGATGTTCCCTGAAACGGAGGGTTCATTACTGGCCATTCAGGATCAGGTTATACCAACCAGAAATTACCTGAAATATATCATCAAAGACCCTCAGGTTCAAAACGACAGATGCCGATATGGATGTCAAGCCCAAGAAACCATCCAACATCTTACAGGGGGCTGCCAGGCATTTGCTGCAACTGAATACAAGGAACGGCATGATGCAGTAGCAAAAATCCTTCATCAAGAGATAGCTATCAAGCTGGGACTTCTCCAAACAGACCATTTCCCGTATTATCAATACGTCCCTGAGAGTATGCTTGAGGATGGCAACTACAAGCTATACTGGGACCGCACTGTGCTCACAGACCAAACAGTGGCACATAATAGACCAGATCTCGTACTAGTTAATAAATTAACAAGACAAACAACACTAATTGATGTGGCGATACCTAACAACAATAATCTACGTAGTAAATTTACTGAAAAGATCGCCAAATACAGAGATCTAGAAATTCAAATACGAAGGTAATGGAGAATGCAAAGTACCCAGACGATACCGATTATTATTTCTACTACTGGAGTCATTCCGAAGACCCTCCTCGAAAGCATAAAAAAGCTGGGTCTGAATGAACATCTTTATAAGACCATGCAGAAAGCTGTACTACTCGCGACGGCCAGATGCGTACGAAAATTTCTGGGAGATACACCTGCATTCCAAGTCACCTAGGGCTCGATAACACGGAAAGAGCCCCACCAGAGCTCAATCCTTTTGATACCGTAGGTATCTGGGATGAGTCAATTTTCCCCTTAGAGGGAGTGTGAGCCGTATGGCTAAATCTGATAATAATAGAGTTTATTTGTAGCAACCTAGTACATAATAAATAAACCCAGTTTCTCACTGAAGTTGTTAGTCACATGGACTACAACTTGTGCGTGAGGGTTAAATTTAGATTATAAAACAACATGAATTTATCTTAAAGTTTACAAAAAGGAATCGAATATAATCTTGTTCATTCTTGTTCTCTCATATGTCTTTAAAGTTGGGCTCCTCTTCTAACTAATTCAGTTAACGTTAAATTTTGTTTATCGGATCTACAAAAATTTCTAATAAAATTCAACACAGGATTGCAAAAACTTCCGACGGGATTCTTCTGGCGGGACTTCGTTTTCTATAAGAATTTTCATGATATTTTGAAGGTGTTTTATCGATTTTCACCATAATTTTTACAATTTAAATATTTAGAAGTGACATTCGAAATAAATCATTTTTGACATTTATTTGATAATTTAAATAAATTTAAAGCATAATAATGTAAGTTAGCGGTGCTCTTAGTCATCGGCCTTATTCATTCTTCTTTATTTACTTAGAATGAATAGTTTAAAAAAATGGAGTTAAAAGCGAATAACGATTTTTTGTGGTTTGGTAAAAAATGCCAATATGCTTCAGAAGAGAAAGATTAGCATCAGAGATACGAAAAAATATTTAAATATAAAATTGTAGCTTATTTAATTCCCAAGAATTTTGATTCCAAAACATTTTTTCTACAGCAAAAATTGAGTGAATAGTAAATAAGTATAATACCGAAAAACATTGATTTTTTCGATATAAAACTAACACTTTCGATAGCGAATAAATCGAAAACTATTAATTTCATCAAAAAAATGTATAGAACATTTTTTGCTTAAAATAAATGTTTTATCAACTTTTGCAGTCAAAATATAATAAAAAATTTCCACCCCCGAGATGGGGTGGCAACCACCCCCATGGTAAAAGCGTCTTTCGGCATTATATAGATTTTGATCCTTGGGCTATCCACTATTTCTCAAATTTTCAAGTAAATCGATCCATTCTGTAAAAATTGCGAGGTGAAAAGCTTCGGTTCCTGGACTATAAGTTGAAGGAACTGGTATTTTTTGTTTCACGTGATGTGACCCAGATATGCCGTTTTCCTTTTCTTGATGGTTTCGAAAAGTTGGCGTTCTTGGTTGATTCTGTTAAGGACATCGAATTTTGTGACTTTCGCCGTGCATGGTATCTTTAGGATACGGTGATAAAGCCACATTTCGAAGGTTTCTAATCTGTTTATATTCCTCGTTTTGAGTGTCTAGCCCTCAACGCCATACAACAGCATCGACCATACGTAGCACTTAGTAACCTATTTGATATTGACCAACTTAATTTTCAGTCGTATTTTGTGAATGAATATCACCAGCTACTATAACTAGCTTCTCTTATTTATCAAGAAAAATAGGCTTAGATGCAGTTTAGCGCGTAGGGACTATTTACTTAAATCCTTTTTCATAAGTCAATGTAATAATTAAATTGACCAGAAAATACACGTTATAAACAAAATTAATTAAGGCATTTAAAAAATCTAACCATCTTTTTGGATTTTGTCTTTCATTTTTAATATCTCAGGAAAACCTTTTTCCTGCAAAATCTGTACTTATGTGAAAAGTGCCGATAGTGCGGCAGATTCGTGCAAATATTATAAGAACTGCGCATTTAATGATACAAGCATATATATAATTTTAACCACATATACTAAACATACACAGGTTCAAATTTAGATATGAGGCCATCTTAGATTTTGCCTTTTACAAAAATAGCGGGCATTCAAAATGGCGACTATACATATTTGTCTAATAGCACGATATATTTTGAACGAAAAGTCCGAATTCAACCAAATTTGGTACATAGGTTCTTTTTGTGATTTATAAGATCGACATCGTGAACTAGAAGAATCGGTTTACCAGAAGTTGTGTTATTCCTGATTTTTTATAAAAAAAATATGTTTTTTTTTCAATTTTTCACCCTGTATATATTAATTCATTAAAATGTTAATGCCGCCATTGAAAAGACCGTAAAAATATTTTTAAGGGAATATTTTGAACTTTTTAGTTATGTTAATTACCATTTAATAAATGCATAACGTATCTTTACATGTATTTTTATGAGCATATTTTTCTGTAAACTACACATTTTAAAGTAAGTTTAAGTTGGGTAAATGTTTGCATTGGAAATTATAAATTATTATGGGTCGATGGAAGGTCCAATAATAATTACTAGGAGGGGGGTCGGTGGGGCAATTTCCCCAGACGTAAAATGCTCAAAGTGGGAGTCTCATGTTTTAGTGTCAAGGTTCACGCAAGACGCAGGTTTTTGCGACAGGGTCATTAAAAGAAGTAATTTAATCATAATACATAATATATTCCTTGAAGATAAAGAGACTTGGTGGTGGTCAAATGAAGTACAAGGAAACATAAAAGAGAAGAGAAAATTATATAAAAAGTGGCAAGAAACCAGATCGGACATAGATCTTCAAAACTATATGGTCGCCAAAAAGGAAGCGAAAGTAGCAGTAGCAAAAGCTAAAGCAGAAGCGTATTCAAACCTATACGATCAACTTGATACCAGGGAAGGCGAAACGAAGATATATAAAATAGCCAAACAGAGAGCAAAGAAAGCAAAAGATTTTAATCAGATTAGATGTATCCGAGATGAAAATAATAAAATACTAGTTCACGAAAGGGATGTCAAAAAGAGATGGAGAAAGTACTTTGACAGCTTATTAAATGAAGAATTTGACAGACAGCCTGTAGAGTCAACGGATACAGTAGCAGCAATGGTCACCAAAATAACCAACGAGGAAGTGGCTCAAGCGCTTCAAAAAATAAAGAAAGGAAAAGCGGTAGGACCAGATAATATTCCTGGGGAAGTATGGAGAGCATTGGGAGAGACAGGAACAAGGTGGCTAGCAGGTCTATTTAATAGAATTATGGAAGTTGGACAAATGCCAGACGAATGGAGAAGCAGTATACTGGTACCTGTTTACAAAAACAAGGGAGATATACAACAATGTACAAACTACAGGGCTATAAAACTGCTTAGCCACACCATGAAAATATGGGAAAGAGTAATTGATAGACGGATACGTGAAGAAACCGAAATATCCGAGAATCAATTTGGCTTTATGCAGGGTAGATCAACAACAGATGCAATTTTCATTATAAGGCAGTTGATGGAAAAATACAGGAGTAAAGAAACAAACGCTCATATGGTATTCATTGATCTTGAGAAAGCATATGATAGAGTTCCTCGAGAGATTCTGTGGTGGGCACTCAATAAGAAAGGAGTCCCTGGTGAATATGTAAAGATTGTGAGGGATATGTATGAGGGAGTAACGACTAGTGTTAGGACAGGTGTGGGAGAGACTGATAAATTTCATGTGAAAGTAGGATTGCATCAAGGTTCTGTGCTTAGTCCGTATTTATTCTCATTAGTTTTGGACCAGATAACAGCGAAAATACAGGGGAACATTCCATGGTGCTTAATGTATGCTGATGATGTCGTGTTAGTAGGAAATAGTGAAAGAGACTTAGAACAAAAACTGGAACAGTGGAGACAAGCTCTGGAGGAAAAAGGTTTAAAACTTAGTAGGACAAAAACAGAGTATTTGGAATGTTCATTTAAAGATGGAGCTACTACAAATAAAATGGTATCTTTGGATGGTGAAATGATTGTAAAAAGCAATAGTTTTAAGTACCTAGGATCGGTATTACAGAGTAATGGAGAAATAGATGGAGATGCATGCAGTAGAATTAGGGCTGGATGGATGAAGTGGAAAGAAGCGAGTGGTGTGTTGTGTGACAGAAAAATTCCAATGAAGCTGAAGGGAAAATTCTATAAAACAGCCATAAGACCAGCTATGATGTACGGAACTGAATGTTGGGCAGTGAAAAAGAAAGAGGAACAGCGAATGCATGTGGCGGAAATGAGAATGCTTAGATGGATGAGTGGAGTGACAAAGAAGGATAAAATTAGAAATGAGTATATTAGGGGAAGTCTAGGTGTGGCACCAATTGATGCCAAAATGAGAGAGCATAGGTTAAGATGGTTTGGTCATGTTCAACGTCGAGACGTTAACCACCCAATACGAAGAATAGCTGAAGTGCAGATTCCTGGAAGGAGTAGGAGAGGAAGACCAAAGAAGAGCTGGGGGGAGACGATAAGGCAGGACATGTTGGTAAAGGGGATTAACATTGATATGGCCCAAGATAGAATTGTGTGGAGAAATGCAATTAGGGAAGCCGACCCCGCATAGGGATAAGGCAAAGAGAGAATGAACATAATATATTCCTAATACTCTAATTATAACAAAGTGGACTGAAAGATATATATTTTCAAAAAACCTTTTTACCACATAGTGGTGTATGGCGACAATACATTACATTATGTTACATTATTATATAATACAATACAAAAACAACTTAATCTTAAATTTAACTAATAACTGCTATACATTTATATTATGTACAAATTTGACCCATTCCTTCTTATTTCTATCCGGCGTCCTTGCTTCTATCCACGTTGTTCCCCTTTTCTCGATTATTTTGCCTAGTGTTCTATCCCATGTTTGTCGTGGTCTACCTTTCTTCTTTCTTCTTTGCGTTTTTGCCTGCCAAATTTCTTTCACCGGTTTTGTCTGATCCATTCTCTGAAGATGACCCCAATAACTGAGTTGCCTTCTCTCTATAAATTCTAACGTAGACTCGATTTCCAAATTTTCTCTTATTTGAGTGTTCCGTAGTCTATCTCTTTTGGTAACTGCTCGAACTCGTCTAAGGTATTTCATTTCTACTGCCTGTATTTTACTCTTTTGTCGTACTGTTACCCATGACTCGCAACGAAAAGTTAGTACAGGTCTCTATATTGACTTAAACATATTAATTTTTGTTTTTCGTGATATTTCTTTTTTATTTATGAATTGATTGCTCATTGCATGGTATATGTTCATTGTTTTTTGAATTTTATTATTCATTTCTGTTTCCTGTCTTCCGTTGTCTTCTAATTCTACTCCTATGTATTGGAATGTTCGTGCTTGTTCTATATTTACTTCTTCTATTTTTATGTTTATCTTTTCTTCTTTTTCCCTTTCCCCCAAGACCATAACTTTTGTTTTATTTTTATTAATTGTCATTCCATACTTTTTTAGTGTTTCGTTCCATATTTCTATATTTCTTTGTAGTTGTTTCTCATTCTCGGCCAATATGACGACCTCATCGGTGAATGCTCCTTCTGAAATGTCTACTCTTCTTAAATTTCTATAACCCACATGCATTTTTTTCACTTTTATTTTACATTTGCTAATTATCTCATCATGTAAATTATAAACAGTGTTGGACTTAATCCTCTTCCTTGTCTCAGTCCCTCGTTCGTAGTAAATGGTTTTGATGTTCTGTTTTGGCTGATGATATAATTCACATTGTTGTTGTAAATGTTCTTAATTACCCTTATCATTTTGTTACTTATACCTCCCTTCTCTAATATTTCCCATAATTTTTGCCTTGGTACCGTGTTAAAAGCCTTTTCAAGATCTATGTAAGCCATATACATCTTTTTCTCCTGTTGCTGATATTTTTCTATTATTTGCTTGATTGTAAATATATGATCCTGGGTGCTTTTGCCTTTTCTGAAACCGCTTTTTGAATCCTCTAGTGTTCTGTCAATTTTTCCGATTATATTTTTGTTCAGCATTTTTTCGTATATTTTCATGGCAGTGCTTAACAGTGTTATTCCTCTGTAATTGTTTCAATCTGTTCTATCTCCCTATTTATAAATCGGCACTATCTGTGCCTTCTGCCAGTCCATCGGTATATGTTCTTCTCTCTAAACTGCATTAAATAGTTTTAATAACAGCTCTGTTGCATTTTGTCCCATTTTTTTTATCATTTCACTGGTTATTCTGTCATACCCTGGTGCTTTTCCGTTTTTCATTTCTGCAATAGCTTCTTGCAGTTCATTTATGGTTATAGGGTCTACATTGTCTACTTCTATTCTTTGGTTCGCTACATTGTTTTCTTCTTGACAGCAGTGAGTTTGTAGCATCTCTTGGAAATATTCTCTCCATCTGTTTATTTTTTCAATTTCTTCTGTAAGAATATTGCCAGTCTTATTCTTTATGTTTTCTATTTCTTGAATTTTTTCTTTTCTTATTGATTTTAATACTCCATAGAACAGTTTTTGATTCTCTTTACTGTTTGTTTCCATATTTTCTCCAAATTCTGTCCATTTGTCCTTCCTCGCCTTTGTAACCAGTTCTTTTACTAGGCTCCTGTGTTTTTTATATTCTTCATAGTTTTCTGGTGTTTTGTTTTGTAAGTATATTTTCCAAGCATTTTTCTTTCTTTTAACTCCCTGAAGGAGTAAAATTAAACATAAATGATACCTATTTTTAAATTATTAAACCTCTTTAACATTAGCAAAGTACCAAAGAAAATAAAACAATCACATAACATCTTTTTTTTTCCTTACATTACGCATCAACCACGCAGGGTTATTAGCGTGTATGGATTGTGTTACAAAATTATAACTTAAAAATAGATTTTAAACATAACAATAGGAAATTATAAAAAGCTCTAAATCTATACAAAGTAAAGTAAAATACTATATTTTTGGTAAGAGGTTGCAGTCTTTGAGGAATGTGAAGATGCTTTTTGTATCACTGTCTTTTCCGAGTGCACTATTTAATGTTGGTGGTATGTTGCACTTTTTTCGTTGCACTTTATACTTCGGACACTGCAATAAACAATGCTTTACGGTAAGGACACTTCTACACAAATCACACACAGGTTGATCGGCACGTTGGAGTATGTAGTCATGGGTTAATCGAGTATGGCCAATCCGGAGACGAGTGAAGATTACTTGCTCTCTTCTGTTTTTGAATTGTGGAATTTGATTGTGGTTAATGTCAACTTCGTATAGCTTGGTTGATGAGTCCTTCCATGTATCCTGCCATATTTTAAAAGTATTTACTTTGAAATATGCTTTCAAGTCGGTGTGTAGGGTTTTCATGTTCTCTTCTGCGTTTGAGATATTAGGTGCATTCTTTGCTATTTTGTCCACAACCTCGTTACCTTCGATTCCAGTATGAGATGGTACCCAAATAAAATTAACTTTAATATTCATATTTTCTGCATATTTCAGTTCCTTTTTAATGAAAAGTAGTAGTGGATGATCAGAATAGAGTTGTTTTAATGCCAATATTGAGCTAAGAGAATCTGTGATAATGATGTTTCTCTTATTATTTTTGTTAATTTTCAGAGCCAATGCTTTTAGAATAGCAAACAGTTCAGCGGAGAACGTTGTTGTATATGAAGGTAACTTATAAGCTGCTGTGTAATCTGACGAGTAGATTGCTGCGCCAGTTCCGTCTTCGTTTTTGGAGGCATCGGTGTAAACTTTGAAGCAGCTACCATATTTGCTTAATATTTTAAGAAATTCTTGATTGATTTGACTTGCAGGCGTTTCTGATTTATTTAGTCGCAATAAGCTGGTACCAGTAGAGGGAAGGCGAATTGTCCAAGGAGCAGGGGTTTGGATTGCGGAAATATCGTAGGTGTCTGGAAAATGAATACCTATTTTTGATAAGTAAGTTTGTATGCGGTAATAAAAAGGGTGATCAGTTCTATTTGAGTTTTGGAAACAACTTTTAAAGCGGTCAGCAAATACGTTGTGTATAACTGGGTTATCTTGATTAGAGGATACTGCAGCGGCATAAGAAAGACTTAGATATTGTCTTCTAAACGTGAGTGGGATCTCTCCAGTCTCCCAGTATAGAGTTTGTATTGGACTTGTGTGGTGTGCTCCTAAGGAAATTCGAAGACCTGTATTTTGAATCACATCTATTGTTTTTAAGTACGTCTTTTTTGAGGAGTTGTAAACGATTGAGCCGTAGTCAAGTTTGGAACGTACTAGGGCCTTGTAGATATGTAGTAATGTAGACGAGTCTGCGCCCCATTTTTTGTTTGCAAGTGATCGTAACAAATTTATTCCAGGCTGACATGTTTTTTTTAAATATTCTAAATGTATTTTCCAAGTTAGTTTTTGATCAAATATCATACCGAGAAATCTAACTTCGTCTACATATTTAACCTGTGCTCCATTTAAGTATAAGTTCTTCAGTTGTATTTGGTGACTTTTTGTAAAACACACTGCTTTGGTTTTAAGGGTATTAAACTAAAGTCCACTTGTGGATGACCATTCTTCAATATTATTTATGGCTTTTTGGACATGGTTATGGATGGTTGTTGGGTTCTTTCCTCTACAAAGTATAACCAAATCATCTGCATATAGCCTAGCTTTTACAGGATGTTTAATTTTTGCGGTAATAGAGTTCATAGCTATAAGAAACAGAGTTGTGCTAAAGTATAGTTTCCACCAGAGGAACATGAAGGAACTTTTGTGTTTCTGTTGCTTGTTGCTTAAAAATGTTTCGCAAAGTTCCTAAGTGTTTATTCTTGTTTCGACAACAAATGTTGCATGTTTGCGATTGTTGGTGGTTTCCAGTTTTAGCGGTAAACTTCAAAAGAAATACGGCAACAACAGGCAACATAAACATATTGTTGTCTGAGTGGAAACAGATACAGCAACTTGTAGTGACTTGTTTTTGTCTAGTGCAGCTCGACGGCGAACGTGGAATAATTTATAGTCGGTCGGACGTGTGAAAAAATAGAAAAATGCCGTTCATGTGGACAAATGAGTTAGTACTCGAATTAATCGAAAACTATAAGCTTTGTGAGTGTTTATGGAATACAAAGCACGCCCAGTATAAATGTAGAAATGCGAAACACGATGCTTGGACAACATTGGCAGAAAAAACAGGCTCAAATATAGAAAAAGAAAAAGAAAATAATCGTTTTCGTTTTGATTCAATTCGAGTCTCTTGCCATCCTCTGACACGGTGTTTCTGGATCTTTATCCTTTATCAAAGAGGCTATTGCAAGTAGACTGAATTGAATCAACTCGAGACGAAGAAGAACTGCATCTATTAAAATATCTGCAGTATATTGTGGTTAGACTGTCCTCTAACGGGGAATGACAAAATAAATAAAATAAATTTCGACCACGAGTCAGGATTCTGTTAACCGAGATACTATAGTATCAAGCGGTGCCGCTAGGAGGAGCTTCTCCAACAATGCGTCTCAGAATACTTTAAGAACACTTGGTCATTTTGTACTCTAAACCGAGTAAAGCATGAAAAAGAAAAAGAAAATAATCGTTTTCGTTTTGATTCAATTCGAGTCTCTTGCCATCCTCTGACACGGTGTTTCTGGATCTTTATCCTTTATCAAAGAGGCTATTGCAAGTAGACTGAATTGAATCAACTCGAGACGAAGAAGAACTGCATCTATTAAAATATCTGCAGTATATTGTGGTTAGACTGTCCTCTAACTGGGAATGACAAAATAAATAAAATAAATTTCGACCACGAGTCAGGATTCTGTTAACCGAGATACTATAGTATCAAGCGGCGCCGCTAGGAGGAGCTTCTCCAACAATGCGTCTCAGAATACTTTAAGAACACTTGGTCATTTTGTACTCTAAACCGAGTAAAGCATGAAAAAGAAAAAGAAAATAATCGTTTTCGTTTTGATTCAATTCGAGTCTCTTGCCATCCTCTGACACGGTGTTTCTGGATCTTTATCCTTTATCAAAGAGGCTATTGCAAGTAGACTGAATTGAATCAACTCGAGACGAAGAAGAACTGCATCTATTAAAATATCTGCAGTATATTGTGGTTAGACTGTCCTCTAACGGGGAATGACAAAATAAATAAAATAAATTTCGACCACGAGTCAGGATTCTGTTAACCGAGATACTATAGTATCAAGCGGCGCCGCTAGGAGGAGCTTCTCCAACAATGCGTCTCAGAATACTTTAAGAACACTTGGTCATTTTGTACTCTAACCGAGTAAAGCATGAAAAAGAAAAAGAAAATAATCGTTTTCGTTTTGATTCAATTCGAGTCTCTTGCCATCCTCTGACACGGTGTTTCTGGATCTTTATCCTTTATCAAAGAGGCTATTGCAAGTAGACTGAATTGAATCAACTCGAGACGAAGAAGAACTGCATCTATTAAAATATCTGCAGTATATTGTGGTTAGACTGTCCTCTAACGGGGAATGACAAAATAAATAAAATAAATTTCGACCACGAGTCAGGATTCTGTTAACCGAGATACTATAGTATCAAGCGGCGCCGCTAGGAGGAGCTTCTCCAACAATGCGTCTCAGAATACTTTAAGAACACTTGGTCATTTTGTACATTTTGTTGGAGAAGCTCCTCCTAGCGGCGCCGCTTGATACTATAGCATCTCGGTTAACAGAATCCTGACTCGTGGTCGAAATTTATTTTATTTATTTTGTCATTCCCCGTTAGAGGACAGTCTAACCACAATATACTGCAGATATTTTAATAGATGCAGTTCTTCTTCGTCTCGAGTTGATTCAATTCAGTCTACTTGCAATAGCCTCTTTGATAAAGGATAAAGATCCAGAAACACCGTGTCAGAGGATGGCAAGAGACTCGAATTGAATCAAAACGAAAACGATTATTTTCTTTTTCTTTTTCATGCTTTACTCGGTTTAGAGTACAAAATGACCAAGTGTTCTTAAAGTATTCTGAGACGCATTGTTGGAGAAGCTCCTCCTAGCGGCGCCGCTTGATACTATAGTATCTCGGTTAACAGAATCCTGACTCGTGGTCGAAATTTATTTTATTTATTTTGTCATTCCCCGTTAGAGGACAGTCTAACCACAATATACTGCAGATATTTTAATAGATGCAGTTCTTCTTCGTCTCGAGTTGATTCAATTCAGTCTACTTGCAATAGCCTCTTTGATAAAGGATAAAGATCCAGAAACACCGTGTCAGAGGATGGCAAGAGACTCGAATTGAATCAAAACGAAAACGATTATTTTCTTTTTCTTTTTCATGCTTTACTCGGTTTAGAGTACAAAATGACCAAGTGTTCTTAAAGTATTCTGAGACGCATTGTTGGAGAAGCTCCTCCTAGCGGCGCCGCTTGATACTATAGTATCTCGGTTAACAGAATCCTGACTCGTGGTCGAAATTTATTTTATTTATTTTGTCATTCCCCGTTAGAGGACAGTCTAACCACAATATACTGCAGATATTTTAATAGATGCAGTTCTTCTTCGTCTCGAGTTGATTCAATTCAGTCTACTTGCAATAGCCTCTTTGATAAAGGATAAAGATCCAGAAACACCGTGTCAGAGGATGGCAAGAGACTCGAATTGAATCAAAACGAAAACGATTATTTTCTTTTTCTTTTTCATGCTTTACTCGGTTTAGAGTACAAAATGACCAAGTGTTCTTAAAGTATTCTGAGACGCATTGTTGGAGAAGCTCCTCCTAGCGGCGCCGCTTGATACTATAGTATCTCGGTTAACAGAATCCTGACTCGTGGTCGAAATTTATTTTATTTATTTTGTCATTCCCCGTTAGAGGACAGTCTAACCACAATATACTGCAGATATTTTAATAGATGCAGTTCTTCTTCGTCTCGAGTTGATTCAATTCAGTCTACTTGCAATAGCCTCTTTGATAAAGGATAAAGATCCAGAAACACCGTGTCAGAGGATGGCAAGAGACTCGAATTGAATCAAAACGAAAACGATTATTTTCTTTTTCTTTTTCATGCTTTACTCGGTTTAGAGTACAAAATGACCAAGTGTTCTTAAAGTATTCTGAGACGCATTGTTGGAGAAGCTCCTCCTAGCGGCGCCGCTTGATACTATAGTATCTCGGTTAACAGAATCCTGACTCGTGGTCGAAATTTATTTTATTTATTTTGTCAAATATAGAAGAAGTGAAAAGAAAAATGAAAAATGTTATTGCACAATTCTATAGAGAAAGAAAAAAATATCGTACGTTAAAAAAGTCGGGAGCCGGCGCCGTATTTATTTCAAAGTGGTTTGCTTATGAAGTCTTGTTGTTTCTTGCGGGCAGGAACAAAGTTAGAAAATGTACTGAAAAAGGAATAACTACAAGTGAGGTACGTATTTTTTTGTTTTATTTGTAATTTTTATACAAAGTTAAAAATTATTTTGCCATGGAACCATTCCTTCGGGTGACATAAAATATTGAGCAAATTCATCTCGAACTTGTTTAGCTTCCAACGTTGAATTACGTGCTTGTTTTTGCAGTGATGCAAACATATTGTTGTTTATTTCGTTTCTCCAAGAACCTGGGATCTGGGATCCTTTCGCCCGTATCTTTGTCTTCTGAATCAAAGGTGCCAGGAGGTGAGTATGACTTTCGGGAATGTAAACTGCTTCTCAGAAAATTATGGAGATATACACATGCAGCAACAACTAATTCCACTCTGTCGGGTTCAAGTAGCATGGGTTTTCTTAATACCCTGAACCTAGCAGACATGATTCCAAAAACGTTCTCAGAAATACGCCTAGCGCGTGACAAGCGGTAATTAAAAATTCGTTTTGAGGAACCTTTCTCTTGAGTGCCAGGGTAAGGTTTCAATAAGTTTGGTGATAGGGGAAAAGCGTCATCTCCTAGAAAAACAAACGGAACAGCTTTTGTTCTTCCTGGCAATGGTTCTAATTCAGGCAAATTGAGCGTGTTTTGATATAACATTTTTTTGAAATGAGTACTGTCAAACACTCCACCGTCGGATATACGACCTTGGCTGCCCACATTAAGATACTTCACCTCATAATTTGCGTTGGCCACAATAAATAACACCACACTGAAGAAGGACTTATAATTATAAAATTCACTGCCACTATGTTTTGGTGCTTGTATCATAATGTGTTTGCCATCCATAACCCCGGCACATTTAGGAAAATTCCAAAGATTAGCGAATTGATGTCCCGTAATAAGCCACTCCTCTCTACTCTGAGGCATCTGAAAAATAAAAAACCGGTAAATTTGTTTAATCAAAACTTCTCTCGCTTTAAATATAATTTGTATTTCATATTAAAAGAGTAAGAAGTAAAAATATATTTTTAATTTTCAGGGTGAAGATGATGGGTCAGACAGCAGTGCAACGGACAGCGGGGAAGTTGAATCGCAAGATTCCAATATAGCAGACGAGTCAGATGCAGTAACTGATTCTTCTTTTATTGTTGGAGAGGCGAACAATGACGTCGACACTCTGAACAAAACTGTTGCTGCTATTACTGAAACACCTACAAAGCCTAATGAAAACAGAACCAGATCTCCAACGCCTTCCACAAGCAGCAATACAAAAAGTAAACAGGGACCTAGGCTCTTTAAAAGTCCAAAAACAATGAAGAAAAGACAAGCTGATGTGACAACTGACGAACGACAGGAAGAGGCATATGTATTGCTGAAGCAGCTACAAAATAAAAAGCCACGTAATCGGTTCCAAATTTTCGGCGAACTAGTTGCCTGTAAAATCGAAAATCTTCAAAATGAAAACGCTAAAAACACGGTAGAGCATTTGATCTCTAATATTTTGTATGACGCATCTATGGGTAAATACGATCGGCCATTTCCATGTTATCAAAGTTGGCATACACCTTCGGCCAATAACAACACAGCAAGATATTATTCAGATAACCAGAACTATTACTCATCCAGTACCAATGATTCTGTAACATCACCAGCCTCAACAACACACACACCTATGCCATCCCCAAATAGCTCTTGTTATAAAACTAACTATCTTCCCCAAACAGAGACAAACAATTCGACACTCTCAAAAGAAAAGCAGCCTTGTAGAAATCTTCAAGAATCATCTATATCTGATGCGATACGTCTGGCCATGTCAGATGCAGGACTTGATGTAAATTACTGATAAAATATTATTTGTTAAAAAGAATATCTCTTTTAATTTTTTAATTAGATTTTTTAAATTTTTTATTTAGAATTTAAATAGAATATCTTGTTAATTTTTTTCTCACACTTCAAAAAATTGGTTTTTATTAAAATTTAATAAAATGTCTACTACTAATTACATTATGTCATTTGATTGAAAAGCTGTATATCTACCGAGGTATCTACTTACCTTAAGTTTATCCTTCAGAACTTCAGCGATTACTTTACATACTTCTGGTATAATTCTACTAATTGATGATACCGAAATTTTGAACAAGTACATCAAGGAATGGTAAGAATCGCCTGTTGCAAGGAATCGCAGTGTGAGCAGTAGTCGTTCCATTGGTGAAATGGCTTGTCTATAATTTGTATCTTCTTTCTGTATTTTGGGGGCAATTTGACATAATAACCATTCAAAATCGGTGCTGGACATTCGTAAAAAATTTTTGACACTACCATTATTTTTATTATTTCCTATGTATACATCGTCTTTTTTTAATACATTGAGTAGATGCATGCCACCATATTCACTTCTATCACAGAGACTTGGTTTCACCCAACATTTGTGCTTTCTTTTTTTCTTTTTTGCCGACAACACTATATAGGCCGCCGCTGCTGCAGCTATTTCATCATCTTGATCCATGTTTACCAACCGCGGTGGAAACACTAAGTTGCTCTCTCTCAGTTATCAGAAACGACCGGAAACAAAAAGTTCTGTCAGTGGAAATAAAAAGTTTACATTTGTTGCTAATAAGTTCCTAAATTTACAAACAAGAAGAAACACAGGCAACAAAAATGTTGCTACATGTTGCTATTTGTTCCTCCGGTGGAAACAATGCTTAAGGTTCGAGCCCTGTGGTATACCATTTTCTTGATTTCTTGTTGAGGAATATACGCCATCTACTCTGACTTGAAACTGTCTATTTTCTAATAAGTTTGATATATATATTTGAGTATATTACCTCTAATTTTCCATTCGCTAAGAGTTTTTAATATTGATAATTTCCACACTGTATCGTAGGCTTTACTAATGTCGAAAAATATTCCGATACAATGTTGTTTAATTGCAAAAGCCTCATGTATTTCCGATTCTACGTCAATAAGATTGTCTACAGTAGAACGATGTTTTCTGAAGCCACTCTGTTCTGGTATAATTAATTTTTTTGATTCCAGATACCACATTAGTCTGTTATTTATTATTTTCTCTAGCATTTCGCCCATACTACAAGTAAGAGATATTGGCCTATATGTTTCGGGATCTGATTTTGATTTACTTTGCTTAGGAATAGGAACTATTATTGAATTTCTCCACGATTTTGGAAATAAACTTTTCGAGAAAATTAAGTTGAAAATGCTGAGTAAGTGTTCTTTAGATGGGTAGGTGAGGTTTTTTAGAAAAATAGTGGGTATATTATCTGGTCCAGGGCACGAGTTCTTACAGTTTTTTATTACCGCTTCTAATTCATCCATCGATATTGGAAAGTTTATTTCACTATTATTTTGATCTTCATAATCTATGGTATATCTTTCTTCATTTCTTTTGTTCCTTAAGAAATTTGGTGAATAGTTTGCGTCGCTTGAATTTTTTTCATAAACTAATGCCAGTATATTTGATATTTCCTTTTGGGATTTATATATTATATTATTTTGCTCTAACAGATTTATTGACTTGTGTGCTTTTGTACCAGATATTCTTTTTACATTTTTCCATACAGTTGTCATTGGAGTAGAACTGTCAATTGTTGAAACGTATGTTTTCCAAGATTCGCGCTTAGCTTTTTTGATAGTAAATCTGGCTATAGCTCTTAATCGTTTAAATTCTAAAGAGTTTTGTTAATTTTTCTGTCGTTTGAATTTATTAAACGCTTTTTTGGATTGTTGTATTACTTGTCGACAGTCATGATTCCACCAAGGAACTGGATGGAATTTACTATTGAAGTTAATTTTTCCAATATTTTTATCTACTGAATCTATTATTAGTTTTGTAATGAAATCTACCTCTTCGTTCACATTACTATTTTCATTTATGGCATGCAAGTTACGTTCGATATGATTTTGAAATTTCGTCCAATCCGCATTTTTTAAGTTCCATTTTGCTTCTGGTATAGCTGTAGATGCATCTTCGTTATGGATTAAAATAGGATAATGGTCGCTGTCCTATGGCTCTGGTAATACATCCCATGAAAGTGTATGCGTTATTGATGGTTCACATATAGATAGGTCGATAGCAGAACCCTCGCCCGTTCTTATGTCGAAACGGGTATCTTGTCCATCATTAAGTAAATTTAGGTTGAGTTTTTCCAGAAGTACTTCTATTTTTCTACCAAGATGTGTTAATTTTTTTGAACCCCATAAAGGATTATGTGCGTTGAAGTCTCCGACAATTAATCGTGGAGTAGGTATTTGTTCTAAAAGATCCGATATTTCGTTATGGTTAAGTTCTTGATTGGGGGGGATGTATATGTTACATAATTGCCTCAATGTTTGTTTCTAGTGGTATTGCTGTGCTATTAATGTCGTCCTTTATGTATATGGCTACTCCTCCACTGGCGATTTTAGCATGTTGTCGATTTTTAAAGAAACAATTAAAGCTTTTTAGTTTATGTGCAGTGTTGTTTTTAAAATTAGTTTCTTGTAAACATAGAATCATTGGTCTGTATTTTGAGATTAGTATTTGCAACATTTCTAAATGGGTGTAATACCCATTCAGATTCGATTGAATTAAACTAGTGAATGATATTGATATTTTAATATGTGTCCGTAGAGGCGTCGCTTTCTGGTTCGGTATGGAAGTCCGTATCAATCTGTCGTAAAATTTTATTTCTTATTCGGGTGCATGTACTTTTAATTTTTCGGTCAATTAGTTTAGGATAAATTTTTGTCAGTAGGTCTGTAACTTCAGAAATTTCATTGGTATACATTTTTGTAATGCTTATTGGGTCGGAAGAGCCTGTACAATTTTCGAAGAAATCTATTAGTTGATCATAGTTTAAGGGATAACTGGAATTTTGGTCTCTAAATAATTCTTCTGTAGGTTTCAGCATTTCCTCTAACGTCTTTTTTGGTTTATTGCCTTGGTTTAATTTAGTCTTTTTCTCTTTGTTTTTTTGTACTTCAAAAGCGTGTTCTGATGAAGGAGTTGGAGAACGCTCAGAAACTGTGCGTTTTTGTGATATTGGATCTGATTCTATTTGGTTAGTTTGGAGTTCTGTGCTTAGTGTTTCATTTTGTACAACTTGATCGTTAAGTTCGGTTTTATTTTGTGGGATGCCACTCTTTAGTTCTTTAGTCGCCTGATTGTAATTATTTTCAATAGAGTTCTCACCTGAATCTGTATTTTGAGGAATTGAAGTGATGTCACCTGATACAGATGCCTTTGTTGGACAGTCTTTTGCTGAATGCTTGGTGTTTTTGCATATATAACAAGTCTGGTTGTCTAAAGATATCCATATTCTATATGATGTCTCCTCGTGGGTTATAATAAAAGAATCGGGTAAGGTATGGTTGGTTAAAGGGGATATATAGGTTTGTCGCCTAAAGCTTAATATATGCTGGAACTCAGGACTGGAAGTCCCTATGCGGAGAAATGATAAGGGTGACAAAAGGTTGACACCAAGTGCTTGCAATTCGGATTCTAAGATTGAGTGTGGAATAGATGGACATACGCCTGAGAGTACTAGTCGTTGGCTGGGTGTGATTAGTCGTCGTGCTTGTAAGAGTTGTTGATTAACTTTGATTTTTCCGTGGTTGGTAATAAAGTCGTCCACTAATTTTTCATTTGCTAAGTAAATGCACATTCTGTTGTTGGATAGCTTTGAACAGAAAATAATATTTATTGGTCGAATAATTTGGCTTAAACTGTGGAGGTAATCTTCAATTTTGGTGTTGTCAATTGCGTCGAACACAATTGCTTGGTTTCTTGATGGAAAAACATTAGCGGTTGGTTGTCTGGTTACGGAAGAGTAGCTTTTAGGTTCTAGAGATTGTTGATCTGGGGTAGAAGTAGGTTTAGTTGACGTAGATGAGGATGCCATGATGTAGAAATTGATATTTTGTATGCCAAAATATCAATTATTTGGGGCCAGTAAATACTGGCCTATTTTTGAAGTCGTCTATAATATGTATTTAAATAAAATCACCTTACCAATGTTTATCGTTAAAATAACACATTCACAAAACGCGTTTTTAACTTTTGCAAAAACTGTAAGCGAATATTAATTATAATTTAACGTCTTTACTCGTCGGCTGGTATGATAAGACACCCCTCACATAACATCTGATTTGTCAAAAACAACCTCAATATTTCCATTGCTGTTTTCTTGTACCTAGGTTCACTTTTTACTCCTGGCAATTGGGTTACTAAATTATCAGCACTTGTTTGCACGGTCTTTCGTTAATCTAAATATTTTTTTCATCGAGTAGATCACGGATCCAACATGGGTCCAACATGGGTCTCTGAGACTAGATTTGCCGATAATTGCATAATTAGTTGACAGTGAAGACTCAAACTTCAACACTAAAAACAGGCACCTAAATTAGGCAGCTACTGATGGCGGCGAAGATTCATAACGAACGATTTGGATATAATCGTAAAAACTCTAACTGGTCCGTCTCAACAGACCCAATGTTAGTCACGGAAGGTTAAATGTGTTCATAGTGCAATTGCAATTCACAACTAATTTGTTCGTAAGAACTTATGGACACATTGCTTTATCCGTTTTAATATTTTATTTCCCTATGATGAGCTTGAATTTAAGAATGTAGACAATAATTTCAAATTTAATAAACAGGCTTTGACAAACGCTTATCCTATTAAATAATATTCTACCAACTTGTTTTTTCTGGTACATTCTGCTTAGATTAGTCGACAAAACTGCTTAGACCAGGCCATTTAGGAAAAAACAAATCGATATTTTTTAAATGCAGCTCCTATCGACTTGCAACTTTTGCACTGTGTTCGGGATGACGCAAGGAAAAAAGTTTACAATAGAAAAATGGGTGTAAAAGGCGTGCAAGTATGTATAGCAATCAGTATACCGGGTGGACCAAAAGTCAGTTAACGCTATCAAAAAGTCACGCGCAAGTTTGCGACGTATTCAAGAAAATATATCATGCTCTGTGAAGGGGCTTTCAAATAATCCACAGTTACAAGGTATTCGATATTTTCAGCAAGACGGTGCACCGCCTCATTACGGATTGCAAGTTCGTGAGTTTCTAAATGACCAGTTTAGTGATTGGATAGTGAGAAGAGACACAATTGAATGGCCCGCGCGTTCGCCAGATTTGACGCCCTGTGATTTTACCATGTGGGGAGACTTAAAGATAAAGTTTTTGCCAATTTGAAGTTCTCCGTGCCAACTTGGAAGTCTGTAGAAAGACTTGTTTCGCTGTGTATAAGCGTTGCCAAAAATGTACATATTTGGAACAATTTTAGTTGAAAATGGCGTAAATATTGAACAAAAACAATTGCTACAAAATCAATCAGGTCTTACGCTCGCGCCATTATCGCATATGTACTACCTTAAATATTACCTTTGGAAAAAAATGAAAGAAATTAAAATTGTGTAGAATTTAATTCTCTCTATTATTGTATAGGAACATTTTTGTCGTAAAACTAACAATAAACGAGATAATTCAATAATTATGCTCTAACCGTCACTATTTTCCGCCATAGCTCGGAAAATATCGACGGCACGAAAAAATTGTAACAAGAGAAATGATAGAAAATCACATTTTCAACAATTTTGGTTGTTATACTTTTTGTCGAAAAGTTGAAAATGGCGGAGATATTGAGCAAAAACGGTTTTCGTTTAAAATCAAGATGGCGGCTAACGCAACGGCGTAATTCAATCGAGATTTTAAATTTACACTACTATTGACCCCCCCCCTAAAGATTAGAAAAATAAAATTTGGGGCAGCTCCTAATGCAAGGTTAGGCCTGTTATTCGTCTAACCCGAGTGGACTATGAAGGCAAGAGAGGAATAGGATGCAAGAAAATATCCTGGCTCTGAAATATAAGGCGATGGACAGGGATTAACGACATACAATCTCTGATACACATTGCAAAAAACAGAGAGTTAATGGAAAATGTGATCGCTAACATCCATTAGTGGATTTGCATTGGAAGAAGAAGAAGAAGACATATCAAATAGTAAAAGCTTCGAATTACCACTTAAGTACTTATTGACTTCTACATTATCAAGGTTATGTTCACGAATTTCATTGTAATATTTAGAAGAAGGATTTATAATATTAACATTGACCATTCATCGTTAAACCAAAAGATTATACGGACACCAGCCCGACGCTGAATAATATAATATGCTGACTGATTCTCATGAAGAAATTTTAAAATATTTCTAGAAGGAAGGTTTGATATCTCAGGGCAAATAAAGCATGAAGCATAACCAGTATACCTACTAATCCACAAGGAAAATGATTTCCTGTATACTAGTATACCATATATCAAAAAAAATTCTTTGTATTAAAATCCTTTATAAAAGGTATATAGTTTACTAATAAAACTCTCTTAAAGGGCTACATCACAAATGCAGAACGTTTTCGACCTATATAGATCATTAGTGGTGAACGGGATGTTCACATGCTAAGCCACCAAAATTAAAAAGATGGAGGTAAAAACCCTTTACAATGTTATTGCAATAATGGGAAAATTTACATTGTTGATTTTAAATAACATTGATATTTGAAATTATCCTAGATTTAGCACTAGGCACCATCTGACTCACCACGTGGTTTTAACTATGTATTGATGAAGGTGGTTTACATTTTGAACATAAAATTTAAGGCATGCACTTCTTTGTATGATCGAAGCGAAGATCGGTGGGATATGCGCATTTTATCAATGAAATTAGATGTTTTTAAGACACTCCAGAAGCCGCTACAGATAAAGTGTTTTAACAACCCATTAATCATTCCGAATTAGTGGATGGATATTAATACAGTTAAAATAATTAAGACGATAATGATTTAATGAGTGAAATTTAAAGTTTTTTATACTTTATTAACAAAAAAAGCAAGCTCATCAGCAGAACCCAATTAAAAATTATTCTGCACATCATATTTGAAACATTATTTGGTTGAAAAATCTCATTTTTGTTGGCACAAAAATATATTAATTGGTCTGGACTAAATTACAGTTCTGTTTATCTTAAAAGATATATGTTACTATCAACATTAACACAGTGTTGCCAAACTGAATTTTGATATTTTGAGTGTAAATTTTCCCAGAGATCTCCGAGGGTACAATACCTACTTATTTACAATAAACAATAAACAATAAACGTATTTTTACTTCAGTTATTTTTGTTTTTATTAATATACAAATCGGTTAACTGACTTTTGGTCCACCCGGTATTAACGGCCAGATTTTGATCCTCGATGGATTATGGGCTCGCCAACCCCCGGAACTCGGAACACCTGATGCTCAGGGTTAAGGCACGTCACCTTCTGTAGTTTCAAGTGTTTTCGACACTAAATTGATGCAAACCGTTTACACGGGGGTTTTTGGGGGTCGCTGAACCAGAATATGCCATCAGAGCTGACCCCCGGAGCACCTGCTTGCCAATGGTACTGCTAAGGCACGTCATCTTCTGGAGTTTCGAGGATTTTCGGCACTAAATTGTTGCAATCAGATTACTTAGGGGTTTTGGGGTCGCCGAATATGAATACGCTTTCAGAACTGAGACCCCAGAGTACCTCGTGCCTAAAGCACGTGACCCTAGAGTTTTGAGGATTTTCTGCACTAAATTTATACAGATTACTCGGGAGATTTTTGGGCATAGCTGAATACGAATATGACATGGGAACCGATCGTCGGAGCACCAAGGGCCAAGGATGAATATCACCTGGCCACTAGGTGCCTGATGATGGAATCTTGGGCCCGTAGTGTCCAGAGTTCGATCATTTTCTGGAATTTCGAGGCTTTCCGACACTAAATTAATGCAAACAGAGTACTCGTGGTTTTCGAGGTTGCTGAGTACGATTATGACGAAGGTGACGGCTTCTGGAGTATCGTGTATCCAGAACGGACACAAATAAAAAACAATGTAATAATTAATACTGTTTGTTTTCAAAAATTAGCTCTTTATATTTTTACAACCAAGAATTTGAACTTTCTAGAGGACATTTTAGATTTCCAATTTAAGGGATGGGTACGTATTTTCGGCTGCAATGGTATTTAAATAGGGATTCATTTTTTCGAATCCTGGGAAAATTAATAAGTATTTTTGAAAAATTTAAACGCAGAATGGAAGATTACGTTCTTACCGAGGGTCGAAAGTCCCTAAAAACTTCTATAATGTTTATTTTAATAAGTTACAGGGGTGAAAAACTAAGAGAAAATGTAGTGTGATTTTGAATTTCAAATATATCATTCAAAAGAAACTTTTAATATATTCTAAGGGACTTTCGGCCTTCGATAATAATTTAGTCTTTCATTCTGCGTTTAAATTTTTTAAAAATATTTATTAGTTTTCTCAGGATTCGAAAAAAATGGACACTATGTCCGTGGTGATATTTTCCATATCGAACATTCGCTATCTTTGTTATACAACGCATTGAGTCAAATAGAATATGATGACAAGACAGTGACAATTTTAAATATTTGACATGGCATCGGGCAGAGGTGTAACCAGGATGATCCTAAGGGGGGTTACGTCTACTTGAAGGTCTCTGGGGGGTATGGAATAATAATGGTGTTAAGCGTATAGAGCTCAAACTACATCCAAAAGGAGGGGTTGTAACCCCAAAACCACCCCCTAATTACGCCTATGGCATCGGGAACATTTTGAGTTGTTGATTAAATAATCTTGATAGTGTATTTGATAAATAAATAATTTAAGACGTGAACTTAATAAAAAGTTATTTATTGCTTATTATTTATGAAAGATCCAAGATCCAAGCAGAGAATACATCAGGATATATTCTGTGATCCAAGTATTTTGTTGTTAAAGATGTTTAAAATTGTAAGCGTTCCATAGTAACAATATATTATTAAAAAATCACTTTAACACTTTTCCTCTTTTCTCGAATGAGTATTAGTTCTTGTTGTACATATAAATTATTACAATCACTGAATACATAGTTAGTGAAAAAATTATCACATTTATTAACTGAATTCATAATTTGCAATTATACAAATAACAGTTATCCAAGAACACTCAAAAGTCATCTCTTTAAAGTTAATGATGACATTGTCAAGTAGAATGACATTCTAGTAATGTTTACTACATATCCATACCAGTATGAATTTTTCTACACGTAATTTGCCGTGTAAAGACAGAAAACGTAGGGATAGCCGTAAAATATTTGCGAATTATGTACCGATGGCCTTAATTGACACATTTATGATTTATCACATCATTTATCATATTTACATTGACTTTGTTATTCGTCACCTTAGACACCCGATACTGTTGAGGCCTTTACCTACGCCTTACTCGTGTTCAGCAACCTCAATACCCCTGAGCACTCTGTATCAATTTAGTATCGATAAGCCTGAAAATTCCAGAAAATGACGCGCAAAGCAGTCATCCTTGGCACTAAGTGCTCGGAGAGCCGGTCCTTATGTTAAATTCGTGTTTAGCAACCACAAAAAATCTCCAAGTTGCTTGCGTCAATTTGCTGCCGAAAACCATCGAAACTCCAGAAGTTGACGTGCCTTAGCAGTAACTCTGGGTACCAGGTGCTCCGGGGATCGACGACCACAAAAACACGGAATAACAAAATCTGGCTCTTACTATACTGACATATGTTTTATAAAATTCGATGTGGCCCCAAAATGTGTTGCATGCACTTTTGGATGTATTTATGTACTGTAAATGCAATTATGCATTTCCACCCATTTCTCTATTGTAGCCTTTATTCCTGACATCATTCCTAACACATCATTCTCTTTGCCTATCCCTATGCGGGGTCGGCTTCCCTAATTGCATTTCTCCACACAATTTTATCTTGGGTCATATCAATGTTAATCCCCTTTACCAACATGTAATGCCTTATCGTCTCCCCCCAGGTCTTCTTTGGTCTTCCTCTCCTACTCCTTCAAGGAATCTGCACTTCCTATATTCTTCGTATTGGGTTATTAACGTCTCGACATTGAATATGACCAAACCATCTTAACTTATGCTCTCTCATTTTGGCATCAATTGGTGCCACACCTAGACTTCCCCTAATATACTCATTTCTAATTTATCCTATTTTGCCACTCCACTCATCCATCTAAGCATTCTCATTTCCGCCACATGCATTCGTTGTTCCTCTTTCTTTTTCACTGCCCAACATTCAGTTCCGTACATCATAGCCGGTCTTATGGCTGTTTTATAGAATTTTCCCTTCAGCTTCATTGGAATTTTGATGTCACACAACACACCACTGGCTTCTTTCCACTTCATCCAACCCCCCCTAATTCTACTGCATGAATCTCCATTTATTTCTCCATTACTCTGTACAGATCCTAGATGGAATCCTGGTTCTCCAGTCCAGGTACTTAAAACTATTGCTTTTCACAATCATGTCACCATCCAATGATACCATTTTATTTGTAGTAACTCCATCTTTAAATGAACATTCCAAATACTCTGTTTTTGTCCTACTAAGTTTTAAACCTTTTTCCTCCAGAGCTTGTCTCCGCTGTTCCAGTTTTTGTTCCAAGTCTCTTTCACTATTTCCTATTAACACTACACCATCAGCATACATTAGGCACCATGGAATGTTACCCTGTACTTTCGCTGTTATCTGGTCCAAATCGAATGAGATAAATAAGGACTAAGCACCGAGCCTTGGTGCAATCCTACTTTCACCTGAAATTTATCCGTCTCTCCCACACCTGTCCTAACACTAGTCGTTACTCCCTCATACATATCACTCACAATCTTTACATATTCGCCAGGGACTCCTTTCTTATTGATTGCCCACCACAGAATCTCTCGAGGAACTCTATCGTATACTTTCTCAAGATCAATGAATACCATATGAGCGTTGGTCTCTTTATTCCTGTATTTTTCCATCAGTTGCCTTACAATGAAAATTGCACCTGTTGTTGATCTGCCCTGAATAAAGCCAAATTGATTATCGGATATTTCGGTTTCTTCACGTATCCGTATATCAATTACTCCCTCCCATATTTTCATGGTGTGGCTACGTAGTGTTATAGCCCCAGTGGCGGCTCGTGATTTTTACAATAGGGGAGGCTATATCTAACTGTAAAATATCTAGACAAATTTGCACTAGCAAAAAATGCGCCAAAAAATGTAATTTAAGGCCCCATCTTTTGACCATTTTTTATTTACATTTCATAATATACTACATTCGCTCTCGCGAGATTTTTTTTGAGACATTCGGAATAGGAAACGTACAACACAAAAATTCCTACCTCACACTATTAACTGCTAAAATCAACTCAAATCAACTTAATCTTTCATTAAAAAAAGAAGAATTATTAGAAATAGTGGGAGTGTCTACTAATCTCATAAAATTTTGTGAAGTTTATTTCTACAAAATATTTTTATTTTGTACAATAAATAATTTTCTCATTTGCTATCAATACATTATAATGGTTTAAATAAATAATTATTGATTGGCGTAAGGTTTATGTTATTTTTATGTCTGTTTACTATTAATAATATTGGATATGAGCAGGTGCATTGGTTTTGTAGTAATTTCCAGTCACTTCTGACAACTGAATTTTTCAAAAAAGAAATTACTAACGTCAGTGTCAAAAAAAATCTCGCGAGAGCGAATGTAGTATATCATCCTAATTCATAATTTCATGATATCATCATTGTAAAAATAGTTAGTCTAATAGTAAAAGTTTAATACCAAAGTTTGTGTCGTTTATTTGTTAACAATTCCATCTATTTGCAAATAGATACCTATGCATATCAAAATAAATACAGATTTGAAGTTTTGCAGTCCATACATAATGAAGCTTCAAATTTTTTAAGATACTCAACTGATTTTTTTTTAATTCTAAACGCGGCCTACTGCGAATTCAAAAACACGATAAATTACCGATATTTTGCTTTGAGTTAGAGATATCGGAAAAAGTTATTTGAGCAAGTTGTTCCAAATATTATTATAACCCCACATACCAAATTTCATAACAAAATTCGCACTTTTAGATTTTTCATTATTTTTAGTCAGGACCCTAAAATTCGTTGTCCCGAGACGCACCCAACCACCCAACGGAGCTGAGAAGCTACACTGCCTCCCTTGGTATATCTCCGGGCAGCGTGTGATGGCGCCGTAGCAGCCACTAGGAGACCGGGTCTCCTTAAACGCCTGCTGCGCTGCACGGAGCATTAGCAACGGAGAAAGCTGGGCTTCTCTGCTCCGTTCGTGCATCTCGGGATAACCCAGGGTCCTGCCTACAATAATATGTAATAAAACTGAGACGCGATCATGCGTTCTAATGCTAATGCTCCGTACGTATGGATAATTAGTGATAATATGGAATTTACACGTTGTATAATAGTGAGAGTAATTGTTGTTTTCGCGATTCATGATAAACAAAACAGTGTAGAGTGTGTAAAAAATTTATGGGGAGGCTGAGCCTCCCTTGCCTCCTCTGACGAGCCGCCACTGTATAGCCCTGTAGTTTGTACATTGTTGTATCTCTCCCTTGTTTTTGTAGACAGGTACTAATAATATACTGCGTCTCCATTCGTCTGGCATTTGTCCAACTTCCATAATTCTATTAAATAGACCTGCTAGCCAACTTATTCCTGTCTCTCCCAATGCTCTACATACTTCCCCAGGAATATCATCTGGTCCTACTGCTTTTCTTTTCTGTTAACTCCACAGGCTGTCTGTCAAATTCTTCATTTAATAAACTGTCAAAATACTTTCTCCATCTCTTTTTGAAATCCTTTTCGTAAAATAGTGTTTTATTATTTTCATCTCGGATACATCTAATCTGATTAAAATCTCTTGCCTGCTTTGCTCTCTGTTTGGCTTTTATATATCTTTGCTTCGCCTTCCCTGGTATCAAGTTGATCGTATAGGTTTGAATACGCTTCTGCTTTAGCTTTTGCTACTGTTACTTTCGCTTCCTTTTTGGCGACCATATAGTTTTGAAGATCTATGTCCGATCTGGTTTCTTGCCACTTTTTATATAATTTTCCCTTCTCTTTTATTTTCCCTTGTACTTCATTTGACCACCACCAAGTCTCTTTATCCTCAAACTTCTTTCCTGACGTTTTTCCAAGTATTTCAATAGCCGTCTCTCTAATAATATTGCCCATTTTTCTCCAAATTTTGTAAGGGCTTCCTTTTATGTTCCAACGTATTTTTTCTACTATTCTTTCCCTGAATAGACCTTTTTTCTCATCTTTTAGCACCCACCACTTGATTTTTTGTGGATGTCCAGAACAAGCAGCTTATGCTGTTGGCTTACTGTCTCACTAACTATTACCTTGCAGTCCTTGCATTCACGTAGTATGTCTTCTTTCCTTATCATGAAGTAGTGTATTTGGGATTCATATTGTCCACTTTTGTAAGTAATAAGTTGAGTTTCTCTATTTTTAAAGAATGTGTTAACAATTGATATATCCAATGCTGTTGCTAATTCAAGCATGTCATCTCCAGCTTCATTTCTAGTTCCAAAGCCTACTCCCCCATGTATTGATGCACAATTATGATGTATTAACACAATGCAAAAAGTTGTAATTCGATAGGTGCTGTATTAAAAAATCGTTGTTTGTTCTAAACGCCCTAGTCTAGCATGCTGTGGTCTAGTTGTGAGGAAAACAACCACTAATTTTATAGTGTAGTCCAGCGTTTCCCAACCGGTGGGTTGCGACCCACTAGTGGGCAGGGACGTATCTTGCCATTCCTGCGCCCTTGGCGAAATTCAATGCTCCCGCCCCCACCCCCTTCCACAAAGAACAAGGCTCCCATTAATTGCAACCACAATTCACATTCACTATGCGGAGGGACTGTAATGTAACAATTTTTAAATAGTTGTAGGTGTAGGCAAATTACTACAACTACTACTTTAAAATGTATTAGGCCTGGGTTAAAAAACAGTAACAATGAAAGAGGCGAAATGAATTTCGACTGGATTCAAGTTCTCTGTTTAACCCAGATATGACAATACCAAGAGGGACCATTTGGAAAATATTTTACGGTTCAGACAACCCGTATGAAACGAGTGTGTGTACTCGTACCTGTGTACTCATACTGTAAACAAATACAGAGTATGTCATTAGTAAAATAAGCAAATCTACGGTTTCGTTTTGATTTAAATCTGTCTGCCTCCATCCTCCGATAGCCTCCTTGACAACAGGTAGACCTAGAAATAGTACTATCGGAGGATGGAGGGAGACAGATTTAAATCAAAACGAGACCGTAGATTTTCTTATTGAAGTTATACTTCTTTAGGCACGAGGGCAAATTTTTATTTTTACTGAGCGCATGCGCACACTGACAGTATGGTATGAAACGTTATACGGGATCTGATTGGGTGTTAAAATCATCTGTCAATAATTGTTCAAATGGAGGTTCTGGATAAACAAAATGTTGTGTAAATTAGTTTTTATTGTTGTGAGGACAGAGACAAAAAGCAAGTTTATAATTATTGTAGTGACTTTTTAAATAGTTTTTAAAAGCAACAGGTACGTACCTTATTTTAAATGTTTCAGTATTGTAATAAAAAATTACAAATTAGGTAAATACCTATTTGGAAAATGTACCTACCTAGCTAGTAGGTAATGCTTTGATTTACATAATTTGATTACCAACAAAAATCTCCATCTAATATATTACTTTTTTAGTCTATATTTTGTCGTATTTTAATTCCACAAGAATCAAACTTATTTGATCAAACTAACAGAATAAGCAACAAACTGTCTAAAAAATTTTAAAACGTTTGGTTGCTAGGTATATCTTCACACGTCATTCACAATGTCTCGGTAGTTAAATTCTGCGTGGGGTGAGTTCAAAATAATCTAAACGTGATAGACGCAGTTTCAATTCCCAATGGAAATTTTTATTTTGTTTATATTCATTTTTAATATTTATTTTATAAGTATATTTATTATATTTTTTTCAGAAAATACGTATTTAGTTAAAATTTTTTCAACAATTGTTCAGAAATAATTTCTTTGGTTTCATTTTTCAATGTGTTTGCGTGTGTTTTATTCTTTTATTTTTTTAATTTTTTGTATTGTTTTAATAAAAATTTTTGGAAAGTAATAAGTATTAAAATTAGTTTAATAATAGAAGTATAACTGTGCGTACAAAGTACACACTCATTCTTTTTTTACTAATGCCATACTCTGTATTAGAGTACACAGATTCGTTTTATACGGGTTCTCTGAACCGTAAATTGGAATATTTTCCTAACGGTGCCTTTTGGTATTGTCATACCTAGGTTAAACAGAGAACTTGAATCGAGTTGAAATTCATTTCACTTATTCCCCGTTAGAGGGCGTTCTACCCATACTGCGATATAAATAGTTTTAATTTATATCGAGAAACTACGGTCGTTTTGGTGTAAATTTGTCTTCCTCAGAGCCTCCTTGAGAACAGGTAGACCTAGAAATAGTGCTATTGGAGGATGGAAGGAGACATATTTAAATCGAAACGAAACGGTAGATTTTCTTATTTTAATAAAGGAGGTATTTTTGAAACATTATTTATTTTACTTACTTATAAAATTATTCTACTCACTACTACTTTACATGTAATATTGTGATTCACAATTTGTGAATATGTTACATTCGTGACAAAATGTACTTACTTACATAAACTATCATAACTATGCACTTATGTTCATATTACTTTCAGCGAAAACATACAGTGGAGCCCCGATAAGTCGGCCCCTGATAACCCGGAAGTCCGGCTAACCCGGATCGTTTTTCATCAGACAAATATTTCAACAATAAAAATATATGTAATATAATATTTGATAGATAATGGGTATTTGTGTAATTTGAACTATACGATAGTAAAAATGACTCATGGTACATGGCGTTCATTGTTTCGGATTATCGGAAACAACAGGCCCCTGTTACTCCTTTATTTATTTGGAACTGTCTTAGCATTGTTTAAAAAATACTAAAAGACTATTTAAAAAATTATTTTTTAAACAATGGTCTTAGTCTCCACTGTTCTGATTGTGACCGTATTGTGTGTGTACCTAGTACAGTCGTATTTCAATTATATCTGAGTTTATTTGTAAGTATACCGTATTTTATTAATTTTTTACCATATTCTCCGGCTAATTTATAAAGGTAAAATCTTGGATTTCCTAAAAGTTTTTCTTCCGCTAATATTGCGCCCCCTCACTCTTGCGCCCTTGGCGGGGGCCTCTTTCGCCAACCCCTAAATACGTCCCTGCTAGTGGGTCGCGGGCAGATTTCAGGTGGGTCGCGGCGTGGCTTACAGTAGCTGAGTGACGTACAGAGTACAGAATAGCGTATCATCATGGGTGAGGAATGGGTCGCGAATATGAAAAAACATCAGAAGGTGGGTCGCCATACATAACAGGTTGGGAACCACTGGGTAGTCTATTCTACTGACCTATACGCTACAACGCTACCATACGAATTGTAACGCACCAATAATATTCTCAGTCCTATCTATTTCTTCATAGTAGGTAGTGTCTTATTTAATAACTGTAATATATGATTCAGTTGGTGACCTAATAACTGTTCATTGAAATAAATCCTTCTGTCTTTAGCAATACATAACGTATAATTATAGTTAAGTGTATAAGACTTCCGAGGTATTGTATTCGAAATTAAACCATCGCAAATTTTCTTGGCGAATCGTTAATTTGTATTAAAGTTGACGAATTGTTACGAGAAGTACATTTAAACATTAAGGACTGACTTGTTTAACGGAACTTAAATAACTTAATTTTTACAGCTTCTTTCACTTGTAAAAAACCTTAATATTGTTATTAATAATTTTATTTGATTTGTATATATTTATTTCCATACTATTAATGGACACTTTTTACTCCAAACATTAAAGAAGAAAAAGTATCTATCTATATGTCTATATATAACTTATTGTATACAGGGTGTTTGGTAATAAATGGGCCATAGCTTAACCTTAGATTACTGATCTTACTAAAGTTGATAATAATCGAAGTACAGAGTTTCAAAGTTAAACTTGTATTGTATTTATTTTGAATATTTTTTGACAGGCATGTGAGAACAATACGAAATTTGGTAAGTGGGGGATGTTGGGACGAGAAACCTAAATTTCCCACCAAAAATTATATATTACCCAGAGGGCGCCACATACGTCTTTCAGCGCTCATTTAATACGTTAAAATTTTTTATCCCTCACTCTACAATAATTTTGAGACTAAAACTTCTATTCCCCTATTACGTTTACTTAAAAAATGTATACTACAATGTATTGTACAAATGTATTGTACATTCATCTCACTAACCGTTTTTGAGATAATCACATTTTAAATATACGATGCAAAATTCAATTTTTTGTAGTTCATTGTAGTAGTTACTAAAAACCAACTGACATATTCTTGTCATACTTCGCAGCAAGTGTAGGTACTTTACACCCTACTAAATTATGTTAAACAAACGTTTCTGGCTACTACTAGTGGCGTAGGACGGGGGAAAGGGAATGGTTGACCCTTCCCAAATTCTACGCCACTGGCGGAATTGCTATTGTAGTATAATTTTTCGATTTTCCAATACTTTCTATGTAAATAATGTACGCTTTATTCGTAATGATAAAGTCATTAGTTCTTGAGATATTTGAAATTAAAAACGAAGGGGCATACAGAGCTGGGCCGGGTACTGATAAATTGTACTCGGGTACAGAGTACCGGGTACTTTTCATATTTGAGTAACGAGTACTGAGTACCGAGTACATTGCTCAAAAAAAGTATTTAGAGTACAATACTCAAAGTACAATTACCCGAATTTCTCGGGTACTTATTTCGAGTACATTCGAATATAGGACCCGAAAAAATTAAGAAGGTAATAATTAGGGAGCGGATTTATATGCGACCAATTTTGATGAAATATGCGCATACATATGCAGTAAAAAATTTTGAAATATGCACAAGATTTGCATAAAAATTCAAAGAATGCACATTTCTTGAAACCACATATTTTCTGTTCTATTCTAGTGAGTTTTAAAAAATATTATCATTTAAATAAAAACATTATGTCTTATATTGATATAGGTACGCAACACGTAGAATCTTGAAAGTACCTATTTAGAATAAAACACAATATGACTACATATAAAAATTTGTTTCAAACGATTTTCCACTGTCAATGGATAACTGAACAACTTTCGATTCGCTCATCTTTTTGAATTTTGACTTTCTGTCCTGACATATTTCTGTCCTTCGAAAATGACGTGTGTGAGCGAAAATGTTCGCTGAGATGGTATCTACACATCTGGTAACACATACTTTTTCAAACTGTTTAAACTTTGAAAATTGAGGATGCAGTCAAATATTATTATTAAAGAAAGTCAAATATTATTATTATATCAAATATTATTAAAGAAAGAAGAGGAAGAAAGCAATATTAAAATCCACGTTGGTGTAAAGAATAAACCAGGTTAGAGTCTTTCCGCCATATGGCGGCTCCTAGCTTCTGAGCTACCTCAGATAATTAAGGGTTGGTTACCCCCTACCATAAGGGTTGATGAAATAACTCGTATCACCGTAGATGCATTTATTTTGTAAGTTAGAGTACTAACGGTAAAGAGCTGGTGGTACGTTAGTTCTCAGTAGCTGTGATGTTTTCCCTTTGGGATCTCAAATATTAATCTTCACAAACAGAAGTATGTACTTTTACATAAAAACTAAGCATTCGGATTGACCGACTAAAAGTGGCTAATTTTACTGGTTAATTTATTTTCCCCTTTAGCAAATTATTACCCATCATTAACATTATACCCATTATTAGCAAAACCAACGGGTGTTATCATACATTTAATAATATCCTCTTTAATAATAATAACATCCTCTCTTATCGGCTTGAAAGAATTTGCAGTTAATTGGGTTGTCAATAGATACCTACTCTCAATGGGTGGTCAATACTATTTATTCGACGAACAAAACGGGACCTGATTTACATAATATTTAAATTTCCGTCAAAGAATCGTAAAAGGGTGGTTATAGGTGTAAATATTCTCTTAACAGACGAACAGTGTGACGAATAAATGAAGAGAAGACGAAATATATGCTGGTGACCAAAAATCCAAGACCAAGAGTTAGGCAGAAAGTAACTATTAATGACCACAACTTTGAAGCAGTAAAAGAGTTTAAATATCTGGGAGCAGTAATCACAGAGGACAATCACATAGAAAAAGAGGTCTCAGCAAGAATAGCTGCGGGAAATAGAGCATTATACTCCCTATCATCATTATTAAGATCTAAGCTGCTGAAAAGACAATCTAAATTAAGACTGTACATGTCAATTATTCGCCCAGTTGTTACATATGGGAGTGAAACATGGACTCTACATCAGCGAGAAATAAATAAATTGCTGATATTTGAAAGGAAAGTCCTCAGAATGATATTTGGTCCTCAAAGAGATGAATTGACAGGAGAGTGGAGAAGGCGCCGCAATGCTGAATTGGTGACTATATGGTACTGAAAACATCGTCAGACATATAAAAGCTAATCGGATAAGATGGGCAGGTCATGTAGTAAGATCAGAGGAAGACAGAGTGCTAAAGACAGTGTTCTTCGAGAGACCAGACGGTAGAAGATCAGTGGGCCGTCCCAGAAAAAGATGGAAGGATGATGTTGAAACCGATCTATCTAGGATTGGGGTACAACAATGGCAAATCGAAGCGCAAGATCGCAGACGATGGAGGGCCATAGTGGATGCGGCGAAGACTCACCACGAATTGTAAAGCCAGTCAAGAAGAAGAAGAAGAATAGGGTATTTAAAAGAATCGCCGAAATTATACCTACTAAGTGTAATAAAATTTAAAAAAATATCCGAATTTCAGGATCCTTACAATAATTTTATGACGGCGTACTATGCGGTCTTTGTGGGTAAAGATCGGGTGTTTTCTAAGAAAAACCGAAAAGGCAGTGAATTAGCCTTTCCCGAAAAGATACGACCGCATATGTGCGGGGGAATATTTTGTGTCGAATTAAAAAATTTTTGAATTTCTTTTGTATGGACAGAAATGTTTTTATGCAGAAAATATGCAAAATTTGGTAAAGTTCTCAAATATGCGATATATGCAAGTACATAATCTGCTTTTAGCATAAAATCCGCTGCCTAGTAATAATTATCTCTGCACCTCTAAACATATTTATTTATGAGCCATGAAAACATAAAATACCGTACAATTCTAACTAAAATAAAAAAATAAGAATTTTACAAATTAATCATCGATTAATAAATCAGTATAACAACACCACTCACACTCACTGATTAATTTTATTGACTTTTAAGATAACTAATTTTTTAAAGTTTAGCATCAGTTAGAGCATTTCTTCGAGGGCTATTAATAATTATTGTAGCATAAGAGAGTACCTATGCGTTGCTTGACTTGACGAATGGACTGATACTGATTACTGATTGCGTATGAGTATCGTTTTTGCGTGTTGCTATTTTTGGTCTTCCACATGCAGTGACAAGTTTAGACCTGTAAAAAGTACTCGGAAAATGTACTCGTGTAATAAACGCGGGTACCGGGTATTTTACCCATATGCTACGGGTACGAGTACCGAGTACTTTATTGAAAATGTACTCGGGTACCGGGTACTGAGTACCCAAAATGTACTCAGAGTACAAAATTCGGGTACTTGTACCCGGACCCGGGTATTGCCCAGCTCTGGGGGCATAATACATTAAGAGCAAACAGTAGCGCGTCATTAATATAACTTCGGGAGATAGTATCATACCTTTTTCCGTAAGGTCTGCGAAACTTTGGCAACAGTGGTAATCTTTGACATTATCTAAGGTCAATATTTTGACAATTATACTCATAGGCGCGCTAAATGGAAGTAATAGAAAACAATTTTGTAATTAGTAAATAAATATTTATAAAAATAAACAAAATGGGTGAAAATTTTATGTTAACATAGGTATTTGCACGAAATAATAATAATAAATAATCAGTTCGTTGTGAAGCGAAACAAGAGCTGTATTTTATTTAGTTCATAATTTCCATGTTCGCATAATTTTGGCACGGTTTTTAATGAAATTTCTCTTGGAAGGTTTCAATTTATTTTTCGTTTGATTAACTTTTTCCATTTTGTTAAACTATTGATAATATTTTTAGAATAAAAGATCCTCCTAAAACTTTATGTAGGAACTCGCATTAGAATTCGAAAAATTTTTACGTAAAATATACTTACCTGTTGAGAGCCCGCGAATCTTTACCCGTGCGTCATCATTTAAAGCATAGGAAATAAGTCGATGATAAGTCGGAAATTGAAATTTACTAAACGCAACAGCAAGTTAACAGTAAGTGACTTGCTGTTGCGTTTAGTAAATTTCAATTTCCGACTTATCATCGACTTATTTCGTATGCTTTAAATTTTAAATGATGTCGAACGGATAAAGATTGGCGGACTCAACTGTACCTACCCACATATAACTAAAACTCACAATTAACAATAATCTATTTTTTCAAATAGGCGAACAACTTAGTTCTATTACACAAAAATATAATAAATTAACTATAAATAAACACTACTTTCCTATGAAGTGGATAGGACTGACTGGCGTAATAGACTTGGGAAGATCGAGGCTCTTTCATAGGGCTGTAGCACTATTGATGATTATGACTTTCCTATGAAGCAACAATAACGAATTCTTAAAATAACCCACTACTGCACTGAACAGATATCGACAAAGATAACAGAACAGTTATAAGAGAAAAACGCAGGTTTGTCAAAATGACAGTGACAATTTCTCTATGTTGCCTAATTAGTTATTAGTTATAATATGTTCGATTTCTTGTTAGAAATAAACAATTTTAGTAGGTACAAAGTGACACAAAATATAGGCATGGGATAAAAAAGTTTATTTGAAGAAAGTTTATTATTTTGTTCTTCTTAAAGGCGGTACAGCCTCTTTTTTTTAATATTGTATTTAATTACAGAGTAATTTCCACATACTAGTATATTTCTCAAATTGGGCTCTGTTCCGCCATTCTTTATTATATTACGAATATGTGTGCCAAATATCTCGACAACATATTCAAAATTACAGCTGCAATCTTGGACCGCGTTTGTTGCTACCTTTTGATCGCTACTGTAGCCTCTCAGATATCTTGAAAACTAATGACTTTATCATTACAAATGAAGATTATATTATTTACATACAAAGTATTGGAGAATCTAAAAAAAAATTTGGGAAGGCTCAACCATTCACTTTCCTCTGTCGTACGCATTTGGTAGTAGCCAGAAACGATTATTTAACATAATTTAGTAGGGTCTACACCAGGGGTGGGCAAATACTTTTAAGCGCGGGCCAAAATGAAATTTCAAATTGTCTTCCGGGCCAGAGGAATATACCGTGTACCGCGTTTTTGGTGGAGTTTTTTTCTGCCCAAAAAATGTTTTTGGCAAAAATACTATAAGTATCATTGTAAAGCATTTGGACAAAGAGATTTGATTGTTAATAATAGATAGTTGTCTTACTTGGGTGTATATGCGAACCATTTGTGCCCAGTAAAAAATATGTCACGTAATTTTTAAATAAATATGGTCAATCACATTATTTAGTCATAACAAAGATCCGGATAAAAAATGGAGATATTGAACAAGTACACAAAATTAAATACTTAGGAGTCTGGATTACGGAATCAGAAATTCTATTATGAATAGAGCAATAAAGAGCAGTCTTTTTGAATATGAGGAAATTTTTGAATAACCAAAGACTCAATCTACAAATCCGATATCAGATGGTAAAATGTTATATCCACTCTATTCTTTTTTATGGTGCCGAAGCTAGCTTGCACTGTTAATGTTGACTAAATGAGAAAGCTGTTAGATTTTGAGATGTTTTAGGAGAATTTTGAAAATACCATTTTGACCGATAATATTGCAAATGAAATGGTGTTACACAGAACGGTAAGAGAACTTTTGACCACCATAAAAGGAGACAGACAGCAAATTTGGAGCACATACTTAGAAATGATGAGTTGGTGCAGCTGATAATTGCACTGTATTTAAGAAAATCAGTATTTTCCAATTATTCTCGTCGTGTTTGTAATGAGGGGAAAATGATTTAGTAATTCCTTATTAAAGTTTTCAGCAAATAAATTGGGTTTTGTCATAAATGGTTTGACGTTTGAGTGCATATTAAAAGCGAACTGGTTTTTTCCTTGTAGATTATTTTTTAGTTCATTCAAATATTTTACGATATCTACAGATAATGAGTAATCGTTTAGCCATGCTCCATTTTGTAATTCAGGAAAATTATGTAGTTTTTCTTTTATTGACAAGAAGGCTATTTTATCAATCAAATTAATATTGAAACCTGTACAAAACTTTATCGATGCTAGGCCATCTCACTTCAGTGTAATAAGGAATTTCGTAAAGGTCACTTTCAATTTCTCTCAAAAATTCAACAAAATGTCGATGATTTTAGGCACGTCCCAGGATAAAATTCAGAACTGTTGTCACAATGCAGTGTAAAAATAATATATCTTTTTCTGGTTGCAACTCTTTTACTTCGTCGCTCGTTCCTTTTAGTAAACCCCCATTTTCCCCTGTTAAGCTAGGGCAACCATCCCTAGTAAAATGCTTACCATGTATTTTGTTCCTAGTTAAATTTACTTTAACTGAACATTCTTCAACAGCGATAAAGAAGTCTTCACTGGTAATTGTATGTTTCATAGGATGCACACTAAGAACGTCCTCGCTAATTTCACATTTCTTGTTAATGCCTCGAATGAATATTAATATGTAATTGACTTGTGTCAGCAATATCACAGGACTCATCTAAAGCCAGAGAACAATATGTAAAATCAGCAATTTTTGTTTTTAGCTGGTCAAGTAAATTTCCTGAAATACTATTGTTCTTCTCGAAAGGCTTACATTTTCAAAAATATGTTTCTTTTCAGGACAACATAACTCCTAGACTTCTACAATGCATTGCTTAACAAATTCTGCTTCATTAAACGGTTTACAAAACTTAGCAATTTTGTGTGCAATAACATAACTTGCTTTTGTGGAAGATTTCCCGATATTACTTTGTTTAGTAAAAATATTTTGTTGTTTATTCAAGTTTTTCGCCAAGTTTTCTGCTGCTATTTTAAGTTCTTTTAAAGTAGGGATATGGTTAGGGCTGCTCGAAATTATAATACCTATATTATTTATACATTTCATTATTTATATGAACACTATGCACACTGATTCTGTAGATTTCAACAAAATCGCACAACAGATTAAAAAAAATTGCTTGCGGGATTTTTCAACGGGCCGCATAAAGTAAGCACAAGGGCCGGATACGGCCCGCGGGCCGGCTTTTGCCCACCCCTGGTCTACACTCTACAGCACCTACACTTTCTGCCAAGTACCACCGGCGCCCATACAAAAATTTTCAGGGGGGGCCAGACGTGAAGATGTTGCACATTATATTCTGTATACTTTGGATAACCATATCTAGTTTACAGCACCCGAAAAGCTAGGGGGGCCACGGCTCCCCCCTGCCCATGGGTATGGGCGCCCATGCCAAGTACCTACCTTTCAGATTTGTTAAAGCGGACATTTTTTTCAACAGGAATCCGCAAAGAAACCGAATCAATAGCTATTTGCTATTTGTATAACAAGGAAGGAAAGTGCTACTTTTCCTCCCGAGAAATTCAAGGAAAATTCAATTCAGTAATTATTCAAGGGAGGAAAAGACACTTTACTCCCATGTTATACATATGATTTTTCCACCGTTCTCAAATAACAAGTCATTTTTTCATTTTTAAATCATTTATTTATGTAAATAACTAACAAAATTTATTAAAGAACTAAAACTAACAAGTAGGTACAGCAGAACTGTCAACTGTCAAACAAAAGTCAAATTATTAATGTAAACATTGTTAAATTAAAATAACAATTTACTGTTTTTCCCCATTCTGCAAAATATTCGCGGTGTGCAAGTACTTGGAGGGGATACGAGAAACGATCGTGATCATGCGCGAATAGCGGAGAAATCTTGCAACTTTCTTAAATAATTCATATTATCAATTGAAATGGTCAAATTGACGTATATTTCATACCTACTGTCATTGAAGAAGAAAAATTATATGTTGCTCACAATATTGATATGATATGGAATTATTAGATATATAAAAGTATATTTAATTAATTGTATTTTGCTTGCAGTACTGCATTTTAATAATTAATTTTATTTACTACGTACAATTGTTTACCTTTTAATAACATAACCCAAATCTTACTTTTTCTTCTTATAATTTTTTTTGGACTACGACCTTGACAATAGGGATGTTCACTAATTTTTAAATATAGTTAAATTCAATAGATTACAAGGTATATAAAAACGTAACAATCATAAAACTGTTTAAAAATGTATATTTTTTAAGATAAATGAGTTCATAATGTTGATTTTCTTAGAGGCTAGAAAAACGGTACCCTGCAGCGAGGCTACGGTCTGTGACGTCAGCAGTCGTAACGTCTTTGATCGACGACTAGTTTTGTATACTTATTTACTCAGTGTATTTGAATGTGCGCAGTGTTTTACGTATTTAATTATTAAAAATAAAGCCAAATAAGTGGTGTTTTGTTCCTGGGTGTGTAAATACATCAAAAAACAGTTCTGACAATATTTTTATTACCGTTCCAGCCAATTTAAAACGGAAAAGGAAATGGTTTGTTGCAGCTAGAACTTAAAATAACTAACTTAAAGAACTAACTTAATAAAATAAACATTATGGAAGTTTTCCAGAGACTTTTGGCCCCTGGTAATAATGTAATTGTTCTTTCTGCATTTACATTTTTCAAAAATACTTATTAGTTTTCTCAGGATTCGAAAAAAAATGAATGAATTTAAATAGCATTGGACCAAGATTTTGCACCTACCCCCTTAAAGAGTAAATGAAAAAGTTTCCGGACCTCAAATTTGTATTCCTTAAACTGGGATATTCCTAAAAAAGGGATTCTAATAATACATACAGTAGAAGTAAACCTTGAAATAACTACATGTGGATGTAGGTATGACTTTATATTAAAATCATTAATAATTTAGTGAAAAGATTGGTTGAAATGAAAATGTATAATACCCAAGTTCAAAAATATTTTTTACCTTGGAACAGTTGTCAACTCGAAATACGAAACAACCGAAATAAGATCTAGAGTTGAAAAGGACATAGCAACATTTAACAACATGCATGAGAAATATTTTCACCCATTGCGACATAATATCTCTCCCACTAAAAATGCGGCTGCTAAAATGTTATTATTTCCGGTCTTGCTATATGGCGCAGAGGCCTGGACAATAATGGAAACATTAATGAAAAAGCTAGAGGCATTCGAGATGTGGGTGTACCCACGTATCCTCAAAATATCCTTGGCGACCCACACCAACGTACAGGTATTGCGTCGAATGGGAAAACAAAAAGAAATCTCTTTTACAATTAAGAAACGAAATCTTAAATATTTCGGTCATATCATGAGGCATGATAAATATCGTATACTCCAACTGATAACGCAAGGTAAAATAGAGAGCAAACGCGGACCCGGAAGAAAAGACACTCATGACTTAAAAACTTACGCCAATGATTTGGACAAAAATCGATCGAGTTATTCAGAAACGCCTCAAATGAAATTAAAATTGCCATGATGATAGCCAACGTCAACAACGGACAAGGCACATGAAGAAGAATGAAAATATTTTTAATACACCTAACCAAGGTAAAGTAATAACCAGCCAATGTATGTATACAATATGCATGCGAACAATGCATGCATACAACTTTCTCTATTTTTTTTGTGGAGTATTAAGCATTTATTTTTTTAGCTTAAAGAAGACATGGAAAATTATATGGAATATACACTCAGTAAAGCTGTGGTAGATTTATTTTTTTACAAGATGCCAATAAATCATACACCATTGTTACATCTACACTACAGTCGGTAGTTTATACGAATCGGCTTTCTGAAAACCTTCTTCCATTTTATTTGTTTATTTTTGTAAAACCCAAAATATGTCCTTACAAACAGTCTATCCACTTTAAACTAAACAAATTCACTATAAAACTCCACTTTAACCCTGATAAAACAAGAAGAGAACAAAATAAAATGACCTGAAACGTCAAACAGGTAAACAGTAACACTATGAGAATGGCGCGCGCTTGGGGTATGCAACTAGTGACGTTAGGCCAATAGAGAAGCGTTCTTGAAATTTAAAATAATGCTAGATTTCTAATAAAGATTTTTTATAGAAAGGCTTTTTCTAATTTGTTGAAATTTTGGACAATTATTCCTAGGGTGTTTCTTAATCGTTTTACATGTTTGAAATGACTTTTTAATTTTTTGTGAACATCCCTATTATCCAGCAACCAGGACCAATATGATTGGCCAATATAATTAAAAGTGCACAAAACGTTGCCGAGCTATGAAACCAGGTGTCGCTTTTCCGAACTTGCACGGTCCCAATAGGGTGTTCCAATGTATAGATTCTTAAGTAATAGATAATGGAATATTGTATAGGGCGTCAATAAATTATTTCATCAATGACATACCATGACGCAACTTTTACTTTTACTCCCTAAGGAGGAAAAGTTCTTTTCCTTCCTATATACTTTCGGTAGAGGCAGGTGGAAAAATCATTTTTCCTACAGGAGCGGCCTCACAACTCACAACGTCACAACACAACCTGGACTAGGTCCAGTTTGTGATTATGTTTGTTTTATATTCACTTAAAAAGAGAATTGGGTTATTGTTTCTTTTTAACTAATATTTCTTTCATTAAGGTATTTTTTTATTTAAGATAATAAAAAATATTATGGGAAATATATTATGATAAATGATAATACATATTTATATTATTATTTTATTATATAAATTTTTAATTTTTTTTTTAAATTCTATCCCGTGATGTGGGAGAGTTGTATCTTAGCCGAGCCATCTATCGGTCAATAGATAAACAAAAATGTACATTGCTTCGTTCACCTTATTTTAGTAAAGTGTTCTGTTTAGTTGAGATGAAGTTAAATGTGTTGCATGGTTTTAGGGTCGAAAATAGGTTTGATGGTGTATTTATTCTTTATTTTAAAATATAAAAATAATACTATGATAGGTCTACAGTGTCAAAAACTTATTTTCTATTTTATTATTTTTATAGAAGGATATGGATAGTATTTACCGAAAAGGAAGGTTAACCTTCCGTCGGTTTGGTAGTACAAAAATAATGATTTTTCACAATTTTCTATTTTTTATATTAGGTATACAAAAGCCTATGGAAACGAAACATGGACGCTAACAAAAAGAGAAGTAAATAAATTGCTGGCGTGGGAAAGTAAAATCCTTCGAATGATATATGACTCTCTCAAAGACAAACGAATAGAGGCGCAGATACAACAAGTTATCGAGTCTCTTCGGAAAGGAAAATCTAGTCAGATATATAAAGACCAATAGACTCAGATACAGTCGAACCCGCTTATTGGAATAGCCTTTGTACCAGGCAAAAATATTCTTATAACCGGGATATTCTAATAACCGATCATTGGTGGCTAGTCGAAATAAGTGTACCGAATATACGTAATAATATTATTTACATACTATGCCAATGTGTAGTTTTACATACTATGCCAATATGTAGTTTTACATACTATGCCAATATGTATATCATATAGGGTGAGGCAGATAAAGGGCCTATTAGAAATATCTCGAGAACTAAAGTAAAGAAAATTATGAAAATTGGAATATAGGGGTTTTGAGGTGTGAACTATTTAATGAAAATATTTTGGTCTCTTTACTACTTCCGGTTATACCGGAAGTTGATTGTAACTTCGTTTTTTTAAATGGGACACCCTATATATTTTTACGTTTTTGGATTCTCCTCGATTTCTTATTTCTTAAAACATAAGGTTTTGTAATATTGTACAGGGTAGATTAAAATATAATTACGTTTTTTTATTAATTTCGTAGCAGAATTCACACCCTGTAGAATTGTAGTAGTTTTACATCAAAATCCCTTTATATGTTCAAATGATTTTTAATATGGTCTACTATTGCTACCAATTATTAGTATAGCTAAATTTTGAATTTTAGTATACAGGGTGGGTCGAAACTCGGAATGTGTATTTTCTGAGTTTTCTTAAATGGTACACACTATATTTTAGTATTGTAATGAAATGGTATTTTATGGTACTTTTTAATTATTTAAGCATTCCCTATACCCAACTGCTTTAATTTTTGCTTAATTGTTAATCGCACCAACAATCGTAACTACGTAGATATTTTGATAGTTCAACCATTATTGGCAATTTTAAGTATCAGTCTCGATTAGTATGTATTTATTTCCGAAAAATTATTTGTGATTGAATATTTTTACGGCCAACCTAATAAAATTTCAGGTATTTTGTGTTGGAATTAATGTTTGGCTTGAATCACCAATAACTCACAAATTGAAGCAGTTAGGTATAGGGATTGCTTAAGAAATTAAAAAGTATCCTAAAATAACATTTTATTACAATACTAAAATAAAGGGTGTTCCATTTAAGAAAACTCAGAAAATACTCATTCTGAGTTTCGACCAACCCTGTATACAAAAAAGGAAAAATTTAACTATACCAATAATTCTTAACATAGTAGACTATATTAAAAATCATTTGAACATAAACAGAGTTTATTATGTCAAACTACTACAATTCTACAGGGTGTGAATTTTGCTACGAAATTAATAAAAAAACGTAATTATCTTTTAACCTACCCTGTATAATATTACAAAAACTTATATTTTACGAAAGAAGAAATCAAGGAGAATCCAGAAATGTAAAAATATACAGGGTGTCCCATTTAAAAAAACGAAGTTACAACCAACTTCCCGTATAACCGGAAGTAGCAAAGAGACCAAAATATTTTCATTAAATAGTTCACACCTCAAAACCCCTGTATTCCGATTTTCATAATTTTCTTACCTTGAGTTCTCGAGATATTTCTAATAGGCCCTTTATCTGCCTCACCCTGTATATACCTAGATAATCAGTATATGTAAATGTTTTTGGGTCTTTTTACGTCAATAATACAGTAGTGTAACTACTACTTATCTATGTATGTGTTAAATACCAAATTACATTATATTATGTATGTGAATGAATACAGTAGCAGTAGGTAATTAATATAAAATGTATGCAATATGTAGATATGTAAATATTTTCTTATTAAAATGCATATAACAAAATTACTTATTTTTTCTTGAGAAATTATCGGTAATTATAGCTTTTTCGTTGTTAATCCGTGTGGTCATCCTTAATCCATTGGTTGAATGGAACTTTTATTGGCGGCAAGAAATGGATGAATTTAACAAAGCCATAATTCACATCTTGCAAACAAGTAGGTAAATACTCTCTGGGTGAATTCTAAATAAACTGCTTCTAACAATTTTATAGCAGGCAACAGTGCCTTTGTGTAGACAAATAAAAATTACTTTATGACCCATGCATTTTTCGGCTAAAGATCGAATTGGTAGGTACTCGTAACAAAGTAATAAATATTTATTACCCTAATAATATCTAATCCAGCACTACAGGCCCTTGACGACTGACCATAATACCAAACATAATTTAAATTTTTAGTAAATTGTAAAAAAAATATTCGTTGACCTGCAAAATATGCTAATAAGCGGTATTATCTAATTAGAACCTATTCCAATAAAAGGATAAATTTATTAAGGAGTAAATGGAAACGTTTACGTTCCATTTGGAAACTCGAATTTATATTCCATAAACCGGGATATTCCTATAACAGGGATTCTAATAAGCGGGTTCGACTGTAAAACAAATCACGTTCTGAAGAGGTGTTGGTTCACCTAAAACAGGACATGCCTAAAATTCCAATCAAAAACAACGAAACTCAATACACAAACGACATTGGAGCTAGATGGGCAGGGCATGTGATACGCAGTAACGACAATCGCCTTATAAACAATATGTTTTAGGAAAGGCAGATGGGAGAAAGTCTGTAGGACGGCCTAGAAAAAGGTGGAAAGATGCAGTCAAAGTAGATTTAGAGAAAATGGGAGTAAGACAATGGAAAATAGTGGCACGGGACCGACAAACATGGAAGGCAATAGTAAACGCGGCAAAGACTCACGAACAATTGTAACGCCATTGATGATGATGATACAAAAGCCTGCTAATACGTGCAAAGTATTTATTAACATCTGATGACGACTAGCTTGTGGCATTTTGACGGTCAAGTGCTGTGCTGTCAAAATGAAAGGGTATAACCCCTAAATTGTATTTTCATACAATTCTTAAATATACACACACCCAAACTTATATGGAATCATCTGATATTTCTTACTATTTCGTGCGAATTTAAAAAAACAAACACACGAAGTCAAACAATATTTATTTTAAAGCAATTTAATAAAAAATACATAACAATTAAATAAAACAATAAAGTATTTAGCAAACAAATTGAAAGTAGTTGTTTTAAAGCATTGATTATAAATATTCCACTAGTATTTCCAGTATTCCAGTAGTTATTAATCAATGTTTAAAGTTAATAGCATACAAAATTTCAATGTAAAACGAATAGTGTTTAAGTTGTTTTTATTTACTTTTTTTTTGTATTTTGTGGTAGTCAGTGTTATCACCTCTAGTCCTTATGTTTCCTTATGTTAGTCCTTATGTCCTATTATCACCTCAGTTTTGCGTGGGCACGCTCCTAATCAAATTATCAACATTTTGTTGTGATAGGTTGCTCCATCCTTTAAGAGCAGCTTGTACTAGCCGTGCGATGTTTTGTGGATTATCCCGGCGAGCTCTAATTTTTCATTTAGGCATATCCCACAAATATCCTATAGGATTAGGCTCGGGCGAGCAAGCAGGCCACTCCAAACAAGGGATACCTTCTGCTTCAATGATGTCTGTAGTCACTCTAATGGTATGTAGAGGTCCATTATCATGCAATAAAATTAAAATTTTCTCCTGTTGCACCTCTCCAGAGCCTGACTACAGGTTATCAACATACCTGTGAGCAGTTAACGTTGATTGATGAAAATTAAAGGAGTTTTTTTACGGATCACAATTCCTCTCCATAACATTACACTTCCCCTTGTATATTTGTGAACAGATCTGATAGTTTTTGTTCTTGATTGTCTTCCTCGACCTCTAAGACCTCATTTTGTGAATTCCCAATGTTCCAGTTTTGGTAGTGAAGACACCAATTTAGGCGATCAATATTGTGCTGCCTGGATAACTCGGGAACCCATAACTGTCTCCTGCTGTATAATTCTTGGTACGAACTCTTCTTCTTATCGTTTCAACTGAAACAGTTACACCTGTAGCTTTGGCACTCAGCACCCAAAGCTGCCTTTGGAGCTGTAGGTGAGAAATGGTTGGGTGTCTTCCAGCTGATTGGACAATTAAACGATCTTGGAGAGCCGTTATTACTTTTGGTGACTTTCCCATGCTTTATTTTGAGCTTTCCTAGTTCCTGTTACCTAGCATAGGTTTTGGACAGAACGCCCTGTATTACGCCTAGCTCTACAGCTATGTCCCTCTGAGAACATTACTTTCTCCACAAGACCAATAATCTTTCCTCGTTGTAAGTTCTATAACCCCACATCAGGCATAGTTTCGTTTTTGGACGCAAAAGTTAGTTTATTTATTTTCGTTCAATTTGCAACTCAAGCAAATAACCTATACCGTACCGAGCTGTACTATCCGATTGTCTTATCGACTTGTTTATTTTCAATAAAAACCTTTATTCTTCGCAAAAATAACAAGTTTTTCCAAAAGAAATAAATATTACTTTGAAATACATGGCGATTCCATATACTTAAGTTTGGGTGTGTGTAAAATCAATGGGAAAATCCCAGTATTCCTAAATACTCTTTTCCCAGAATTCTTAAATACTCTTTTTTGAAAACAATTTTCGGAGTGGAAATAGAAACATCAAATAGTAGTTAAAGACAGTAATTTTTGATTTTGTTTCTTGTAAAATATCTGAATTTTTTATTTTGCCGATAAGAAATTGTTTCGTCCTTAGTCTTTTTACATTCTTAAGAGTGACTGTATGACTAGATACTAAAGGATTGTAATCAAAATTCACACATCGCCTCTGGGTATGCTTTGACAGATTTTATTGAATTTCTTTACTTGTTTACACCCTACTAACGTATGGGTAGTCTCAAAAAGATATCTACGATATTTGTTTGTTTTGAGAAAAAATACCAGTCTATGAGAAAACGGCTCTAACGGCTCTCCAAGAGTTTTGAGAAAAAATACCAGTCTATGGCACTATGACCAGAATATTTGTGATATAAGTATCTTTCCGATCTAAAACTATTTTATTCTTCGTCCAGTGGCGTAGCGTGAGTCGCGGCTGCCCGGGGCGGAAGATAATTTTGCCGCCCTCTTATTTAGGTATTTTAATTGAATGTACACTATACATTACATACATTAATTGTACAGAACTTTTCGGCGAGAACCGTATCATTATTTTGCATTAGACAGGTTAGATTTTAAATAAAATAGTTTATCTATGTTTTACAATTACGTTTATTAATACCAAAATTCTTTTACTTTACCTAACCAATTAGATAAATTGATATAACTTAGTTACTATCACTTAAGATCCTACACTTTGACGATCGACAAGATTAAATAAAATCAATTTTTAATTAGAACTAGAACGATACTTTAGTGTTATATTTTTATTTTTATTGAAAAGTAATATGAGTATTTGTTAGAATTAAAAACAAAACTTCCGTCTTCAATTATTATTTATACGTCTATTTATACGTCTATTTTTTATACATCAAAATTTATACGTCTATTTTTTTAAGAGCAAATTGTTTTATTGAATCGCTAATGTCTTTCGCACTACACATCTCTTGCTCAATAGACAAAATAGCCAAGTTATTTAGTCTTAAGGCCGATTTTCACGCTACTTCTTATTGTACGTTTTGTTGGATAGGACAGATCCTGTACAATAAAACGTGGCGTGTAAACAGCAAAACGTACGGCTTGTCGAATCGAAATGAAATCCAAGGTCAGATTGAAGATATTATGGGAGAAGCATCATTTTGCGGGAACTCATAGGATAAAACGTTACGTGAAAACACATGTTCATGTAATCGTCCAATTTGACTCAGTTGACGACTAGTTCCATTGCAGTTCGCTTCATTTTCTCTAAAAAAGCCTAATAATGTTAGACTTGCGGCAATGCATCCACGATTTTTTCGGGGAATTCATTGAATTATATAAAAATGTTCAGTCTTTGAGACAAGTAAAAAAATCAAGACTCATATAGTAACTGCAATAAAAAAACGTCACGTGTAAGAAACTTAAAAAAATACAAAGAAATAGACACGATGTAAATAAATAGACAGGTACAAGAAAAATAAACTCGTTGAGAGCGGTTTACAAAACAGAGTTGAAAAAAGTGACCGTTAAGAAAAGACTGCAAATTTTATCAAAGGCCGAACAAAAATTGGATTCCATTACTCCTAAGATACGTTTGACACGGAAAACATATCGAAGATCGTCTACAGCAAATTAAACCGGGTCAAGTAAAATTCGTCCAAAAACTTAGTAGTGACGTACTATTCGAAGGAGAAATAGAATCTCTTAATGCGAACTGCAAACTGAAAGTTACAAGACGGAGAGAAATAAAATCCTTGACATCATCTGTGGGGGCATCATACCCACCTCATTATGCACAAACAATCTGGCTTCAATTTTTACAACCCCAACCAAAATTTGGCGCACCAACATGGCATAGAACAACTTGCACATCTACCAGGCATACAAAGCATTCCTCAGCCCTCACCAGTACTGACAGAAATAGGAAGCCCAGTTACCACGTACCACATGAGAAGAAGAATATGATGGTTAAAGAACCTAAAGAAATGGTTCTCCCCAACAACAACTAATATATTTAAAGCATCAGTTAATAAAATAGTTATAGCCAGAATGATCGCCAATATTCGAAACGAATAGACACCAAAAGAAGAAGAAGTCTCCACTTCTTCGTTTTTCGATTATGTCACAACTTTTTCTGATTCAAATCTCTAATTTTTGGAATTTTTCTAAAAAGTAACATCTTTTCTGTTTAAAGTAAGTAGTTTCTTATGTAAAGTTAAGTAAAATGTTTATTTCAAAAGTCTAAAAAAAGATGTGACGTTTCATTTCATTCTTTTTGGTGCTAAAATTAAAGAAAAAAACGTTAATTTTTTAAACCTCTGCCTATTTATAGCGAATTAACAAATACATCTGCAAAAGTCATTTTAATAAAAACCTCCCGCCTTTCTACATATATTTAAGAATAATAATATTATGTCCCTACGTCTCATAGAACTCAAAACTCTGTATTGGAAATGAGGTATAAAACGGAAGGGAAAACGTATTGTGTATATGTTATAGTCAAAGCCCGAATTTCAGGCACTCCTAGGTTTGACTAGGCAATCCTCAGGTCTGACTGACCATGCATCTGACGAAATTGACGAGCAGGATTTCAAGCGCTGGAAACATTTCGACTGCGGACTTTCGTTTCTGCTACAGGCAACGAAAATAAATTGATTAATGCAGACTCACTTGAATTATTTAAATTTATTGTTAAATCCAAGCTGGAAGACTGATACTCTGCCCAATATTTTAATAATGTTCCGAATATTTTTCACAATTGCTATAAGCAATGCCATCTGTCAGCCAGCTAAGATCGAGAATGAGTAGGTACTCTTAAGGTCGGTTTTCTCGCTACGATTTGTTGTAAGTTCTGCCGGTCATGCAAAACGTACGACAGAATGTACGTTTTGTCCAGTGTATATGTTATAGTCAAAGCCCGAATTTCAGGCACTCCTAGGTTTGACTAGGCAATCCTCAGGTCTGACTGACGGTCTTAGTCAAAGTCCGAAATAAAATAAAGTTTCGGCCTTTGACTAGTCAAACCTAGGAGTCTAAGAGAGACTACGTTGGTCAGGCAAAGGCCGAAATTTAATTTTATGAAATCGGGGTTTGACTAGTCAAACCCCGATCAGCTATTAAAATGTCGTAATTTGTTAGATTAGATTTATTAGAACGTCATTTTTTAATTGTAATGTTTATTATTTTTATATTGTCGTAAATAAAATAAAAAAATTAGTTTTTATTCTCGCATGTTGAGGCATTATGACATTTAAAGTTGCACAATACGTTAGACCTTTTACACTTACATGGTTTTGAAGAGCACTTCTTATTGCAGTGGTATTTTATAAATCATTATCCTCCAAATTTAGAATCTTTTGTACTAATTTCTCTTAGAGAAAGTTTAACGTCTGGAACATCTTCGAAATTAGGAAAATTTTCTTTGCATTCTCTTATTTGATTTCTTGAAAAATGTGTGTTTATTGTTCCGTATTCCATACCAACTCTATATAAACCGTCAATAATTATTGTTTTATCTTGTATACTTACTTACTTATTTACTAGCCAACGCCCACTCTTGGCATGTTAGCCATTTGGTGGCGCGCTGACCAGTATAGACGAGCCGTTTCTCGTAGGCGATCTTCATCCTCCTCGGGTGGGTCTGTTATCAGGGCTGGGCACACTGGGAGGTGAGCAGCATCCATCTGGGGCTGATTACACAGTGGACAGTTGTCATTTTCGCGGACTCCGATGCGATGTAGATGGGAAGCCAGGTAAGTAGTCATGTCCCGTAGTTGTTCTGACAGCCAGCTAAGATCGAGAATGAGTAGGTACTCTTAAGGCCGGTTTTCTTGCTACGATTTGTTGTAAGTTCTGCCGGTCATGCAAAACGTACGACAGAATGTACGTTTTGTCCAGTGTATATGTTATAGTCAAAGCCCGAATTTCAGACACTCCTAGGTTTGACTAGGCAATCCTCAGGTCTGACTGACGGTCTTAGTCAAAGCCCGAAATAAATTACAGTTTCGGCCTTTGACTAGTCAAACCTAGGAGAGACTAAGTTGGTCAGGCAAAGGTCGAAATTTAATTTTATGAAATCGGGGTTTGACTAGTCAAACCCCGATCAGCTAATAAAATGTCGTAATTTGTTAGATTAGGTTTAATAAAACGTATTTTTTTAATTTTAATGTTTATTATTTTTCTATTGTCATAATTAAAATAAAAAAATTAGTGTTTATTCTCACATATTGAGGCTGGCATTTAGAGTTGCACAATACGATAGACCTTTTACACTTACATAAGTTTGAAGAGCACTTCTTATTGCAGGAGCATTTTATAAATCCTTTCCTCCAAATTTAGAATCTTTTGTACTGATTTCTCAAACAGAGACAGAGACAGCTTAACTTCTGGAACATCTTCAAAATTAGGAAATTTCTCTTTGCATTCTCTTATTTTATTAAAATAAGAAAATCTACGGTTTCGCCGTAGATTTTCTTATTTTGTTAATGCCATACTCTGCATAGAGTACAAAGACTCGTTTCATATGGGCTCTCTGAACCGCAAAGTGGAATGTTTTCCTGGCGGTGCCTTTTGGTATGTTATACCTGGGTTAAGCAGATAGCTTGAATTGAGTCGAAATTCATTTCTCTTATTTTATTTCTTGAAAAAAGTGTGTTTATTGTTCCGTATTTCTTACCAACTCTATATAAACAGTCAATTGTTTTATCTTGTATGCTACTCAATTTGACATTTTTTTTTCACTTAATTGTTTCATAGCATTAGCCTGGGCATGAAAACCTTCAATCGCATTTCTTTATTTATTTTAATTTTTTCTGTATGTACACAACGCATGCTCGAACGCGTGCCAAGGAGATGCTCGAAATATTTTGGATATCAGATATCATACAAGATAAAAGGGGGACAGAGTTGCTCGCGTCCGTGGTCTATCGCAAGGTACGATTACACGTGTCCCCTGGGTAACACTAAATGAGCAGCAGCGATTCGTCGTTACGCGCGCTGATCCATGAGTATACGAATCCCTACTCGAAACGGCCCTTCTCAGGGCAGCGACACAGACCTCAAAGTCATCTTCTGGAACGCTGGAGGTCTAAGCAACAGCAAGTTTTTAGAACTCAAACGAAGCGTTCTCGAAAAGAAGGTTGATATATATGTCATTGTAGAGGCAGGAGCCGCTACAGACACATATCACCTCTACTCTACAGTTGGTTATTCAACCCATGTGCTGAAGAGGAGTCGACAAGTAGCGTCAGGAATTATCATCGGAACCAAAACCCCTCTAGTATGCAAGACTAACATAATCCACGAAATGCAGGATAGAGATAAACTGGAAATGTTCCAGGTCGAAGTCTGGAAAAACTCGAAACATGTCACCCTTTTCTTACTATACAATCCGCCAGATAATATACCAGCATTGGAATTGGTAGAGCCACAAATCCAGCCAAGTACCATCATAATTGGAGATTTCAATAGTCCATCCACGAGATGGGGCTACTCTAGAACCACCAACGTTGGGAAACACCTCGAGGACTTTCTGTATAACAACTATCTCGATGTATTGAACACCTCACCTACGTTCTTATCGTTTAGAGGAAGTCAAACAAGGCCTGATCTTGTCGTAACGTACCCACACATTACAGGGAAGACCAGTGTAACCCTCCTGGACAACGCAGCAGGCTGTGGTCACCGCGCTCTGCTAGTGACATGCAAACTGGCAAAGGACAAAAAAGCCCAAAATCGCGCTCCGCGCTGGAATTTTAAAAAGGCGGATTGGAAAAAGTACAGGGAATGCACAAATAAAGTCCTGACTGAACTAACACTACAAGAACCAGAAGAAGCAGCAAAGAAAGTAAGTGAGGCCATACTTAAATGAGCAAAAGAGTGCATACCGCGAGGTCAAATTAATGGGTACAAGACTTTCTGGTCCCCAACGCTATCCAAATTAAAAGCTGCCAGAAATAAAGCCAGGGGCAAAGCTGAAAAATCCAGGCAAATGAACGATTGTATAGAGCTTCGAAAGAGGCAAGCGATCCTAACTCAAGCCATTAAGTCAGGGAAAAGAGAAGCTTTCAAATCCTTCCTTGCTAAGCTCGATTTCCGAAAAGATGGCGTCAAAGCGTACAGGTTCGTTACTACGCTAAATAATGACACAAAAAAGAAAAAGGCAGCAGGGATTGACGAGTTGTACCCAGAAATGCTTAAATATCTGGGAGCCGCAGCCAAAGGCACCATTCTGAATTTGATTAATCTAACATGGAATTCAAGAGTCCCAAGTCAATGGAGGAAGAGCGAGGTCATACCCACCTTAAAGAAAGGAAAAGACCCGAGCCTGACTGATAGCTACCGGTCAATATCCCTCACAAGCTCCTTATGCAAAGTAGCCGAAAAAATGGTTCTGGACAGACTAAACCATAACCCATCTTAAACTGATTGACGACGCACAAGCTGGCTTCAGGAAACACAGGAACACCATGGACCATGTAGTCGACTTCGCCCAAAAAGTCAAGGATGCTTTCCACCGTAAGATGTCAACAGTGGCAGTGCTAGTAGACCTCAAAGCTGCATACGACACAGTATGGAGAGGTTTGCTGTTACACAAGATAGCGAAGTCTGGAATTGACGGCAAACTATTCAATTGGATAAAATCCTTTCTCGGGGAAAGGTATCAGAGAGTCAAATTTCACAACCATTGTTCCAAATTCAGACCGTAAAGACAAGGGCTGCCACAAGGAGCTGTCAATTGTTTAACTTAATGATAAACGATGTTCTCGCAATGATCAGAAAGACACCTGGTGTGGAAGCCCTCCTGTATGCCGATGACCTCCTAATATGGCCATCAAGTAGCAGTGTGAGAGCGCTCGAGGGAGTAATGAACCAGGCTCTGAAAAATCTGGAAAAATGGGCGGATAAAAACTGACTAACTGTCAGTACAACCAAAACCGTATATCAAGTACTTACCCTTTCAACAAAACAGACTGCTGTCAAGCTGACATACAAAGGAGTTGATTTGAAAAGACAGGATGTAACAAAATACCTGGGGGTGTATATAGATAAGAAAATGACGTGGAAACCTCAAATTGACGACATTGCAGAGAAAGCCACAAAGAGATGTCGACTGCTCAAACGTCTCACAGCAACAAAGTGGGGCGCCACGCAAGATGTCCTGGTAGCAACATACAAAACCTATGTCCCGCCGATATTAGAATACGGGTGTGAAGCTACAGTAACTGCGAGTACAAACACCACCTCCAAGCTTGAAGTCGCCCAGAACACTGCCCTTCGCGTCATCACCGGTGCTCCAAAATCAACACCGATTACATCAATGGAAGCCTAGACCGGTATTGAACCAATACAATGCCGCAGAGAGCAACACGCGTTAACCTTTTGGAAAAGGCAGAGACGAATACTTCCACAAAAATGGGACGAATATAGACAAGCAGCCTCACGTCTTGAAACACAAACCACTCCGCTTACAGTAGCAAACCAAATCATGGAAAAATACCACATTGACCTGTCGTAAGCCGCCCCCTTCCCAGCGCAAACTACACTGGCCCGCTGTCTACCAAACACAGAATTGCTTCTCGAAAACCATAACGACCCGAAGCACTTATCGTCAGACATTGTCCTAAGGAAAGCCGCCCTAGAGACGATACACACCAAGTACCCAGCGCATGAAATGGCTCCACATCTACTGCGATGGCTCCTTGATGCCGGACTCGGGAAGAACAGGAGCAGGATATGTCTCAACATTTTTCAAAGGCTCCATAGCTGTGGGTGCCCCTCTCACCAACTACGACGGCGAAATAGCTGCTATACACAAAGCTGCAAAAAATCTTGAGAATTTCCAACAACCCCAAAAAGTTGCCTTCTTCATCGACTGCCAAGCCGCACTCCTCGCTCTGTCGAAAAATCGATATACCGACTGTGTCAAAACACTATCTTGCCGCGTTCAACTATCGAACTTGCTGGAAAAAGGGTGGCTGATTACTCTACAATAGATCCCTAGTCATGTCGGTGTTGAAGGAAATGAAGCGGCGGATGAACTTGCAAAAGAAGGCACTACTCTCCCACAGCCCCCTAGCTTCCAATCGTACACATCAGCAAACTCCACCATTAGAAGAGGAATCAAAGCGAATATAAAAGAGCAGCAAATACAAACCGGTGCTGGAAAATCTTGGGCCCACCTAATAGAGTCACCAATCCCTCGCAACTTGCCGAGACCCATTAGTGTAGCCGTGTTCAGAACAACTACGGGACATGACTACCTGGCTTCCCATCTACATCGCATCGGAGTCCGCGAAAATGACAACTGTCCACTGTGTAATCAGCCCCAGATGGATGCTGCTCACCTCCCAGTGTGCCCAGCCCTGATAACAGACCCACCCGAGGAGGATGAAGATCGCCTACGAGAAACGGCTCGTCTATACTGGTCAGCGTGCCACCAAATGGCTAACATGCCAAGGGTGGGAATTGGCTAGTAAGTAAGTAAGTAAGTATACAAGATAAAACAATAATTATTGACGGTTTATATAGAGTTGATATGGAATACGGAACAATAAACACACATTTTTCAAGAAATCAAATAAGAGAATGCAAAGAAAATTTTCCTAATTTCGAAGATGTTCCAGACGTTAAACTTTCTCTAAGAGAAATTAGTACAAAAGATTCTGAATTTGGAGGATAAGGATTTATAAAATACCACTGCAATAAGAAGTGCTCTTCAAAACTATGTAAGTGTAAAAGGTCTAACGTATTGTGCAACTTTAAATGTCATAATACCTCAACATGCGAGAATAAAAACTAATTTTTTTATTTTACTTACGACAATATAAAAATAATAAACATTACAATTAAAAAATGAACATTATTATTAACACATGAACAAATTACGACATTTAAATAGCTCATCGGGGTTTGACTAGTCGATTTCATAAAATTACATTTCGGCATTTGCCTGACCAACGTGGTCTCTCCTAGACTCCTAGGTTTGACCAGTCAAAGGCCGAAACTTTATTTTATTTCGGGCTTTGACTAAGACCGTCAGTCAGACCTGAGGATTGCCTAGTCAAACCTAGGAGTGCCTGAAATTCGGGCTTTGACTATAACATATACAGTGGACAAAAGGTACATTCTGTCGTACGTTTTGCATGACCGGCAGAACTTACAACAAATCGTAGCGAGAAAACCGGCCTTAAGAGTACCTACTCATTCTCGATCTTAGCTGGCTGACAGATGGCATTGCTTATAGCAATTGTGAAAAATATTCGGAACATTATTAAAATATTGGGCAGAGTATCAGTCTTCCAGCTTGGATTTAACAATAAATTTAAATAATTCAAGTGAGTCTGCATTAATCAATTTATTGTCGTTGCCTGTAGCAGAAACGAAAGTCCGCAGTCGAAGTGTTTCCAGCGCTTGAAAGCCTGCTCGTCAATTTCGTCAGATGCATGGTCAGTCTAGAGTCTAGATTAGATTTAGTGTTGTGTGGATCTAATAATATAGCCGGCGTTAGATAAGCAAACTTATCCGTTAAATTCTGTAGCTGTTGAAAACGCTCACGAATTTTTAGAATAACTCTAACTAACGAAGAAAACAGCTTTCGTCTCAACTCATTTTGTGAAAATTCCAAGTTCTTCACACATATATTTTGCATAACCTTCAGCGCTATTTGCCCATTCCTCCATTTTCTCTGTCAATATCATCTGCAAAGCATCATTGTTTTTAAATATTTTTGTGCATCATTCACTTTATGTAGCACCGGTTGCCATAGGCCCAAAAAACAAAGAAAGGAAAATAACTACACCGAAACTAGAAAAGCACCTGCATCTGTCCTAGTGTTTAAGCTTTCACCTGCCTCTGTCAGTTTTTCCAAAGTGACGAGAATGTCTTTGTAATGATGCCATGTCACATTCACGGCATCACCTCTTGCACTCCACCGCGTTTTTTGAACCCTTTTGCCTGTAGCTGCTATCAGAACTTCCCAACGATGTGTCGATGAGGAAAAAAAAAGAATAGCAACGTTCTTAAGTGCCAAAAAAAGTTACTGAATCCACCTCAACTGTATGTTATAAAAGTCATTCTCGCTAATTGTTATTCATAAACGGGGAATCCCTACAAATCAGTATAGACGTTATTGCCAGTCGCTACAAAATATCATTCAAAAAAAGGGAATTTTCCGAATTCGTCACAAAATAGGCAATGAAAAATTCCGTGCTCCTTTCAATCGGTCCGAATTTGTAGTTCACACTACGCTACCCCAGTGGCGCACCCGGGGGGGGGGTTTGGGGGTTAAAACCCCTCCCAGGGCATATAAAGGATAGTAGGAAAATGTAACTAGTCTTTAACAAACTATACAAAAAAAATTCTGCACCCAAGCAAACCCCCCCCCAAAGGAAAATTCTAGGTGCGCCAGTGCGCTACTCCACTGTCTTCGTCTATATTCGATGAATAAAAACAGTCATATCATGGACCTTTGTTTAGGCACTATGCCTCTTCAAGGTCGGGGATAATTTTGAAGTCGAGTGACCAATTTGCATTATCAACTTCTTCCAGACGAGCTCTTTTTCCTTTGTTCCGTTGTTTTTCATGTCAAGCCTGTCACAAAAGCACAAGTCTATTGGTAAGAAATTATTCTTTTTAGATTTTTGGCTTTATTGTTTTTTTTTTGGAAAACGCTAGGTTAGCTGTGACTCACCTAGGAACAGGTATCATTGTGCAATGCGTTTTCTAAAAAACAGTAAAGCCAAACATCTGAAAGGAATGGTTTGTTACCAATACACAATACTCTCAATAGACATAGACAATCCCCGATAAAATTTTATTGAGGATCATGCACTCAAGCTGTCTGATTAGGTAAAAAAGCAAATATACCGCCTAAAGGTCTTCGGGGTTGTTATGATCTTTGCCAATTTTAAGCTTGATAACAACTGTTTATCATCTGGAGAAGTCATCCTAATCTTTTTGGTTCAAATGTTACTTTGGTTTTCTCTCTATATACGCATCCTTTATCATTTATATAGCATCCTTCATCCTTACAGCATATTTCAAAAAATATAATTTAATTTCCCCTCCCCAATTTGGTTTTAAGCAAAATACTTCCACCCAAGATGCCATTTTGAATTTAACATCCAAAGCACATGAAGCACTTAACAAAAATAAAGTTTGCTTATGCGTATTTCTTGATTTGGCCAAAGCTTTTGACACTGTTAGTCACAATAACCTCTTACAAACCTTAGAGAAAATTGGTATAAGAGACAACTGTTTACAATTATTTAGAAGTTACCTCTCTGAGAGACAACAGGTAGTAAGGGTCTCCGAAGTAATAAGCGGACAAAGAAGTATAACATATGGAGTGCCACAGGGAACAGTATTAGATCCTGTCCTGTTTAATCTATATATAAATGGATTATTTTCATTACAGAGTACAGGGCATATAATTGGGTTTGCTGATGATACTGCTATTATTTATTATGCTGAAAATTGGTACGAATTAAAAACAAAAGCAGAATGTGATCTACAACTAATAACAGAATGGTTTGACTACAAAATACTAACCATCAATTTTAAGAAAACTGTTTATCTACCAATATTTAACTCTAACTTGACCACTGATCTTTTCAAACCCCTTCAAATATCACATAATAAACAAAATTTTTATATTAAACCCGTAACAAATGTTAAATATCTAGGAGTTTTTATAGGTACACATCTAAAATGGGACTTTCACATTAAATATATCATTAAAAAGCTACAGTTTATCCTGTATAAGTTTAAACATCTTAAAAAACAAATACCTAATATATACCTTCGCACACTATATTACGGACTAGTAGAAAGTATCTCCGTTATGGTATACTGGCTTGGGGAAGCGCCCTGAAAACACACATTCTCCCTCTGGAAATCATACAAAGAAGATTTCTGAAAATTATTATGTCTAAACCATACACCTACTCTACAGATAGATTATATAAAGATAGTAATATATTTGACTTGAAACAGTTATACTTTCTTTGTGTGTCTTTAAAATATCACACCGTGAAAACAGACAACAATTTACTATCACATGAGCATGATACAAGAGGCAAACACCTCTATATAATTCCGAAAATGACAAAGTCCTTCTGTCGAAGAAGTTTTCTATTTCTAGCCCCAAAAATATATAATCATATCCCTGGTGATATCAAAAATACTAAGAATGTTCTTCTATTTAAAAAGAAATTAAAATCATTTCTGATGGAACAAACAAGAAATTTTTGTGACATCATTATAGTGGCTTAAATTTACATACATTAAAAAACAAAAAAAAAACAATAAATGAAACTCTAGAGTCACTACCAATTTTTATGGTAGGGGAGCAAAGTATGCTAAATGTGCAGTCACTCGAGCCCTTTGGGGACCTATTGGGTTGTGAAGAGTAGGTCCTAAAACCAAAAAAAGTTAAGTAAAGTTTTCCATTTTAGTGGGCGCTTGCCATTTTTTAATTTAATTTTCCATTTCCAAAAATCGTTTTTTCCGATTATAACGCCATCTATCCATAATTCGAAAAAATGTTTCGAATAAAAGTTACTTATTTTTACGTAAGGAATCCAAATCTGCAATAAAAAATGAGGGCTCCTATTTAAGATTTTAAAGTAACTTCTCACCCCACATCCATGGGGGGTCGTGTTTGGTACCATTCGATAGATTTTTCAAAAATATTGAATAAGTGTATTTTACAGTTTTTCAATCTGATGTTCATTTCGCGAAATATCGCGGTATTCGTATTTAAAATATTAAATTTACCCCCCACCCCTCTCCGTGGGAAGTTGTGTTTGCTATCATTCGATAGATTTTAAAAAAATATTGGGCACATATTTTTTAGTTTCTTGATCTGTTATTCATCTCGCGAAATATTCGCTTTTTTCTCGTGAAATTTTGGGACTCATCCATTTCCTTACGCCCGGCTCAAATCGTCAGATTTTTGAAATATACACTCTTTTGCATGTACTTAACTTACCTTATCTTAATCTGACAATTTCGAGTTTTTTTAAGGATAGATTTTTTTTTTCGGGCCCCCCTTAACGAACTTCCCTGTGTTAAGAGCCAATATATGGTAGAGGTACATGTTCAGGGTACCAGGTTTCTCCCATATGCTAATCTGACGCGCTCGAGTAACTGCAAAAATCCCCGCTTGGGCTCCCCTACCAATTATACCTATATTTCAAATTATACCTATATTTCAAATTATTTCAAATTTCAAATTACCATTATACCTATATTTCAAATTTTATATTGTTTTAAACTGATTTATTTTGCTTATTATTTTTATCATATTTAATAAAACATGCGTATATACACCATTCTTCAAAAATATTACTAACTAATTGAGCCATACATAATTGTTTAAAAAAAAATTAATTATTCGTGCTTTATTGTTAAACTAAGTATTTATTTTATTGTTTTCATTATATTATTTATTCTACGTATCATATTTACTAAAACATAACTGTGTATTTACAATTAAAAAAAAACGTACCTATCTATTTATTGTATTATATTATATTGTATTATGTTGCTATTTATGTTATTTATGTTATTTACGTTAGTATATTATAATTTATTATTTTATATCCTATTTACCGAAACAGGTGTATCCACACCTCTCGGAGACCTTCGGGTTAATTTATTCACTTTATATGTAAATATCTAAAAATATTGTACCTATTATTGTTGTTGAATAAATTATTATTATTATCCAGATTTAGCCATACGGCTCACACTCCCTCTAAGGGGAAAATTGACTCATCCCAGATACCTACGGTATCAAAAGGATTGAGCTCTGGTGGGACTCTTTCCGTGTTATCGAGCCCTAGGTGACTTGGTATGCAGGTGTATCTCCCAAAAATTTTCGTACACATCTGGCCGTTGCGAGTAGTACAGCTTTCTGCATGGTCTTGTAAAGATGTTCATTTAGACCCAGCCTTTTTATGCTTTCGAGGAGGTTCTTCGGAATGACTCCAGTAGTAGACATAACAATAGGTATCGTCTGGGTACTTTGCATTCTCCATTGCCTTCGTATTTGAATTTCTAGATCTCTGTACTTGGCGATCTTTTCAGTGAATTTACTACGTAGATTATTGTTGTTAGGTATCGCCACATCAATTAATGTTGTTTGTCTTGTTAATTTATTAACTAGTACGAGATCTGGTCTATTATGTGCCACTGTTTGGTCTGTGAGCACAGTGCGGTCCCAGTATAGCTTGTAGTTGCCATCCTCAAGCATACTCTCAGGGACGTATTGATAATACGGGAGATGGTCCGTTTGGAGAAGTCCCAGCTTGATAGCTATCTCTTGATGAAGGATTTTTCCCACTGCGTCATGCCGTTCCTTGTATTCAGTTGCAGCAAATGCCTGGCAGCCCCCTGTAAGATGTTGGATGGTTTCTTGGGCTTGACATCCATATCGGCATCTGTCGTTTTGAACCTGAGGGTCTTTGATGATATATTTCAGGTAGTTTCTGGTTGGTATAACCTGATCCTGAATGGCCAGTAATGAACCCTTCGTTTCAGGGAACATCTTTCCTGATGTCAACCAGTAGTTCGACGCTATATTGTCGACATAATCTTGGCTGACCTCATTGGGATGTCGCCCGTGCAAAGGTTTACCCATCCAGGCGCGCACTTTTTCGTCCTTAGTAAGGTGGTTTATGCGCAGTTCTGCTTCCCCCAGTTTGATCGGTGTTGTGTCATCTACTGCGCAGATAGCGCGATGTAGAGTAGATGTCTCAGCCTGCATCTGAAAATAAGTTCTTAAATTAGCAATTTGTTTATCTAATTGCTCACCTATATCCATAAGTCCTCTTCCTCCTAAATACCGGGGTAATGTCGTTCGTTCTACTGCACTTTTAGGGTGGTGTTTTTGTGCCTTTGTGAGGTGTGTTCGTACTTTTCGCTGAAGATTTTCTATATCCGTTTTTGTCCACTTAACAATACCAAATGAATAGCTAAGCGCGGAACAAGCGTAGGTGTTTAGTGCCTTAAACAAATTTTTACTATTTTTATTATTATTCCAGATTTAGCCATACGGCTCACACTCCCTCTGAGGGGAAAATTGACTCATCCCAGATACCTACGGTATCAAAAGGATTGAGCTCTGGTGGGACTCTTTCCGTGTTATCGAGCCCTAGATGACTTGGAATGCAGGTGTATCTCCCAAAAATTTTCTTACACTTCTGGCCGTCGCAAGTAGTACAGCTTTCTGCATGGTCTTATAAATATGTTCATTGAGACCCAGCTTTTTTATGCTTTCGAGGAGGGTCTTCGGAATGACTCCAGTAGTAGACATAACAATAGGTATCGTCTGGGTACTTTGCATTCTCCATTGTCTCCGTATTTGAATTTCCAGATCTCTATACTTGGCGATCTTTTCAGTAAATTTACTACGTAGATTATTGTTGTTAGGTATCGCCACATCAATTAGTGTTGTTTGTCTTGTTAATTTATTAACTAGTACGAGATCTGGTCTATTATGTGCCACTGTTTGGTCTGTGAGCACACTGCGGTCCCAGTATAGCTTGTAGTTGCCATCCTCAAGCATACTCTCTGGAACGTATTGATAATATGGGAGATAGTCCGTTTGGAGAAGTCCCAGCTTGTTAGCTATCTCTTGATGAAGGATTTTTCCCACTGCGTCATGCCGTTCCTTGTATTCAGTTGCAGCAAATGCCTGGCAGCCCCCTGTAATATGTTGGATGGTTTCTTGGGCTTGACATCCATATCGGCATCTGTCGTTTTGAACCTGAGGGTCTTTGACGATATATTTCAGGTAATTTCCGGTTGGTATAACCTGATCCTGTATGGCCAGTAATGAACCCTCCGTTTCAGGGAACATCTTTCCTGATGTCAACCAATAGTTCGACGCTGTATTGTCGACATAGTCTTGGCTAACCTCATTGGGATGTCGCCCGTGCAGAGGTTTACCCATCCAGGTGCGCAGTTTTTCGTCCTTAGTAAGGTGGTTTATGCGCATTTCTGGTTCCCTCAGTTTGATCGGTGTTGTGTCATCTACTGCGCAGATTGCGCGGTGTAGAGTAGATGTCTCAGCCTGCATCTGAAAATAAGTTCTTAAATTAGCAATCTGTTTATCTAATTGCTCACCTATATCCATAAGTCCTCTTCCTCTTAAATACCGGGGTAATGTCGTTCGTTCTACTGCACTTTTAGGGTGGTGATTTTGTGCCTTTGTGAGGTGTGTTCGTACTTTTCGCTGAAGATTTTCTATATCCGTTTTTGTCCACTTAACAATACCAAATGAATAGCTAAGCGCGGAACAAGCGTAGGTGTTCAGTGCCTTAAACAAATTTTTACTGTTAAGCTGTGCACGAAGCAGTTGTTTTACCCTTCTTATAAACTCAGTTGTTATCTCAGTTTTCATTTGCTTATGGTCAATTTTCCGCGCCTGCTTTACTCCAAGATATTTGTACATATCGTTATCGCCCATGGCCTCGATGTTCTGGCCATTTTGCATATCGAATCCACCGGGCTGTACCTTTCCTCTGACTATATTCAAAACACGGCACTTGTCTAGACCGAACTGCATACTAATATCATTAGAGAATGTTTCTACAGTTTTTAGCATCTCTTCTAGGTGTTCTCGAGTGGAAGCCATTAATTTCAAATCATCCATATACAACAGATGATTGAGCTTCGCTACTACAGTATTATTGCTTTTAATGCTAAAACCTGAGTCAGTGGAGTTTAATAGTTGGGAAAGGGGGTTCAGAGCTAAACAGAACCACAGTGGACTCAACGAGTCTCCTTGAAACAGGCCCCGGTTGATTGCGATATTTTCGGTTTCGATATTGTTTTCACCAGGTATTTGGAGGTGAATTTTAGTCTTCCAATCTCTCATTATATGCCTTAAAAAGGTCACTATGTTATCATCGACTTTGTATATTTTCAATATATCTATTAGCCATTCATGCGGTACTGAATCAAAGGCCTTTTTATAGTCAATAAAAGCAGTAAAAAGGTTCCTTTTTTTTGTGAATGCCTGGTTAGAAATGACTGAGTCGATGATAAGCTGTTCTTTGCAACCCATGGAACCCTTAGCGCATCCTTTCTGTTGAGGCTCTATGATATTGTTTAGAGCACAGTGTTGGTAGATACGCCGGGTTACACAGGATGTGACCAATTTATACAAAGTTGGAAGACAAGTAATTGGGCGGTACTTGGATGGATCTTGGGTGTTATTTTGATCCTTGGGTATTAAATAAGTACTTCCCTGAGTTAGAAATGATGGTAATTCCTGCGGATTAGAAATAACATGATTAATTAATGTTGATAAGCACTCATGAATACTCCAAAACTTTTTAAGCCAAAAGTTCTGAACTCCGTCTGGTCCAGGAGATTTCCAGTTATGAAGCTCTTTGATGACATTTGAGACTTCTTCAGTCGTGAATGGTTCGTAGTTAGCAGTGACGTAGTGGTGACAGTTGTGCGTCGTATCTTCTATCCAGCCAGCATTGTTGTTAAGAGCAGCTGGTGTGGAAAGTTGATTTTCCCAAAACTCATGAATTTCTTCTTGGCTTGGGTAAGACTTGTCGACACTTTCTGCGGTGGAATTGAGTTTTCGGTAAAACGCCTTCTCAGAGTTCTCAAAAAGTGCATTGTCACATTTTCGGTTGTTACTAACTTTATACCTTCTTAATCGTCCTGAATAGACGGAGAGTTTTTGTTTTAATGTATCCAAACACTGTTGAGCTGTGTTATTTTCTGGATCGTATCTCGAGTGTCTTGCAGTGCTCCGCATTATTTCTTCAGCTCTCTTAATGACTTTTCTACTTGTTACACCTCTTATATATTCTGTGACTTGACCAATATCCCTACGCAGTAATTCAATTTTTCCGAGAAGTCTTTTTTCCCAGGGTGCAATTCTGTTACCAGTCCTTCCGTTATTAGTACCCCGTCGTGTTCTGATCTTAACGCCCATTACATTGGCAATTGCTGTTGCTGCACAGTAGATTAGCATATGCAGATATTCCAATGTGTGGGCTTCTACGACATAATTGGGTAGGACTTCAGTATTCACAATTTGTAACAGCGCACCTAGTTTCTTACAAGAGTTTATTCGTGGTAGCGGTGGTCTGCTAAGTGGATTTGTTCCATTAAACTCTTGTACGGCACGAGCCATTTCGCTTTCTAGGCTATCGCGCAACTCGTTGTTTTCCTGCTGTGTATTGTCAGGTTGAGTTTCTGGTATGGGAATCTCAGGAATCTGCTCATCAAGGATTTCATTAGGGACTTGATCTAAAACTAGCGCTTGGTTATTAATCTCCCGTTCGACTTCGCTTTTGATCGTATTGCGTCTAGTCTCTGGGATAAGGTTGTTTCTTATGATTACCCGGTATTGATCTGATACTCTTTGCTCCGATACTTGAATATCTGGGTACTCCCTGCAAAATTCGGCATACAGCTGTTGTCTGTAGCCGATCGTTTCTTGACCGAGGTTGGTCACCTTATAATAGAAGCGCAAAATGCTTTCGTTGATGGACACAGTCCATTTCATGCGCTGCCTCGGTCGTCCCGCTTGAGTGAGCGCCGGCTGATGTTCCAGCGCAGCACCTTCAGCGAGTGGAGCTCTTGCTGTTGTTTGGCTCGCTTGTGGTTGTTGTTCTTGTTGTTGGGCTGTAGCTGTTTGTGTGACAGGGGCCCGCCTCCTCAACACCCTGCCACCGACGTCCCGCATGCTGTCACGTCCAGCGCCGGCTCCAGACGTGCCCTGGCGATCCCCAGGCAGCGATCCTAAACATAAACCATAATTCTCCATATCAATGGGTGTGCATTTTATACCTACTGCCAGGTGTCCGTTTTTGTTCCACGGCAAGTATCCCTGCTACTCTCTGGGTACTGGCGCTACGAATACCCAGAAAGTATCCCCCATTCGCAGGGGGCCGCGCCTGATAGAAGAACTGACAAAAAACTCCCACAGGGAGTTATTATTATTATTATTATTATTATTATTATTATTATTTTAAGTTCCTTGCCTTTTGTTCTAGATGCTCTGCAATTTTTAAATAGTTCGAAGGCGACTTGATTTCCTTGATTCATTTGGGAAACTGTTACTTGTTTCAGTGGGGTCTTGGCTAAGGTTTTTCAATAGTCTCCAAGAAAGTCTACTTTTTTATGCCAGATTTTACACGATACTGCACAATTTGGATCTTCGTTTATCTGAGAATAACAAATATAACATTAAGTAAGAGACAGTATGTATAATGAATTAATAAAGAAGTGGATCACGAAAGAAAACCTGAATTGAACCAGCACATAAACGAATGACCTAGAATATAGTAGTAAAATTAGCCAAAGATACATTACTAGGGGAAGAAAATCAAAAGAAAGACCAAGAAAACAATAGTTAGATAATCTTTGAAACCGAGAAAGTTTCCTAATATCCTATATATGTATGTATATTAGGAATAGAGATGGACTTTCACTTAAAATACTAAAAAGATTTCTCTTTTCTTGTGGCATGTTTAATTTAAGTAGTATGTTAATACAACTACTGGATGGTCTCTGGGGGTATGTAATAGTAATGGTGTTAAGGTGGTATGACACAATGTTAAAATTTATATAGTTTTTAGGTACAGTTACCGTCACTATTTCAAAACCAATCTTCAACTAATTAGGGGTATGTACGTGAACTGTAGACTTTCTATTTTAATAGTATCTAGTTAAAATTTCCAAAGAACGTAGTATATTTTTTATAACTGTACTTAAAGGAGTCCATGTCATAACTTACTTAGTAACTTGTAAAAATTCGTTTTGCATAATAATTTTTGAACTTCGGTAGAAAATAACTATCAGAAAGGATTAACTACGCAAAAAGCTTTATTTTAAACAAAATTGCATTGTCCGTACTGCCATAATTTTTAAATTAACTGTACCTAAAGGTAAAAATTATTGTTAAAAGCTGCAATCTGGGGATTTTGTTCATATTACAGCATTAAGTTGGCATTTTTCTAGTGATAAATTAGTTCCGCTGTCACTTAATAGATGAGAAGATGAGTTCACGTGTCATTTAGTAGATGGCAGCAGTGATGTATTAAATGGCGACAGATGCGCGTTTGCCGGATTTTAAGAAAATCTGCAAACAATTGAAAACGAGTTTTGTAACCACGGAAATACGATGAATCACGCGGTTTTGTTTAGAAAAGTGGCCCCACCCCCTCTCAGTACACATTTTGGGCCTTGTTTGACTTTCAATCATGATTGTATAACGTCTCAGTGCCTTAACAATACAAATATACATATTTTATGCTTGAAACCGTGACGTTATACAAATGGTTGAAAGTTAAACCAGGCTCAAAATGTCTTAAAGTGTTTACTGGGGGATTATACTAGTTTTGACATAATACATAGATAACCTAAGCTCTAGTATGTTATGTGGGGCGTATCTAAAAACAATTTCAGTTTTATTCACTTTCTAGCAAATTTAATTTTTATAATAACGCAAATAATGCATTGTTCGGATACAATTAGCTTTTTGTAAAGACGATGACATCGACATTTTTACACACATTACACATGTCAATGGCCATTAGTATTTGTTGAGGCATTATCCTAATAAAAAAATTGTAGACAAAACAATATTGTATAATCATTGATTAATTTATGTCAAAAATTTCCGTAAGTGAAAAAAAATATTGAAATTTACTGGAGTAATAATTAGATAAACCGATATGCAGACGATACAGTTGTGGTTGCTAGCAGTATTGATGAACTTCAGCATCTTATGGACAGGGTACCTACAAAGAGCGAGTGAAAAAGAGAATTTAACCTTCAACATAAATAAAACAAAAATAGACACTGGTGAGCAAAACTCAAAAACCTGCCAGAGAATTGAAAATAAAAAACCAATTCAACACGTAGAATTATATGTATACCTTGGAACAGTCGTCAACTCGAAATGGGATCAAAAAACCGAAATATATTTAGAGTATAACCAGAACCAGAGCTACATTTAACATGAGAAATATATTCAATCATTGCGACATATCTGTCCCACTAAAAATATGGCTGCTGAAATGCTATGTATTTCCAGTCTTGTTGTATGGAGCAGAGCTGGACAATAACGGAAACATTATCGAAAAGGCTAGATGTATTCGAAATGTGGGTGTACCGACGTATCCTCAAAATATTCTGGACGACTCACACCACCAACGAATAGGTATTGCGTCGAATGGGAAAACAAAAAGAAATATCTTTCACAATTAAAAAACGAAAACGTGAACACCTCGGTCATATATTATGAGACATGATAAATATCGTATACTGCAGCTGATAATATAGGGTAAAATAGAGAGTAAACGTGGACCCGGAAGAAGAAGACACTCATGGCTTCAAAACTTACGCCAATGGTTTGGACTAACATCGATCGAGTTATAGACACGCTGTAAACAAAATTAAAGTTGCTATGATGATAGCCAACTTCCACAACGGACAAGGCACATGAAGAACAAGAATTAGAAATGAGATGAAAATGTAAAATTTTCCGAGGAAAAAAAACTTCCCGTGTTGACATTCCAACATACAAATCAATGATATCACCCTTCAGAGCTCCCAAAGCTTCATATACCTGGGCACAGAGCTAAACAGTCAGCTAGACCACTCAAAAAAATTAGAAGACGCATTGAAATAGCAAGATCTGGCTTCATGAACATGCTTAAAATGCTCTGTAACCCCAAGCTATCAGTCACAATAAGATTGAAACACTAAAGTGTTATGTGTGGTCTCTATTACTATATGGCTGTGAGACCTGGACATTAAAACAGTATGATGTCAACAAGCTGAATTCATTCGAAATGTGGATGTACCGCCGAATGCTAAGAATAAACTGGACCACCAAAACTACAAATGAAGAAGTACTGGAAATAATGAACACACGTCCTCATCTGGTCAATACAATCAAAATTATAAAGACGTCATATCTAGGACACATAATGCGCCATAGGGAACTTGAGTAGCTTCAGGTAATATTAGAAGGCAAAATCGAAGGTAAAAGGGGTATAGGAAGAAAGAAAAAATCTTGGCTCCGAAACATCAGAGATTGGACCCACACAACAGGGAATGACTTAATTCATCAAGCCCAGAAAGGAGAGAAATTTGCCATATTGATCGCCAACCTCAATAGAGAAGGCACTTAGGAGAAGGAGGACAACGCAAGAGACCCTAAGAGGTAGTTTTCTGTCACGATTAAACCCCGATTAGCTAACCAGGATATAAAATACTGGTCCTAAGGCTCAAAGATAGATAGAAAGTAACTTGTGAAGTGGTTACGATTGATTTGATTTAAGATGATAATTGGGGGTGATTTTCCCGAGGTTTTTGACAAAAAAAAAAGGGACCAACTATATTTTGAGCATTTGCTTAGTTTATTGATGCTACAAACTAAAAAAAAACAAAAATAAATATTTTTTAAACACTTTAAAAAAGAAATTGAAGAATCTCAGATGCAGAATCCACCAATTTAATAAGAATTTAAAATGGTAAATAGTATTTTAAAACTGAGATTTTTCGTGTTGAAAGTTCTTACTGGTACATCCTTAATCTGCGACTTTTTCAATTAATAAGACAGCAGACGACGAATATAGAAAACGAAATGGAAACGATCACATTTCGCTTTCATTCGTCTAGGAAAAACGGACAGCAGAGGAACTTTCAGTACTCAAATCCGAGTAAAGGAAATAAAAATAATAAATGATGGTTTTGCTTGTTTTCGATTCAGAGGGTTGCACACCAGCTAGACAGGCTGTTTCTACCATTTCAGGCGTCCTCAGTAGCTTTCGTTAGTGTGCCTACCTCTGTAGAGGTGTCCGACTAGACACCATTAAACTATTAACAAATTTTCAGCTTGCTATTAATCAAGTTTTTTTGGTACGCGGGATCCAGGTCTAATACACCATTTTTTTTATACTTTTTTAGAAGCTACATATTTTTGCTAAGAATGTTTTTTTCGGATAAAATACTTATTTTTTGAGTTATTTGTAAAAGTCGCCTAAAAACGTGTTTTTTACTCGCAAATAACTCGAATATTAATTTAGTGAAAAAATCCTATAGAACAAAAGTTTCTTAGAATTAATCAGTTTATCCATTTCCAGACTTATTTTGAACGTATATTTTTTCACCCCGAGATGGAATAAAACTCACCCTCAGGGCAAAATCTTACATCGGCACACTATAGGCGGCTCCACAATTGCCCGGGAACGGGAACGAGAACGGAAACGGGAACGGGAAAAAAGTTAACCTCTACGTAAATTAATGTTGTAGATGCACAATAACCGAGAACGAGATGCTGTTATGTAACGGGAACGGGAAAGTTGACCATGTTTCGTTCCCGTTGTATTCCCGGAACCAATCAGAAGGCAGTATTAAAAATACTGTCAAATGCCCAATAAAAATTTGTTATTAGAAGTGTGTGACCAAGTTTTAGTGACAATTTTTATACATTTTGCATTAAAATAAATGACGAACGATTGATTTCTTTATTGGAAAAATGTCCTCATCCGTATGATTGATGTAGATCATAGTACGTACTTATATGGTAATTAGATACAATAATAATATAAATATTTGAATGATATGCTTTTTATCTTTATGCTGACAAACCTTTGCGATTGCACACATATTGTGTAAATTAGTTCCAAGATCATAAAAAACGAAAATATTAAAAGCTCGTCATCAAATAAATCCATTATTTTAGAGTTAACAGACATGTTCTTTTAATAAAATTAGAAAAAGATCGTTCCACAAAATTTATTTTGAGAAGAAAAATAATCAATAGCACAAGTGACAGTGACACAAAACAGCTGTTTACTATTTAATTGTGAATCTGCTGATGCTTTCAGTTTCCGTTCTCGTTCCCGTTTCCGTTCTCGTCCCCGTTCCCGGTCAATTGTGCAGCCGCCTTATCACTTTTCTTAGTTGACATGTTACCTATCTGTATGCCAAATTTCATGTTAATCCAAGCGATTATTTAAAATTTAGAGCAAAAAGTGTGATTTAATGTATATATTTACTACATACTTGTATTTCAAACAATTGCAAATTTCTTTATCAGTTTAAAATAAAAATTTTTGATCAGGTAAAGAATTAATAATTGTCATAAAATTACAAATCACATTATTACAAATATAATCTAAATACAATAAGTGATAAAATATTTCCAAATGAAACGTTTTGTATCTACTAGCATTGTTTAAAAAAAGATAAAAATTTGTCTAGTTATACAATGCTATCTATTAATAGTAAGAATTTACCATTTCCAGGTAAAGAATAATTAAACACCCTCATCACTGTAAATACAATACAAGTAATACGATTGAAAGCGAACAGTACAGATCGATGGGTAACGATCATAAGTTCTATTTAGTACGTGGCAACAACGCCGTCGTTAATAGAATTAAAATTCGTCGTTATTAAAATGTTCGAATATATATACGTGCTGCCATCTACTGAAAGAATTGTTAAACGTTTAGTTCCTATGATCACCAACCATTTTGACTGTGGCGTTTACATACCCCCTTAAGCGTATAGAGCTCAAAGTACAACCAAATGGGGGGGGGGGGTTCGGGGGTTGTAACGTTTGGTGGTTATGCCTATGATTATTGGTGTAATGAAAATAAGATTTTTAAGTATTTAAGTAATTGATAAAGGAAAAAAGAAAATAATTCAGAAAATTGTGGGAAGATTTTATAAGCTGATTTTTTAGGTTATGTATATATTTTTCAAGCATGTTTCAAACAATGCCTATAGCAATTTGAGGTTAAAAACATTGTTGTGTTAAAAAACGCTGTTATTGCTCTGGGAGTATCAAACTCCCAGGCTGTGTTTGTGTAATCTGTATCGTAGATGTGATTGTTGAAAAAACTTAAATTTCAATTAAATTAAATTCCATTATCAAGTTAATACCTAACATTAATCTTTAAATTAATTTATTTAATTGAATTAATATTTAATTTCTGTTCATGGTTGCGTTAAGTGCTGTATATGTATTGTGCATGAGATATTCAACGATTTTTGACTTCTTTTAGTATTGGCAGCCAAAGGCTACTGTATTCTGCTGTTGGGTTTGCTACACATTTTTCTTCATTGAGTAGGATGAGGGCTGCTTCTTTGACTTTTCTGTTTTTCGTGTCAGTTTCTTTCATGATTATTAATGCTTCTTTCCATTGTACTCTGTGCTCCTTGTCCTTGTCCCATGCAAACAGGCCTAGAACAATATATGAATTCTAGGTTTTTAGCAATAATAGTATAAGGTATTTTTTGTGCAATTTTAAACCATGAACGAATATTTCCCATTTCTACTCTTGATTTCTTTCTAAATTTGTTTTTAAAATAAAAAAAATATTTAATTTTTGAAGTTCTAAGAACTATATCAATAGATTGTAGAATTCAAATTTATTGAAGGATATAATTATTCTTCAGTGATCTCAGTGATGATAAAATTCGTAATTCAAACAGAAACTGGAAATTTCAGATATTTTAAAACTGTTTATTTTTGCAACTTTAAAATTCTAAGTAAAATAGAAAAATAAACAGTTGAAAGTGTGTCAGACGTGTATGATACCACAGGTTAAAAGGAACGCAATACGATTCTAAAAAATATGAATCGATGGGAAGTTTGAAGATTTTTTTTTTAAATGAGGTCATCTAAACTACAAGTAAAAATACATTTTATATGCAGTATTTTTTCGATTAACATATTATCATAACATAAGTGTTCATGAAAATTAAAGATAGCTGTTTACTATCTTTCCTGGGAAACCAGGACATTAGGTAACCACAATTTCAGATCAAAATATGTACGTTTATTTTTACGTTTCTTTTTCAATTTCGGATTGTTCGATTTCGGGTTATTTTTAATAAAATAATTTTCACCACGAGAAGGGGTGGCATCCACCCCCAGGGTAAAAGCCCAAGTTGGCACCTTGTCACCTTTGTTTCTTGAGATATCCTTTAATCACTCATCAATTTTCATGCAAATCGATGGAGGTTGAACGAAATCGGAGGTAATAACTCATATCCACCTTCAGTGACTCCACTAAGGTCTGTTAACCAGATAATAATAATGATATTATATTCTGTACTGCAAATGTCACTTTTGATAAATATTTCGTAAATTTTTTGTTATTTTATCTGTATAGTGTCACAACTCAAAAAAAAATCATTTTTAAATTTTTTTTTAATATACTTAATACGCTATTTTATAGAGCTTCAGGAACCATTGAAACTGACTAAAATAGTTAGATATTATTCTAATTTTAATAGATTTTGAATTAAACCCGAAAATGTTGAAGGACAAACTTTAAACGTCGTTTTCTCGAAACTTTGCTTTTTTGACTTATGACACTCTTTGAGCTGAGGTGCGATATGTATAATCATTTCTATTGAAAATTAGTTTCAAATAAAAAAAAATAACGTATGGGTTTCAGATGCACAGGAAGTGTATTGTGCCAAATGGAATTCAAACTGCAAAAGTCATAGTCAACTGCAAAAAAAGAGGGACCAAAGCGTCGTTTTGTCATAAATCTCTTTCAAATTACATATTAAAAATCAGGTAAATTCGACATTGCCTGTCACTTAAAAGATACCTTAGCTCAATGTATCAGAGGCTAATATAGATTCACAAGAGGACCATTAAGCGGTTAGAAACTAAACTAAAAGTGAGAAAAGAATACGAATGAGTTAAGTGCACAAAATATACTAGATAGTACTAAAAACTTAGTGGTAAAGAGATACAGGTGAATTATGCTACTGTTTGTATCTACGTTATGTACCTACTGTTATCTTTTACCACGCAATATTTAAAAGGAGTTTGCGCTAAATAGGTATAAGTGCGCTTGTATCACTTTCCCTGTAAGATCTTTAATATTATATTTAGCGAATCGTTCAGCATCTTTGCAAATCGAGCTCTAAAAAAAGTGAGTGAAATAATATCACAAAATATATCAACTAAGAAACAATGTTTTTCCTTAATTTTTAGCGTACCTAGTTATTTTTAATTTGAATTAGGATTTTTAACTTGATTTTAAATAAAATAAAAAACAGGTTAAGATTTTTTTATAGAGTAGATAGTTCTACGCGTAGTTTTTATAGTAATGGGAGCTAATATCGTTTCGTAATGTTTTAATTTCAGCCTCATTGGTTTAGCTTATATTATACATTCATTTATTTAAACTACAAAAATCATAGAAGTTAATAGAGCTTGCAATTTTTAATATCAATAATCACTTGGCTCTTGGCATTTTGCTTGCAAATATTAAAGTGTGCGCTTATCTTTATAGTCCAGGGTAATAAGGTTTTTCCCATGACACTTCAACAGCCAGGGTACTGAAGCGTTTTTTCGACAGATAATACCTGTAAGAACAAATTATAACTCTTTCCTGCGTAGGATCTGGCGGCCATTTTTATTTATAAACAATTTAGTGTCAAAAACGGTCATTTTTCCTTTTTTTTTGCAAATTAATGGAAAGCAGTAAGACTTATGGTTTTCTTAGTACAAACTTCTTCGAGAGAATGGAAAAAGCTTTAAAATGGCGTATGACAAAGTTTAATACACTCATTTATTGTTAATATAATTGCGAAAAAAGGTCGAAATTTCAAAAAAATTAATTTCGCAATCACTACTCTAAAAATAAGTATAGAGCTTCGAAATTTTTGTCAAATGAGGCTTCTTTAGTGCTTAATATGTGACAAAAATTTCAAAGCGACTCATTCAATTGTTTACATTGTATTCAAATTGTTTATCCCAGAGAGCTTTTTTTGCAATAACATAAGTCAGAAAAAAATAATGTTAGAACAATTCTATAAGTGTCAAATGGAAGAGCATGAGCAAAACTTTCACATTGGTTTAAAAAAAGTGAATAAAAAATGTATTTATTAGTAATAAATAATTACGTAAAAGTATGTTCAATTTTTCATTATGAACTTTTTATTTTTTTATACAGGGTGTTTCATTGGGAAACGGAAATACTTTAATGGTGAATAGAGGTCACCGAGTCGGTTCTAGATATACTCCATGTTTTGACCTACCGACTTTTATAACCGAGTTACAGGGTGTTATATCGATTTTGCCAATTTCTTTCCTAAGCCATAACTTTAGAACCACAATGTATATTTTCTTGATATTTGGTACACATATGTCTTATTCAAAACCCAAACGACCGACATACTAACCATAAGAAAAATCCAGGTCCGGATTAACAAAAGATTATAAAGTAATTGTGACCTTAAAACAACACCCTGTATATTCAAATTTTGAAAATTTGTTTGCATATTTGAAAAGAGCACAAAAAAGTAAGTTTAATGGTTCGCTTCAATTTTTCGGCCAGACAATTTTATGACTTTAATTTTGAAATTATATTGAATTTTTTAAGAACTTTGACATTAAAAAGCAGGTATTATTACCTTTTAGTTATAAATTATTAAAGTTAATGAATAAATACCGATTTTAAAAATAATCAATACTTGTTTAGCACGTTGGAACGAGCCCATTACTAATGACAAGAAAAATCCAGGTCCGGATTAACAAAAAACTATAAAGTAATTTTGACCTTGAACCAACACCCTGTATATTGAAATTTTGAAAATTTGTCTGCGCATTTTAAAAGAGCATAAAAAACTGTGATTAAAAAGGTTCATTTTATTTTTTTCGCCGTTGATTTAATTACATCAATTTTGAAATTATATTGAAATTTTAAAGAACTCTGAGATTAAAAACCAGGTATGTATTATTAACTTTTAATAATTTAATGTTAATGAATCAATACTTATTTTAAAAATACTTAATACTTATTTACTACGCTGGCTTCATGGATTCTCTGGATTTGTAGCTGTATGCATATCATTAAAAATTAGAATTGCGAGAATTGGGATATTTTATTGATTTAGTAAAGAATTAAAAAACAGCTATATCTAATAAAAAAAATTGTTTTAACGATTCAACAATTTAACATAAATTAAAAATATTTGAACTACATATAACAGTTGCTCAAAATGTCCGCCATGTTGTTCGATTCCTTGCTCGTTTTAAAAGATTTCGAATCGATTTTCTAATTTCATTGGGATTGTTCTTCATTTTTCTGGCAGCTCCTTGTGACCTTGACAGAATTAATCAATATGATTTCAAAATTGCCGTAATTAAATTATCTGCACAAAAATTTGACATGCACCCTTTAACGCAGTTTTTGATGCTCTTTTAAAATAAACAAACAAATTTTAAAAATTTCAATATAGAGGGTGTTGTTTCAAGGTCACAATTACTTTATATTTTTTTGTTAATCCGGACCTGGATTTTTCTTGTCATTAGTAATTGGGTTGTTCCAATGTGATAAATAGGTATTGATTATTTTTAAAACGAGTATTTATTCATTAACTTTAATAATTTATAACTAAAAAAATAATAATATCTGCTTTTTAATGTCAGAGTTCTTAAAAAATTCAATATAATTTCACAATTAAAGTCATAAAATTGTCTGGCCGAAAAATTGAAGCAAACCATTAAACTTACTTTTTTGTGCTCTTTTCAAATATGCAAACAGATTTTCAAAATTTGAATATACAGGGTGTTGTTTTAAGGTCACAATTACTTTATAATTTTTTGTTAATCCGGACCTGGATTTTTCTTATGGTTAATATGTCGGTCGTTTGGGTTTTGATTGAGACATATGTATACCAAATATCAAGAAAATATACAGGGTGGTTCTAAAGTTATGGCTTAGGAAATAAATGGGCAAAATCGATAAAACACCCTGTAACTCGGCTATAAAAGTCGGTAGGGCAAAAAATGTAGCATATCTAGAGCTGGCAGTGGCGTAGCTGAAGATTGCGGGGCCCTCCCGCGACAATTTTTGTGGGCAACCGTATTATAAACATGACACAACTAATAACAGTATAGTTACTAACATATGTGTAAATGACAATATTTGGTCTTTCTTTAATAAGTCTTCATTAGTTTATAAATGGACATGAAAACCTATTATACATGTATCTTAAATTAATTTTATCAAATTTACATTGAAAACATTAACTACAAAACTTTTTTTGTTAAAAGTTATTTTTTTGTCGCAGCTGAGCTCATCGTAAATTTTTTTATACGTTTTATCCGTTTATTTTTAAATTCCGGTGTAATCCCCACTATTCTGCTATTCCTGCTGCTTTTGCTAAAGTTTCGGAAAACGAATTTCTCATTTCTAGAAGATTATCACGAGTTTTTTCAAAAAGTTGAAGGGCGACTGTTAACTCTGCCGTTTCAGATTGCAAAAGTATTGATGTTATATTAGTAAAGTTAAGTATTTTAGATTGAATAGTAATGTTAACGACAAATTCAAAATTATTCATATGCTCTAATAATGCTTTAACTTATAATTTTTCATCGTTTTTTAGTTAGCAATGAAATTTTCGTTAAAGATTTCATTACTTGTCGGAAAGCTCGACACAAAGCCATAACAGCATTATGTCAGGATGACCACCGGGTTTCACATAACCTTTTAAGTGTTGGCAAACGCGATGGATCCAAAGTCATAATAGTACATAGTACATCCTATCTTTGAATACTTGCACTAAAAAAACATAATCTTTTTAAAATAAAAATGTATACCATTTTTATTCAGTTGCAATGTGAAGGCAAAACAATCTCACTTTTCAATTAGAATACGGAGTGCAGTCCAGTCCCTTGAATCGCGATTTTCGGCTCTTATTGGAACCTTCATCGGAAAGAACGTAGGCACTGTTCTCCATATTTTAACTGATTCGTATCGAGAGGTTTTCCCCCCATTGCAACTGAAGTGATGATAGTAGGTGGCTAGCGCCATCTGGCATTGAAAGACGAAATAGATTTCAATCCTAATAGTAAATTATTAATATTGAAAATATTAAAAATATTACTAAAAGATTTTTAAATTGAAAACTTATTGGTACACTTTCCTGGTGACACCTCCAAGACTTCTACAATTTGCAAGTCAAATGGATGCTGCAGTGAAGACGAGAGGGAAGGAATTCTATACTATGCAATTCACATCCTCCGTCTGCAGCTGGTAAAGTTCCAACGGAAAAATGAACCTAGTTACTCTACGGAGTAATACGACTATAAAATAAAAATGTATACCATTTTTATTCAGTTGCAATGCGAAGGCAAAACAATCTCACTTTTCAATTAGAATACGGAGTGCAGTCCAGTCCCTTGAATCGCGATTTTCGGCTCTTATTGGAGCTTTCATCGGAAAGAACGTAGGCACTGTTCTCCACATTTTAACTGATTCGTATCGAGAGGTTTTCCCCCCATTGCAACTGAAGTGATGATAGTAGGTGGCTAGCGCCATCTGGCATTGAAAGACGAAATAGTTTTCAATCCTAATAGTAAATTATTAATATTGAAAATATTAAAAATATTACTAAAAGATTTTTAAATTGAAAACTTATTGGTACACTTTCCTGGTGACACCTCCAAGACTTCTACAATTTGCAAGTCAAATGGATGCTGCAGTGAAGACGAGAGGGAAGGAATTCTAAACTATGCAATTCACATCCTCCGTCTGCAGCTGGTAAAGTTCCAACGGAAAAATGCACCTAGTTACTCTACGGAGTAATACGACTATAAAATAAAAATGTATACCATTTTTATTCAGTTGCAATGCGAAGGCAAAACAATCTCACTTTTCAATTAGAATACGGAGTGCAGTCCAGTCCCTTGAATCGCGATTTTCGGCTCTTATTGGAGCTTTCATCGGAAAGAACGTAGGCACTGTTCTCCATATTTTAACTGATTCGTATCGAGAGGTTTTCCCCCCATTGCAACTGAAGTGATGATAGTAGGTGGCTAGCGCCATCTGGCATTGAAAGACGAAATAGTTTTCAATCCTAATAGTAAATTATTAATATTGAAAATATTAAAAATATTACTAGAAGATTTTTAAATTGAAAACTTATTGGTACACTTTCCTGGTGACACCTCCAAGACTTCTACAATTTGCAAGTCAAATGGATGCTGCAGTGAAGACGAGAGGGAAGGAATTCTAAACTATGCAATTCACATCCTCCGTCTGCAGCTGGTAAAGTTCCAACGGAAAAATGCACCTAGTTACTCTACGGAGTATAATAATAATTTAAAAAAAGACTAAGTTTTCACTCTAATGGCATACAACATATCCCACCAGAATGAAAACAATGGGAACCTTCTCTGGTTACACCTCCGAGGCTTCTACAATTTGCAAGCCATACGGATGCTGAGACTAAGGAAGATGAGGGAATTCTACAATTTACAATTCACGTCACATCTGCTCAGCGCGGTAAAGTTCCAACGAGACTGGTTCCCTTCATACTCCACACAGAGTAAATGTAAATCAAAAATGAATAACCATTTTCAATTTCGTTGCAAAACGAAAATACAGCTGAACCATATTCCAGTCCAATCAGAGAGTGCTGCAAGCACCTCTACCGGTTTCGAAACTTATTAGTCTCTCATCAGGAGGCACATATGCTGCTCTCCCTGATCCAACCAAAACAAACCCCAGCGTGCAGTCCCGAATTGCAACGAACGAAATGGCATAGATGCCCTAGCGGCAACTGCTAGCAAAAGACTAAGTTTTCACTCTAATGGCATACAACATATCCCACCAGAATGAAATCCCCATATGTGCCTCCTGATGAGAGACTAATAAGTTTCGAAACCGGTAGAGGTGCTTGCAGCACTCTCTGATTGGACTGGAATATGGTTCGGCTGTATTTTCGTTTTGCAACGAAATTGAAAATGGTTATTCATTTTTGATTTACATTTACTCTGTGTGGAGTATGAAGGGAACCAGTCTCGTTGGAACTTTACCGCGCTGAGCAGATGTGACGTGAATTGTAAATTGTAGAATTCCCTCATCGTCCTTAGTCTCAGCATCCGTATGGCTTGCAAATTGTAGAAGCCTCGGAGGTGTAACCAGAGAAGGTTCCCATTGTTTTCATTCTGGTGGGATATGTTGTATGCCATTAGAGTGAAAACTTAGTCTTTTGCTAGCAGTTGCCGCTAGGGCATCTATGCCATTTCGTTCGTTGCAATTCGGGACTGCACGCTGGGGTTTGTTTTGGTTGGATCAGGGAGAGCAGCATATGTGCCTCCTGATGAGAGACTAATAAGTTTCGAAACCGGTAGAGGTGCTTGCAGCACTCTCTGATTGGACTGGAATATGGTTCGGCTGTATTTTCGTTTTGCAACGAAATTGAAAATGGTTATTCATTTTTGATTAATAATTTACTATTAGGATTGAAAACTATTTCGTCTTCGTATAATCTTTTTAATTATATCAGAGAAAAACCAACTCCTGTACGCCAACAACGGCATCATTTAACACTAGGTTCAGATTATGGGATGCACAATGAACCTACGAAGCTGTTTTTTCAATGTCAGTTATACGCCTTTGTACGCCTGAATATACACCACTCATAACCCTTGCCCCATCATACCCCTTTCCTCTGTAGTTTTGTACGCAAAGGTGCTTTGATTGTATAAATTTTAAAATTTCATTTATAAGACCTTCTGCACTTTGGTCTAACATGCAAATAAATCCCAATCGACAACTTCTGCTTTAGAAGATAAATTATTTTTATCGCAAGTCACGTACCGGGAAATAAAATTAAGCTGATCGTGTTTCGAAATACCTTGGATGGTATCAAGAATTATTGAATAAAATCAATTTTTTTAATTAAATTAATCAATTTGTTTTCAGTTTCTTGAGCCAGCAAATTTATAACTTTGTTTTGTATTTGGGGGCTCAAGTAATTTTTTTTAAGTTATTGTTTTTATTGATTAATTTAGCTAAAACAGGGTCATTTTTATCCAGTAAAAGAACCACGGACAAAAATTACTTTTTTGGGATTCACTTTCATCTAAACTACCAAAATGTCCTCGAAAGTACGAAACGCTAAATTGCACCCGAAAAGAGTAAGGGTTACGTCAATTACCCGCTTCATTATTTCCTTCCAAAATCCCTATTTTTATGCTCATTAGCAAAATATGTTTTGGTCCCCAATTTAAAGAAAGTAGAAGTATTAACACATTGAACGCCACGTGAGTTGTATTTAACTCACGCCTTGTTTGGCCCAGGCGCTCAGTGAGTTAAATATTATTCACATTAACATTGAGATTCGGAACGTGGAGCCTGAAGGCACGAACAAAAAATTTTATGGTGGCGGTTAATGTGATAAGCTTGAAGGTTTTAGGCCCCCCCCTAAAGTCGGGGCCCCCCGCCTTGCGGGCCTGTCAGCTACGCCACTGAGAACTGGCTTGGTGACCTCTATTCACCATTAAAGTATTTCCGTTTCCCAATGAAACACCCTGTATAATAAATTATATATATTTATTAAAATTTTTTATCAATTATCATATAAATATCATTACTAGGTAGTTATGCACCTAAAAAACGGTAAAAAATAGATTTTTTTGAAAAAACTTATTCAAAAAGTTTAAAGGATTCAAAAAAAGAAAAATTGAGGATACTTTTGCGTAATTATTTATTACTAATAAGTGCATTTTTATTCACTTTTTTTAAACCAATTTGAAAGTTTAGTTCATGCTCTTTCATTTGACACCTGTAGAATGGTTCTAACATTATTTTTTCGGACTTATGTTATTGCAAAAAAAAAGGTCTTTGGGATAAACAATTTAAATAAAATTTAAATAATTGAATGAATCGCTTTGAAATTTTTGTCACATACTAAGCACCAAAGACCCCTCATTTGACAAAAATTTCAAAGCTCTATACTTATTTTTACAATAGTTATTGCGAAATTAATTTTTTTGAAATTTCGACTTTTTTCGCAATTATATTAACAATAAATGAGTGCATTAAACTTTGTAATACGCCATTTTAAAGCTTTTTCCATTGTCTCGAAGATTTATGTAGGTACTAAGAAAACCAAGTCTTACTATTTTCCATTAATTTGGAAAAAAAGGGAAAACAGCCGTTTTTTGACACTAAATTGTTTAAAAATAAAAATGGCCGCCAGATCCTACGCAGGAAATAGTTACAATTTGTTCTTATAGGTATTACCTGTCGAAAAAACTCATCAGTACCCTGGCTGTTGAAGTGTCACGAACAGGGTATATTTTTGTCTTATTGCTCATTAGTGGTGTCACTACTTTTAAGTTTTTATATTTCTATTTATTTTTATAGGTGAAGAATGATGAAGCCCAACGTAGCAAGAATTTGTGCCACATAGCTCTGATAAGGACGACAGTACTGTAACTTCAAACAGTGCTGATCACGGTATTGCCGAACCATTCATTTATTTCGGACGATTATAATGTATATGGGATGTTTCACTAAAAGTCCAGGGTAATAAGGATTTACTAGGGACACTCAAAGATCCAGGTAGCTGACTACTTTTTTTTAGGTATGGTAGACCTATAGGAAGAAAACCTACCTGTTTCCTGCCTAGAGTTCGCGTCCGTTTTTAATGATTAACAATTTAGTGCAACAATCGCGATTTTTTCGATTTTTTGCACCCCATTCAAAAGCTAAATAGTTGACATAAAATTACAAAATTTAATTTTTGAGAACATTGAAAACCCTTTAAAATGCCGATTTTTGAAAGTTAAAAAGTTAATTTGTTGCTACGCAAACTGCAAAATAAGTGAAAATCGTTATTTGTTATTAACTTTTTTACTAAAACTAAATTAGAACTTTAGTGTTTCACCCAAAGTTGGCTATTGGGGTATTTAACAGACCCTCAAAATTTGAGATCGATCCATTAATTAGTTTAAGAGTTATTCTATTTGTTTATCCCAGAGACTTTTATTTTGCAATAACAGAAGACAGAAAATAATGAATATAGGGCAATCCTAACTAGGACTAACATAATTTCTGTCATTTGACATGTTCTACGTGTCAGATTTATCAAATCGCCCACAATCACGTTCCACAATTATTAAAACTTCCCCTGTTCCAATGTTCCCGTATGTTAAAGTTTGTCCGACTGGACATCGTTAACCTATTAACAAATTTTCAGCTTGCTATTAATAAACTGTTTTTTTTTGGTACGCGGGATCCTGGCCTAATATAGGTGGTAAAATGAAAAATCAATATGTCATTTTAAACAATTTAATAAATTGTTTTCTTAATCTCAATTTGTAGTGTAAAATATTTAAAGAGATAAAAACGTGATATATACGTAGTAAAATACTTTCATCTATTATAACATAATATAAAAAATCATCAGTCAGTTAATCTCTGACAGTAGGTAGGTCCTAAAAAAGATTAAGTATGAGTTAAATAAAAACGAAATATATACATCTGCGGTAGGTAGATTTATATAAAACTCACTCTTTATGTCCTATATATTTATATTTTATATGGACAACAAACAATCCTAGTATTGTAGGATTTTTTACGAAAATATTATTAGCAGTTCACTATGCATATTATACAGTTATGTTCTCCAGGGGGGCCTTAAAAAAGAAATTTAAAAATTTTCACCTCTCACCCCCTAGAATTGTTCCATTTATGGACAAACTTGAAAATATAAATTTTTATTGAACTCTGAAAATATTTAAAGGTGGCCCCGGGCCCCTGAGGCCCCATGCAATTGAAATTAGTCGTGTATGTACTACGAATTTCTGCCAATAATGTAAAAGTTATTATTAATTAATCGCGTATCAGTTGCAAGTAAGCACAGGAATAAAGAGTATTAAAATTGGTGAAGGTAAAGTGAAATGGACTTAGACAACAATGATAATGCTAACGTTGGTGCGGCTGCCTGCGACTTCTGAAGGTGAAACCTTACCTAAAAGACCACGAATCAAAATCATGACTGAACTTTCGTCTGCCCTCGATAGAATCCAGGTATTGTCCAGGAAAGCCACATTTATTATTAGTGAGGTAGCATCCAGTCTTGTTCATGAATCAAGCGGCAAGTGATATTTAAATACGGCGTTTTGTCTAATAGGGGAGTGCAATTAGAACGAAAACATGCATTGTTTCGGAAAAAATAAAACAAGCTTATATTTTTCTAAAACTTTTTTTGTTAGTTTATATACATGTTAAAGTAAAAAGTTCTACTCGCAGATTTGGCCGCTAATTGTTTATTAATTGTTTAAACAATAACAATTGTTTTGTATAAATAATTTTAAAAATATCGTTGCATTTTTCCTTCGATCAAATATGTTTATATTTTGTTTTTGATTATGCTGAATCCGAATATGGCATTACCATTTTAAAAATTCTTATACAGAAGCTCTTACACAGTATGTCTGCGTAGCTACTAGTAGCTAGGAACCACATGCAAAACTTTTTTATTATCAATTTTACGAAAAAAAGTTATTCTTCATAAAATGCTCTGGATAGTCAAAAATTTAAAACTCAACCGCCATATATTTATCAATTTTATACGAGTTATGTCAAAAATATAAATTTCGTTAAAGAGTAAAGTACAAATACCTTCATATTCCAGAATATCACAAAATGCTATTACGAAAAGTTTTTTGAAATTAAAAACTATGTTTTTCTAGATCATTCTAATCGAAAAAAAAATGTTTTCAATTTTTTCTCAAATTGCGGATACCCATCATCATTTTATTACAATTATGATAACTAGTTTATTATCAATTTTACGAAAAAAAGTTATTCTTCATAAAATGCTCTACCTGGTCCAAAAACTAAGATACAACTAACAGATATCAAACTTTTGCAATTTTATACGAGGTATGTAAAAAATATGAATTTTACTTAAGAGTTAAGTGCCTTTATTATTCACAATATTTTAATTAGAAGGATGTAATTGAACACTGAAACATATTTTTTAATTCCAAACAATTTTTTAATAACAATTTTCGATATTGTGAAATATGAAGGTACTTTACTCTTGAGTGAAATTCATATTTTTTGACATACCTCGTATAAAATTAATAAAATTTGACAGTTGATGGTTGCATCTTAGATTATATACGATGCAGAGTATTTTATGAAGAATAACTTTTTTTTCGTAAAACTGACAATAAAAAAGTTATCAATAGGTTTCAAGTTACGCAGACATACTGTATAAGAGCTAAAAAAATTTTTTTTGTTGAACATTTATTATTGTTGAAGCTTATTATTAAATGTATTTTAGGTAAGTTTTATAGAAAAAAGTTTTGATCTCACTTTGTATAAACATTTTTTAACTGGTAATTTTCGGTTTTTGTATTACATTTTTGTTATCTTTCTTAATTTTCTCAAAAAGAAATAGTTTATTTCATTTCTAAAGTAAAATAATTTAGTGCATTTTAAAGATTACATCCTAAGCTTTAAAAAAGCACCTATAAAATGTAATAAATCTGTTCAAACTTGAGTAATGCCGTCTCAAAGTGGTGGTTATTCTGTAAAAGTACGAAGATTTCAAAAATTACATTTTTTGAGACGTCGTATCATTTGAATACAATTTTTGAGATTTTTTTTTTGAGAGAAACATCGTTTAGTAAGATATCTGAAAGGTAAGCTGTGAGAGTGTGTAAGCAAAATTGAGAGTTTTATAAGAAAAATTGTATTAGGTACACATTTTTAAATCATTTTTAACCCACACCATACTTATGCCCATAAATTTTATTTCTTAATATTACAGCCATAAGATAGCTAATTTATTCTTCTTTCATGATCAATTTATAAAATTTAATTTGATCCATTAGTTAAAGAATTACATTAAAATAACTCAACCGTGCACTTCGCCGTACGCTAGTTTACAGGGCGCCAATGTTTGTGAGAAGGGTGACTTTAGAGTTATAAATAAAAAATTATAGAAGCTACAGATTTAATTTTAGAAAAATCTTTATAGAAGGTTTTTTTTTGTAAAATTTTCTGAATTTTTCAACGGTCTAGTCAGTTTTGTTCTACAATTTATATTTTCGGAGTTATTTAAAAAACATCTAATTTCGCAGTTCATTTGTTTAATAAAAAATGAAGCACCCACTTCTCGAGTAGAACTTTTTGATATGCTGTTTATTAAACATTTCATAATGAAATTACAAAAAGTTCTATCTTTTTTCCGAAGTGAAAATCTATATGCACTCCCCTATAAGTATTTTTCAGATGACGCATTTACATATTCTAAGTATCCATGAACATTTTTGCAGATACGGCATAAAATGCGTTATGTTTAATGTATTTTGGCTTAACTTACGTCATTTTTAGTAAGCAAATAAAATAGATATGTATTTGGGTTAGAAAAATGTATAAATTTAATTTTTTCAGATTTTTGCAGATAAGGCGTTTTCGCTAAGCACGGCAGTATGTATTAGCAATAACTTTTCTAATCATCATCAAAATAAGTCAGGCGATATTATTTGGGTCTAGGACATTTCGCCGTCGCCGTTTCGCCGTCGCCGTTTCGCCGTCGAGCCATTTCGCCGTCGTCATTTCGTTGTTAGCATTCGTACTTATAATTTCGGGATGATTATTACTTGTATATAAATTTTGAATGGTTTTCGAACGATTATATACTATTACTTTTGCATAATGAAGTTTTTTATTTTTGATATAGTAAAAACAATTGAAATTGAAACCCCTTGTCTCAATATTGATCATCACATCAGCATTTTATTTACACTGACATTTAGTATCAAAAAAAGTTAGTATGTTATCAGGTTCTTGCGACATTTAGTATAAAAAAAGTTAGTATGTTATCACGTTCTTGTAAACTTAACCAATGCATGGATGGCGACGGCGAAACGGCCGACGGCGAACTGGCTCGACGGCGAACTGGCTCGACGGGGAAACGGCCGACGGCGAAGTGGCTCGACGGCGACGGCGAAATGGCTACGGCGAAACGGCGACGGCGAAACGTCCCAGTCCGATATTATTTATCTTCAAACACAAAAGAAAAAAAAATGTTTAAAAAAACCTTCAGTTGAAAAACTTGAAATAACCGTCACTTTGATACTTTGACACATGTCAAATAATTGTCACGAGGGCAATACACATCGGTAATTTTGAAGATAATTTCATGAATAAATCTCTTTAAAGCACAAATTTTATTAATCGCCTTATTGATATCTTCGTCTGATTGCTAAACCTGGTTTTCACTTTGACAAGTTGTAAAACATGAATTGTGATTAATGTCACTAAATATTAATTTAATTTTAAATTTGCGTGACAATAAAGGACATCTGCGCGCTACTTGACGACGGGTAATTATCAGTAGTAATTGCACAAGAGCTCTAAAATTCTATATTAATTTTAGAGATCGAGTGCAATTTGTTGCGATTATTTCATGAATAAAACTGTTCAACGCTAAAAATTTTATTGTAATTTATTTATGTAAGTACAAATTAGTACAATTAAACACACAGTTGTTATAATATTAATTTGACATTTATAATTTTTAAAACATTAATTGTCATTAATATCACTGAATGTATTTTTTCGTAGCAACGAAGGGCATCTGACGTAATATACTTGACGACGGGAAATTATCAAAAATTATCGATTTAATTTAGATTTATGTAGCTTTCTATTGGTCAGAATCTCCTATGAATGAAATAATCAGTAGTAATTGCACAAGAGCTCTAAAATTATTGAATTTTTCCCGAGTGACACTTTGACAGTTTTAATTTCACGAGCCGAAGGCGAGTGAAATTATGTCCAAAGTGTCACGAGGGCAAAAATTCTATATTAATTTTAGAGATCGAGTGCAATTTGTTGCGATTATTTCATGAATAAAACTGTTCAAAACCAAAATTTTATTGTAATTTATTTATGTAAGTACAAATTAGTACAATTAAACACACAGTTGCTATAAATATTTTACGGTTGAAAGTCATCACTTTTATAATTTTTAAAACATTAATTGTCATTAATGTCACTGAATATATTTTTTCGTAGCAACGAAAGGCATCTGACGTAATATACTTGACGACGGGAAATTATCAAAAATTATCAGTTTAATTTAGATTTCTGTAGCTTTCTATTGGTCAGAATTTCCTATGAATGAAATAATCAAAAATTACCAGTATTACTATTAGTACTGTCGCCAGGGGGGGGGGTACAACGGCCTCCTTTGTTCAGATGGACTTACCCAAGTTTTTTTAATTTATTTTGACCCATAAAACACGAACAACACGTTATAAGAACACGTTATAAGAACTTAAGGAATTGCATAACAGCGATTTTTTGCAAAACAGAACATTTTTTGTATATCTTGGGTCATTCTAAACAAAAAATGTTATTACAAGTTTATTCGTAGGATGCATAGTTTTCGAGATAAACGCGGTTAAACTTTCAAAAAATCGAAAAATTGCAATTTTCGAACCCGAAGAACTTTTGATTAAAAAATAAAATAGCAATTCTGCTTACCGCATTTGAAAGTTCAAGTCAAATTATATCGGTTTTGATTATTTGCATTGCGAAAAAGTAATTTTTTTATTGTCAAACAAAGCTATAAACACATAGTGCTTGAGTGATGTTTTCAATGCATTTCTCATTTAAAATCGAACGAGTAGGCGCGCCAACAAACAGGCTATTTCTACGTGTAGCATGCATTAAAACGCATGCATTCGGAACGGGAAACACTATTCATTTGTTTATAGCTTTGTTTAACAATAAAAAAATTAATTTTTAGCAATGCAAATAATCAAAATCGGTATAATTTGACTTGAACTGTCAATTGCGGTAAGCAGAATTGCTATTTTTTAATCAAAAGTTATTCGGGTTCAAAAATGGCAATTTTTCAATTTTTTGAAAGTTAAACCGCGTTTATTTCGAAAACTATGCATCCTACGAAAAAACTTGTAAGATCATTTTTTGCTTAGAGTGACTGAATGACCCAAAAAATACAAAATAATGTTTTGTTTTACGAAAAATCTCTGTTATGTAATTCCTCAAGTTCTTTGTTTATAACAATCTTATCGACATCAGGATCAACAGTTACCCAAAAAATTCGTGTTCTACGGGTCAAAATACATAAAAAAAGCTTGGGTAAATCGATCTGAATAAAAGAGGCCGTTGTACCCTCCTTGGCGACAGGACTATATCTCAAGATAGTGAGAATAAATGGAAAATAATGCGACAATTTATCGAAAACTTTGCCTTCGTGATAATTTGTTACATGTGGCAGTTGTCAAATCTAGAAAACTCGTTGTCATTAAACAGAAACAAAATACTATAATTTATTCTCGGTATTAATATCACAAGACAGTGAGAAGAAATTGACAATAATGCGACAATTTTTCGAAAAACTTGTTGTCTGGCAATAGAAACGAGAGCCCGCAGGGCTCGAGTGGCTATTGGCCAATGACAACAAGTTTGAGAAAGAGTGGAGCATTATTTTCTTATTAATTCTTAGTGTCGTGTGATATTCGTAAGGTTATTTTTTAATACTTACATATAAAATTTAAGTCTTTGTATAAAAACATTCAGTGACATTGATTCCAATTAATGTGACACACATTTTTCAACTTGTCAAAGTGAACAGCACAGTTAAGCAAATATTTAGAGGAAGATATTAATAAAATATTAGTTAAAATTATTTATAATTACAGTTTTATTCATGAAATAATCTTACCGAAGTAAACTCGAGTGCTTAAATTTTCCGATTTGTGTTCTCCTCGTGACAATTTGACATTAGATGCGGAACTAAAAGTTTATTATTGATATTTTCCTAAAAGTGACAGTTGTCAAAACTAGGAAACTGGTTGCAATTAAACAGAAACAATCTACTTAAAAAAATTCCCACTGTAATTTTGACAGTAGAAAATTACCGGTAAAATATTAATCTGATTGAACAGAATTAAACACGTGATGAAAAATCTTACTAGGTACACGATTGGAAGTTAAAATCATTAAAAAATAATCGTTGTAATTTTAATTTCTGTAGCTTTCTATTGGCCAGAATCTCTATGAATGAAATAATCAAAAAAATATAATCAACATTAATATCACAAGAGAGTAAGAATAAATTGACAATAATGCGACAATTTTTCGAAAACTTGTATCCAGCCAAGTTTAAGGAGGAAAGAAGTTTAAGAAAAATATTGGAGCATTATTTTTCGAAAACTTGTTGCCTGGCTATAGATACGAGAGCCCACAGAGCTCGAGTGACAAGATTGGACAGCTTGGAAACAAGTTTAAGAAAAAAATTGGAGCATTGTTTCTTATTTATTCTTACTGTCGTGTGATATTCGACAGATTATTTTTTAATACTTACATCGAGGGCTGAAAACCATAGGGTTCCAAGCGACATTCGCAAAAATTTTCAGGAAACGAATTTTAAAGTTTGCTGTCAAATAAAACGGTTATGACAAAATTATACTTTGCTAGATATGTCATATATTATTGTTTAAGGACTTGGTAATACAGTGGTTCTTAAATCAATGCTGCCATTGTGGTATAAAAAGCAAATTTCATGGTTTTCTCAAAATATTGCACTTGTACTTGGAACCTTAAAGCACTGTAACCGCTGTACTTGGAACTTTGTGTCCCTAAATAAATTTGAAGTTTTAAAAATGTCATATTATGACATATTATGTCAAAATTGTAGACTTTGTAGCACTGAAAACAATAATAGTCTATACCATGATTTTGGAAGAATTTTAAAAAACGAAGGAAGAAAAAAATTAAGGAAGCATAGAAATTTACTAAAATTAATTATTTTAATTAATTAATTAATTAATTTAATTAATTCATTTATAAATTATATTTAATTAATTTAATTAATAAATCAAATTAATTATTTTCATAATTTTTCTTTGCTATTTTTTGGTAGATATTCAGAACCGGAGCTACAATAATGTACCCAAGATTAATTTCGAACGTAGAGGACATTGCAAAACAAGAAAATGATAATTTTAACTAATAATACTGACATTTAACTTTCACCAATTCTCTCACTGTAGTACATGGAACCATATGGTTCGAACTTTAAAGCATTTCGTGCGCTTGGAATTAGATTTCACTGTTGACTGTGGCGCTATATGTTAACGAATGGCAGAACTTTCAATATCATACGATGCAGAACTCAAAGAACAATAGATTTCTGTTAAAAAACAAGTTTTGTACAAACTGTCGCTTGGAACCCTATGGTTCTCAGCCCTCGACATATAAAATTCAAGTCTTTGTATAAAAACATTCAGTGACATTTATCTCAATTAATGTGACACACATTTTTTAACTTGTCAAAGTGAACAGCACAGTCTAGCAAATATTCAGACGAAGATAATAATCAAATATTAGTTAAGTTATTTATAAATACAGTTTTATTCATGAAATAATCTTACCGAAATACACTCGAGTGCTTAAAATTGTCGATTTGTGTTGTCCTCATGCTCATGATAATTTGACATTAGATGCAGAACTAAAAGTTTATTAGGCTACGGCTCCACGGGCTGGAAATTGACGCTAGCAGTAGCCGCAAAACGAACTTAAGGTTCCACGGAACGGAATAGGAATAGCCGAACTGAACCGACTACGCACAAGTCCTGTAGTCGGTACAGTTCGGCTATTCCTATTCCGTTCTGCGGAACCTTAAGTTCGTTTTGCGGCTACTGCTAGCGTCAATTTCCAGCCCGTGGAGCCGTAGCCTTATGGTTCATTTTCTTAAATGTGACAGTTTTAAAAACTAGGAAATTCGTTGTAAATAAACAGAAACAATCTACCTAAAAATGTTCCCACTATAATAATCTAGGTAGAAAATTACCATTATAATAATAATCTGATTGGACAGAATTAAACACGTGATGAAAAATTTTACTACACGATTGACATAAAAATTGATTGATATTAAAATCATTAAAACATAATCGCTGATTTTTTTTTGTAGGTTTCTATCTTTTTTTTGTAGGTCAAAACCTCTTTATGAATGACATCTCATGAAATCTCGATGAGGTAAATCTCTATGAATGAAATAACCGAATAGAAATTTATTTCTAGCTTCTTTTTTTTCTAATGTTAGTAACATACTAAAAGTAGATATTATCATGTACCCAGGCACGGATCTAGAAATTCATAATAGGGGGGTCTAGACTTACTTACTGATCGTTTGAAAATAAGAGTTGACAGAAAAAAATAATAAATAATAAAAAATGCTTATAGACTAAATACAATAGGGGGGTCCATGGACCCGTTGACCCCCCTCTGTATCCGCGCCTGCGATGCACCTACTCTATATTTTTCAGCAAAATATAGAGATTAGAAACCACTTTTTCTGTTGCGCCCAGGTGAGAACGCTCATCATTTTGCAATAATTTATACATTCTATTTTCCCGGATTGCAGGAAGTAACTTATGATAATTATAATTATTATAATAAATCACTGCTAAACGGAACGGCAAGGAGTATTAAAATGCTATATCAATAATATATACCTACAAGTTCGTTTTAAAACCGACAAAACCCATTAAGTTATAGTTATACATATTGTCAATTATTGTGGATTTAACTAGTCCCAAAGTAAACTCCGTCTATGTCTATACCAGTGATACTCAACCTGCGGCCCACGGGCCGCATGCGGTCCTCTAGCCTTCTTTATGCGGCCCGAAGGCAAACTAAAGGGCCCTGTGATCAAATTATTTTTCTTTCACGTGTTTTTCAAATTAATTGATAGTGTGCCGATGTGTTTGAGGCGTGTTTGTGCGTGAGGCAGACAATTTAATGAGTTTAATTTTAAATTATGTATATTGACATTTTTAAGAACTCTGATTTAAAAGCAAGGTATTATTAACTTTTAATAATAAATTATTAAAGTCAATGAGCAAATACTCACTTTAAAAATTAATCAATACTTATTTACTACATTGCAACAACCCATTTAATAATCACAAGCAAAATTCAGGTCCAGATTAAAAAAAAACTTAAAATAATTGTGACCTTGAAACAACACCCTCTATATTAAAATTTTCAAAATTCGTCTGCACATTTGAAAAGAGCACAAAAACCTAAGTTTAATTGCTCGCTTCAATTTTTTGCGCAGATAATTTAATGACATTAATTTTTAATTTTGAAAAGTCATTGAATTGTCTGCGCAAAAATGGAAGCTCCATTAAAGCTCTTTCCAAATGTGCAAACGGGTTTTGAAAATTTCAATATACAGGATGTTGTTTCAAGGTCACAATGGATTTATAATTTTGTTTAATCCGAACCTGGATTTTTCTTCTGATTGGTAGTTGGGTGGTTTGGGTTCTAAATGTGACATATGTGTACCAAATATCAAAAAAATATACAAGGCGGTTATACAGTTAGGGGTCCAGAAAGAAATGGGCAAAATCGATAAAACACCCTGTAACTCGGTTATAAAGTCGGTGGAGCAATAAATTTAGTATGTCTAGAACCGCCTCATTTACCTCTATTCACCATTCAAGTATTTCCGTTTCCCAATGAAACACCCTGTATACTACCAGTGGCGGCTCGTCAGAGGAGGCAAGGGAGGCTCAGCCTCCCCATTAATTTTTTACACACTCTACACTGTTTTGTTTATCATGAATCGCGAAAACAACAAGTACAACTCTCACTATTATACAACGTGTAAATTCCATATTATCACTAATTATCCATACGTACGGAGCATTAGCATTAGAACGCTGATCGCGTCTCAGTTTTATTACATATTATTGTAGGCAGGACGCCAGGACCCTGGGTTATCCCGAGATGCATGAACGGAGCACGGAGCCGAGAACCCCAACAGTCTCCGTTGCTAATGCTCCGTGCAGCGCAGCAGGCGTTTAAGGATACCCGGTCCCTAACAGTGGCATCTACGGTGCCATCACACACTGCCCGGAGATATACCAAGGGAGGCAGAATAGCTTCTCGGCTCCGTTGCGTGGTTGCGTGCGTCTCGGGCCAACGAATTTTAGGGTCCTGACTAAAAATAATGAAAAATCTAAAAGTGAGAATTTTGTTATGAAATTTGGTATGTGGGGTTATAATAATATTTGGAACAACTTGCTCAAATAACTTTTTCCGATATCTCTAACTCAAAGCAAAATATCGGTAATTTATGGTGTTTTTGAATTCGCAGTAGGCCGCGTTTAGAATTAAAAAAATTCAGTTGAGTATCTTAAAAAATTTGAAGCTTCATTATGTATGGAATGCAAAACTTCAAATCTGTATTTATTTTGATATGCGAGGTATCTATTTAGGTACAAATAGATGGAATTGTTAACAAATAAAGACACAAACTTTGGTATTAAACTTTTACAATTAGACTAACTATTTTTAAAATGATGTGATATGAAATTATGAATTAGGATGATATTATGAAATGTAAATAAAAAATGGTCAAAAAATGGGGCCTTAAATTACATTTTTTGGCGCATTTTTTTGCTAGTGCAAATTTGTCTAGATATTTTACAGTTAGGTATAGCCTCCCCTATTGTAAAAATCACGAGCCGCCACTGTATACTACTTCATCTTGATTGCGGCCCGCAAGCTGTGGCAATAGCTACTATGTGGCCCAGGAAAGAAAAAGGTTGAGTATCGCTGGTCTATACAGTGGATATAGCGGCTAGAGGTTTAAGGGCCCTATAAGAGGAGACTGAATTTCTCTTTTCACGTTCTACCCAATCAGGGTAACAGAAATAGTTTAAAAGAAATACATTATCAAAAGATCTGAAATCTATAGGCGGTATTTACTAATCCATAAAAGCTATAAAAAAACTAAAGTGGGAGGGTGGTAGGTAAAAAAAGAGAAAATTCCCAATTTGACATATCTATTTAGTGATATGTGTAGTCATCTATAAAATATGAATATGATTTTATTTAAAAAACATTTATAAGGAAGAAATAAAAAACATCATTATCATTACCCCATTCACGTTCTAATTTGTGTCTTACAGTGGGTGATAATATTATTAGAGCCACCTAGTAAAATTCAATGTTTTAGAGGAAGGGTATATAATTGAGCAGTATCATATATTAATGCATTTGTTTCCATTTGGATGTCTTGTTACACTTTATGAAAGTGCAATAAATAGTCTGACAATAGTGGCAACACGCATGTGTGACAATGCGTGACTCAGATGCCATTGTTTGTCAGTGCTGCCCGGCCTAGCTTGCAACTCGTGTGCCTATTATTTTGTATTCTTGGTGTTTAGAGTTATAATAAACTTTGCGAGTTTCTTTTGCTCTCTAGTGATATTCTGACAGTCCTATACTACATCGTTACACTAGTGGTACCAGAACATCATGGGAAATCCAAAGACATATCACCAAGGAAAATAGCAGAAATAAAAACTTTAATATTCAATACTAATCTCTCCAACAGAAACATAGCATCCATTTCTAAAGTTTCAAAGGCAACGTGGACCGTATAAAGAAAAAACTTACATACCATTATTAAACAAAAGTAAAATTTTCTGATGATAAAAAAATGATATGAAGACCCACTGTAGTTTTCCCCATTTTTTTTTCTCTTGTCGTAGCAGCCGTTGTAACCATATCTAATTATTTATTCTGCCCTGTAGATGACCCGACGCGGAAAAGTATACCAAAATTGGATGCCAGCGGCCCAGGACCGGGATTTGTGGAGTGACTACGGGAGGCCTACGTTCAGCAGTGGACAAGTATACGCTGAATGATGATGGTGATGATTTATTCTGCAACTAAATACTTAGCATCTATTTAGATAGGTTAATTAATATCAAATATTATTTTATATGAGATTATTAAACCACAAATAACTGTAATAAGAATTATAGTTTACATTTGTTTTACCGTTTTGACTTACAATCCGGTAATCATTTTCAAAAAATATTCTAAAATAAACTTATGAATGATCCTGACTTGTATGAATTCAGATTCATATAAAATAATGTTTGACTTAAACACGCTGCTAGAAAATAACTTTGGAACCATTTGACCTAATATAGGATGAGTTGTAACGCAACCGAAATAAGTTGAGAACAATTTTAATGATTATCTCATTCATAGGAGATTCTGACCACTAGAAACCTACATAAATTTAATTAAATCGATAATTTTTGATAATTTCCCGTCGTCAAGTATATTACGTCAGATGCCCTTCGTCCTTCGTTGCTACGAAAAAATACATTCAGTGACATTAATGACAATTAATGTTTTAAAAATTATAAAGGTGATGACTTTCAACCGTCAAATTAATATTTATAATAACTGTGTGTTTAATTGTACTAACTTGTACTTACATAAATAAATTACAATAAAATTTTGGTGTTGAACAGTTTTATTCATGAAATAATCGCAACAAATTGCACTCGATCTTTAAAATTAATATAGAATTTTTGCCCTCGTGACACTTTGACATAATTTCACTCGCCTTCGGCTCGTGAAATTAAAACTGTCAAAGTGTCACTCGGGAAAAATTCAATAATTTTAGAGCTCTTGTGCAATTACTACTGATAATGTAGGTATGGCTTAGCGCCAGCCAAGGAACAAAAATACTTATATGTATAATCTGCTCCGTGTGGGACACGAGGTACCTTAAGCTAGCAGGCAGGGCCTATTTTGCCACTAGGCCACAGTGCCTGTGCCGTTGTTCTTAAGACGCCAGGACATGCACCCCATTTCCTTCCAGTTAGCTTTCTGAGTATGCTGTTCCTAGCTGTTACTTTCCCTCTCGTTCTTATGCAGTGTTGTCTGTAGGTGAGGGACAGGTCCAGAGTTCCTCCAAGATATGTAGGTCGGAGTAACCTAGTTGAGTCCCAGAATTTTTAATCCGTCTTTCCAATAGCCGAGTTGAGTCCCGAAGATGGGTAAATTGAGTCCCGTACCTATCTGGGGCTTAGTCGGTGTACGTAATGTTTTCTAGGAATGAGAAAACAATAATATATTTTATCTACGCTATGTCATATTATACATATATTAGTTTTTAGTTTGTGAAAACTCTCATTATAGATAGCAGTGCGTAAAGGGTTTAAAGTGTACGTGAAGTAACAATGTATTTTAATGGGATTTACTTTTTCGCACACTTTCAATGGGTTTTTTGGCACACTTTCATATAATCAAATATCCTTAACTTTCGCGTTGTCATGGTGACGACAATATGAGCAATGACTTACAACAAAATTTTTGACAGTTTTGTGGTTTGAAAGTATGTAGTTAGGATTTTTAAATGTCAAAGTTCTAAAAATTGTAGAATAGAAATCAATTCCAGTGACGAAGAGTTACAGTTTTTTTTATTTGTTTATCGAAGAGTAGATAACATATTGTATGAAACTGTGCGTGAAGTACATTTTTTGCGAACTTACCCGATGTATAGCACTCGCTCCGTTGTCACTCGTGCTCTAAATACCGCGTGCGTTCGCAAAAAGCATACTTCACGAACTGTTTCGTAAATAACTATTATAACATATAATTTTATTACAAAAATGTAATCCTAAAATATTTACAGTAAACAATATAACCTACATTTACATGCTAAATCTATGCTAAGTAAGGTATTTAAATGCCAGTCGATGTAAATTATGTATGTTTTTGTCTATTTGGCACTAAGAAGAAAACCAAAGGTATATAATGATCTTCTTTTAGACCATAAATGGAGAACATTTGCTTAAAGAACTTTGAGCAATATTCAAAAGTTCAATTGCTGTTGTAGGAAAACAATAATTTGGTTTTCTACGTCGTTTAACATTAAAAAATCCTCCTTTTTGTTGGTATTCACTGGAAATGTTTTAATGTTTATGAGTTTCTTCCATACTTTTTGGCAATTTAGGCAGAAGAGATCGTTGGGCGTTATACATATTTTTCGGACCAATTCCACATCTTTGGTAACCAAGGTACTAATATTGCTATTTCGTAATTCCTCATGAAAAATGTTCATATCCCCCATTTTCATAGGTCGTTCACTGATATCTTCTACGGTCTTTCACTTCAAAGAGTTACTTAACATTTGACGATTGAGTACATCTTCGTTTAATTCACTATGATTGTGGTCATCCATAATTTCCGTCACTACGTTGTCCCCTTGGGTTTTTAAAAATGCTTTACATTTTTCTTTCGTCTGCGCACAACAAATCCAACGCTTGCCGTCATTTTTTAAAGAATTTTGAAAACGATGTTTGAAGCCATTCAACACAATCAATAATTATTGTTTTCCTTTTTCACTAAGAACAATTTTTATAGATCTCATTTTGGCAATCAACTTAACAATGTATCATATACAGATAGATCGCACTCTCTACTAAATATTTTGTGGTATACATATTACTTTTTATTTGATTACCTATCATAAATGCATAACCAATAAAATACTTTCAAATTAAAAAACTATTAAAAGGTAATTAGAAGGATTACGATGCCCGAGACTCAATTCGACCATCTAAATATTTTGACCCTTCTTAATTCAGGTATACGGGACTCAATTTACCTATGCCCATGTAGGTTGGTCGGTGTGCTCTAGTATATTACCATTCCACACAATTTGGAGTTTTCGTTTGGCTTCCTTTGCGCGAAGGTGGAAGGCTCAGACTTGTGTTTTAGAGGGATTGGGTCTCAGGGAATTCTGCAGATAGTACTCTGTCATTATTTTTAAGGTATTTTCAAGTTTCTCGTCCATTTCTTCAAAGCTATTTCCTTGAGCACATATTGCGAGATCGTCAGCATAGAGGAAATGCTTGGTTTCAGTCGGAGTAGGTTGGTCGTTTGTGTATACATATACTCAGAAATCAGAAAATTCAACTACATCTTGGATCTAAAGTTTTTGATGCATACAATATTCCGATATTTACATATGGGGCACAAACATGGACAATCACAAAAAAGAATATGACCATACTCAGAGTCACTCAACATGTCATGGAAAGAGCAAAGAGCAATGCTTGGCATATCACTTAAGGACAGGAAACAAACACATGGATAAGACAGAAAACCAGAGTCACCGATGTGGTACAATAATCATTAAAATTGAAATGGGAATACGCTGGACATGTAGCTAGGAGCGATCCAGTGGCGGCCCGTGAGGTAGTGCCATAGAGCCATGGCACTACCTTGCTAACTATGCAGAAACATATTTTTTATCTTAAAAACATTTTAATGCCTGTTTATTTTTTTTTGTGAATATTTCTCTTGATTTTTATAAAGTATATCAAATCTGGCAACTGTGTAGCGCAATGCAAATCTACCGACTCTGGCCACCCACAGCTGACCGGATAAAGGATGAAAATCATAAAAATCCCAGTGCCGAATGGCATAGTGGCTCGTGAGAAAAGAGAAAGATTGTATGAGCATCCTGTGTAAGTGACAGAGAGAGAGAGCGGTATTGCACTTTTAACATACGTTTAAATTGGAGTCTCCGTGCCAGGCTCGAAATCTCGAAAAGGAAGTTAGTGGATCTTAAGATACAATGTTTTAGATCTACATATTTCTAGTTTCTTTACGCGTTCGCTTGACGCTATTGTGTTTATTGTCTACTACTGTATTGTATATTTGTGTTTATACTCTACTATATTTTTTAATTTGTAATTATTAGTTAGTGCGTTGTGATCGTAGGTGTCGTAGGTATAAAAATAATATTTTGATTATTTTCTACGTTTAATTTATTTATTGACAATGAATCAAATTAGTATATTAAAAAACTCTTTTGGTGGTTTTTCGTTAGAAAAAAAACTACAAATTAAAGAACTCGGTCGGCCTTTACCCGATTTAAAAATTGAAAAACAAAGTGGAAATGGACAAAAACTTCGCTGTCGTAAGTTTAATAAAATTATTTATGATAAAAATAGCTGGTTGTGTGGTTGCGAACAAACTAATAAACTCTTCTGTTTTGTATGCGTTTTGTTTGGAGGTGACGAGACTTGGTCAAACAAAGGCACCGATGATCTTGTACATATATGGGAGAAATTGAAATCCCATGAAAAATCTAAAGTGCACATGAATAACGTTTTTAGCTTTTCAATGCTTGGTAAGTTAAATATAAAAACCCAATTAAATTCAGCTTATCGTGATACTCTAATTAAACATAATGAACAGGTAGATAAGAATCGATATGTCTTGAATCAAATCATAAATTGTATAAGGTTTTGTGGAGCTTTTAAGTTAGCTCTAAGAGGTCACGACGAAACGAAAAATTCAGACAACAGAGGCATATTTAAGGAGCTGGTCAATTTTAGCGCTGAATTAGACAACGACTTAAAGGTTCACATTCAAAGTTCCAAATCTTTTAAAGGTACATCAAAAACAACACAAAATGAACTACTTGAGTGCATGTTAGATGTTTACCACGAGGAAATTAAGAAAGAAATTGAAAATTCTCCTTATGTTGCAGTGATTGCCGATGAAACCACAGACGTTGCTGGTGAATTTCAATTAGTTATAGTCTTTCGATATTTGTGTAAAGGACGACCAGTTGAGAGATTTTGGAGATTTTACGTGCCGGGCGGACATGATGCTAAGTCAATCGCTGAATGTATTTTAAATGTTTTAAATCCATTGTTAAAACATACTCCAAACAAATTAATCGCTCAAAGTTATGATGGCGCATCTGTTATGAGTGGTGGCTTAAATGGTGTGCAAAAAATTATTAAGGAGACATATCCTCTTGCAAATTACGTTCACTGCTATGCACACCAAATGAATTTAATTATGACAAGTGCATGTTCCATCAATAAGCAGGCTAGGATATTTTTTTCTAATTTATCTGGTTTGTGCTTATTCTTTTCAACGTCCCCTCAAAGAACAAACATTTTGGATGAGGTGGTTAATCGCAGGTTGCCAAAATCTTCCCAAACACGTTGGAATTTTCAATCACGAAGTGTTCATACTGTTCATGAAAATAGAAAAGACCTCATTGCAGTTATGGACATTATACAAAGTACTTCACGTGATTTGTCTTCCATTAATCAAGCAAATGGTTACAAATTAAAGCTCCAGGATAAAGATTTTGTATTTTGGCTATTTATTTTTAATAAAATTATGCCTCACGTAGAAATTATTTTTCATCAATTGCAAAAAGTATGCACTGATTCTGTCAAAGTGAAAAAAGATTTGGAGAATTTTGCAGCAGCAATTCAAGGTATAAGGGAGCAAATGGACGTCATTATGGATAGTATTCAAGAAGAAATAAACACGTCACAGAGACAAACCGATAATGATGAACCAATAAAAAAAAAGGCGCGAATTGAAGAGGACAGGCCCAGCAGAAAACGGGAAGCCTTAGAGATATGCGATGCAGTTTTGTTGCAAATAAAAACAAGGTTTACCTTCTCCGGACATTTAGTTGCTTCTTATTTATTTATGTCAGAGAAGTTTTCTGCTTATAAGGATAAGTTCCCCGAATCATTTCTTAATGAAACATGCACACAATTTTTATTTTTAAACAAAACTCGACTTAAAACTGAATTACAAGTATTGTATCAGCGAGACGAATTAAGTACTACCTCTGGGGCTGTTCCGTTATCTGTTTTATTAAATGATGAAGGTTTAAAATGTACATTTGAAGAAACAGTTAAACTTTTAAGTATATTAATAACCATTCCCATGTCAACATCTGAAGCAGAACGTTGTTTTTCAATGCTAAAACGAATTAAGACATTCCTCAGAAATACCATGAAGGAAGAACGACTAAGTGCTTTAGGTATGCTGTCTACAGAAAGACATTTTGTAAATGGCATTGACAATTTTAATAATAAAGTCATTGAAAACTTTGCCTCCAAAAAAGAAAGAAGGATGGACTTCACATATCGTAAACTTTAAAAGTGATATTAAATAACTTTGTGCGTGTGTGTAAATAATAGAATAGTGTTATTTTTATAATTTTCTAAATAGGCTCTAGAGACCATATCGTAACAACAAACTTCAAGTACATCAGCAGTGGTAGGAAGAATGAAACATTGACAGCATAGGATTAAAGGACGTGGTGGTCGGATGAGTGTGAGAGACGGAAGCTGATGAGTGATGACGAGCGACTGAGAATCGGGCAAAAGAAGGACATCGGAGAGAAGTCATGCCCTAACGGGCGATTCCACCCTGATGCCCTAGTATGAGAGGGGTGGGGTTTAGCTGGTCCCGGCCACATCGGAGTTACGGAGGGCAGGGAGGTCCGATTTAGGGCCAAACTGGTCGACGTGACACTGATGAGGTTTCAGCTCAGGAACCCAGCACTGTTGGAAATGTTTACCTCCGACGTCTGTTTGCAGATTCCCCACCTAGTGATGAAAAAAACAAAAAAAAAAGTACATCAGCAGTAAATACTGGTGGTAAGTTGAATTTATTTTATTGCTAATTACTTAATTTACGGAATTGTTTTGATAAATTTTGGTAAATTTTTTGGCATCCCAAAAATAGTAAATATATAGATATAAGATAAAAATATCTGCGCCTATTTTTTTTATTTATATTTTATATCCTTTTTGACCATATCGTAAAACCGCCACAAAAAATTTAGGCAGCTGCCCGGATTCTGGCACTACCTTCCTAAAGTTATACGAGCCGCCACTGGAGCGATCTAAACAAATGGCACAGAACAATTCTAACCTGGAGACCATACAGTCTAACACAAAAGACCCAGTGGCAGACCTCCTATGAGATAAACAGATGATCTGAAACGGACTGCCGGAAAAAATTGGCTATGAGTACTAACAAAGTAGCGTACAACAATAAACAATGGAAAGGAAGACTTGAAGAGGCTTATGTTAAGATGTGGACGTGAATGGCTAGACGAAGAAGAAGAAGAATTACACAAGCGTATATAAGATTTTGGGCACGGCTACGTACAGATGTTCGAGAGGAAACATGCTTATTCCATCCGATAATCTTAATTTTTCCGAAAAATACGGATTCTTTACATTGGGCCCTTATCATCGAGACTTTTATTGGAATTATTTTTTTTCAAATTCTTCCTCAGTGTCCGTATATATTGTGATCTTGAGTTTCCAATTCGTCAAAAACAAGGCTCCCATTATCGTCATCGCTTTGTATTTCTTAACTGTCAGATTCATCCTCCAACTCATTCCATAGCATTTGAATTCTCTCTTCTTTTCTTTCATAATCTCCCATCGCTATGAAAATATGCTGTATAAAAAGAGAACTGTAGTAAGAAATTTATAATAAAAAAATAACAAGTTTACTAACCTCGGTCTCAGAGACCGATTTTGATTATATCGGGAAAGATTCATACGCTCTGTCAATACCGCTTTTACACTAAACAGAAGACGTCATTCCAAGAAGCGACCGAGGTGCACCACCTTTAGATCGAAACGGATCAGCGGTTTTCGGCACATTTCGGGGCTGTCGGTCTCAGAGACCACATGTTAGCAACGAATAGTTAACTTAGCAGAAAAAATGGTTAAGGGATGAAAATGACTAGGGTGGTAATACATTCGCAAAAGCCTAGCAGAACACTGTCGTATTTCAAAAATACTTTTCATTTTTAATTCTGCTAGCTCGAAAATTAAGCTAGCAGCAACATTTCCAAATTAGAGTACAGGGGAAAAACAAGGAATGTCACATTTTATACATATTGAGATAAACAGATAAACACTAATAAAGGTTTAATTCTTATGATATCTAAAAACTATTTAGGAGATTCTTAGCAGAATTCTAGCAATTCTTATTCTATAATCTTAATATAGTTTGAATCTATATTAACCCAGGCAACCAAGTGACGTCAAGAACTTCAAGGAAACGTCAGTTTTTGGTTGAATATAGGTATATACGTGTTTGAAGATTACGTGGTATAAACGTCTTTTGTAGGTGATTTTAAATACATAAGATTAATGACGATAAAATGCGACTAAAAACACGTTTTCATTTCAGGCAGCCTAAGTCTGACAGTGTGACGTCACAAAATTGGGAGGAGCTTAAAGACTTAATGCCAAACAATTTCCATAAGAAGTGAATTCTATACATTTTAGAGTCTTCCAATTTAATTCGTTTTTACTTTTAGTCTATCTATGGACTAAATTTAAAACGGTTAAATGAAAAATTGCAATACTAACAATGCCCATACGAATAATTTTATTGTGTATCTTTAAAACCATAAAATGAAACATAATCTAAAAAACAACATAAAAACTACGTTTTTGATATCACGTATTTAAAAGGTGATAAAAATAACGTCAATTATGGTGGGACATATTTACGTGACTTTCGACGTCGAAAAAACGTAATAAACTGACGTGGTTTGGTGATAATTATGACGTTTTTCAACGTTTTGTAAACGTTATTTTGTTGCCTGGTACTCGCGCTTCCTGACGACAAGATCTCTTCGACTGGTTTGCGGTATCTCTTTCAAGCACATTGTATCGAGAAACTAAGATGACAATAAGTGTGAGTATAGGCACGGAAGGGGAGGACTACTGTCGCAGCTTTACTATGCGTAAGAATGAGACAGCACTGATCCAAAGAAAAAAGATGGTGTCGTCACTTGGCTCTGAATGACACTCCGTCCATGGGAGCCGTTCAAAGTATTACGTAACGCGATTTTTGAAGATTTTTAACCCCCACCTCCCACGTAACGCACTCTTATGGGAGTTTAACTATTGCATAACGCAATTTTTGAAGATTTTTGACCCCCCCCCCAACCTGCGTTACGTAATACTTGAACGGTCCCTATCATGATTTAAGTCTATGTATCCAACAGCAAACATTTGACATTTGTATCAATCAGTGGCGGCTCGTGATTTTTACACTAGGGGAGGCTATACCTAACTGTAAAATATCTAGACAAATTTGCACTAGCAAAAAAAATCCGCCAAAAAATCTAATTTAAGACCCCATTTTTTTTGACCATTTTTTATTTACATTTTATAATATCATCATAATTCATAATTTCATAATCATTTTAAAAATAGTTAGTCAAATTGTAAAAGTGTATTACCAAAGTTTGTGTCGTTTATTTGTTAACAATTATATCTCTGTAAGTAGATATGCATATCAAAATAAATACAGATTTGAATATCTGCAGTCCATACAGGTTGAAGGTTCACATTTTTTAAGATACTCAACTGAATTTTTTTAATTCTAAAAGCGGCCTAGTGCGAATCCACAAACACGGTAAATTACCGATATTTTGCTTTGCATTACAGACATCGGAAAAAGTTATTTGAACAAGTTGTTCCAAATATTATTCTAACCGCACCTACCAAATTTCATTACAAAATTCGCACTTTTAGTTTTTTCATTATTTGTAGTCAGGATCCTAAAATTGCAGAGGAGGCTGCTGGCCGATCAGCCGCCCTTGCCCAATCTCCGGGCAGCGTGTGCGTTAAACTATAAAAGGGGTGATACACACGCGAGTAAGTACGCGAACTTATGGCTCGCGACCTTTTTCGCGCGTGTATCACCGCAAGTACGCGTACTTTAAGTCCGCCAAGTAAGTACGCCGTCGATCCAACAAGTTTGAAATCTTACTCGTAACCCGTACGTGTATCACTGCCACGAGCCTCGAGCCATCATGTTATTGCGTTTAAAGTTACACTTATATTTTCACTAATTAAACAAATTGCCTAGAAATAATTCAATCGTTTATTGTTGAAAGGAGACAAGTTACATTTTATAAGTTTTGAGAAAACCGTAAAACACTATTTTAAGCTATACTAAATTATTTTGATTACTAATTTGTTTTTGAGTAAACCTAATTATTTATAGGCTGTTTTATCCTCCTGATGAAAATATTACCATCAGGGCCGCGCCAAGGCTTTCAAGCGCCCCGGGGCAAGTAATTTTGGGCGCCCCTTTCCTCCTTAATTTTTAAGTAGTTTTTTGTAGCTTAGTGAATCTTTTTTTGTAGCCTAGTGAATAACTATTTTTTATGTGTTAGGAAAGTAACATCATCCTCATAATCTAGCCGTTATCGTTCACTGCTGAACATAGGCCTCCTCTAATTTTCTCCATGTCACCCTATCTTGAGCTACCATCATTTAGTTCCCGGCAGTTCTTTTTACATCGTCACTCCAGATTTTCAGCAGCATGAAGGTAATATGCTGATAAGTTATTATGAATACTATAGGTAAATACAAAAAACAAAGATTGTATTTACAAAAAACAAAGATTACACTATCAGAGAAGAGATTACACTATCATAGCTAACATATCAAAAAAAGAAATTGATATTGCGTCGATGTGTGCTTTTGCCCTGGGGATCATCCAGCCACCCTTTTTTGGGGATGAAAAAAATATATCTCCGCAAGGCAATACTTTTCGAGTTATTTGCGAGTGAATATGTTCATTTTTCAACATAAAACCACCGTTTTAGACTGTTTTTTGCAAATAACACAAAAAGTGTGTATTTTATTGAAAAAAATTATCCAATCAAAAATATAGCTTATAAAAAAGTGAAAAAAATTGTGTATACATGGAGTCAGTAGACCTAGTAGAGGCAGAGTTGTAGCTCGTGGAAAATGGGTTCTTATTAGTCAAATGCAAAATCGAATATTTCAAGTTGAGATAACCAAAAAATGAAGCACTTTTCGAGTAAAACTCATTATAACTTTTTTAAAGTCTTTAGAAAAAGCTTTATTTTTGTTTTTTAAAAATGTTTCAAGCATCAAAAGTAAGCCACTTACGCTAAAAATAAAGTTGGTGCTTTTTTTTATAAAAAAATCGCAAAAATCTCCGCCTAATTAGCATCTCAAATGAAATTAACCGTTATAGCTTTACAATTTACCTATGTATTTATGTATATATATATATAATCTAAACCTTTCTACCTAACGGTGTAAGGTGTTTACAAATACATTTCATACATCTACATCATATATAAATCGTCTCCAATCTTGCTTATTCTTGGCCCTTCGTTTCGCTTCAGTCCACGTTGTATTTTTCGTCCTCAGAATTTCTACCACTTCATCGTTCCAGGTTTTCTTTGGTCTCCCTCTTCCTCTCTTGTTTTGTACTTTTGCCTCCCATATGCGTTTTACCTGTCTATCATCGTTCATTCTACACAAATGTCCAAACCATTTAAGCTTGTTCCTATCTAATATTTGTGTTATTGGTTCGACTTGTAGTTCTTCTCGCACACTGCTGTTTCTTATTCTATCACGTCTTGTAATTCCTTTTACTTTTCTTAGGTACTTCATGTCCATGGAGTTTATTCTGCTTTTCGATGATTGTGTTAGCACCCAGCTCTCACTACCATAGGTAAGGATTGGCCTGAAGATTGTTTTATATACCATCATCTTTGTCCTGCTGCTTACTTCTCTCTTTCCAATGAATGTTCTGTTTAAGCTGTGGTACATTCTGGACGCCATGGTTATCCTTTCGTTGACTTCTTCTTCTGATCTTCCTCCATTCTCTATTTTCACACCCAAGTATTTATATGTTGTTACTTGTTCTAGTTTCTTGTTATTTATCTCTATATTTACTTGTTTATCTTCATTCCCCATGACCATTATCTTTGTTTTCTCCATGTTTATTTTCATATTTCTCTCTTCCAGCTCCTCTTTCCACATTATTAGGTTCCTTTTGAGGTCATCTTCGCTGTGTGCTAGTAACATCAGGTCGTCTGCAAATGCACATACTGAAATTCCTATAGGTTCTAGTCTGTGGTAACCAATGTGTACTTTGCGTGTCTTTGCTTCCATTACTTTTATGATGTCATCCATGAGTACGATGAATAGTGTGGGGCTCAGTACTCCTCCCTGCTTCAGTCCATCATTTATCTCAAAAGTTTCAGAATGGGTATTATCTTTCCTGATGTAGCATTTGTTACGTTTATATAAGCTTTGTATAGCCTGCCTCAGTTTGAGATCAATATCTCTTCGTTCGAGACTTTCCCATACTTTGTATTGTGAAACTTTATCGAATGCTTTTTCTAAATCTATAAATGCTGCATATACTTCAGTTTTAGTAGTTCTCGTTTTTTCTGTTACTTGTTTGATCGTAAAGATGTGGTCTTGGGTACTCCGGCCTTTCCTGAACCCACTTTGTGGTTCTGCTAGGTTGTGTTCAACTATTGAACTAAGTTTTTTGTTTAAAATATATTCGTACGATTTTGACACCACACTTAACAGCGTAATACCTCTGTAGTTACCGCAATTTCTTGTGTCCCCTTTCTTAAAAATGGGCAATATAATTCCTGTTTTCCAATCTTCTGGTACAGTACCCAAGTGCCATGCTTTGTTGAGAATTTCTGTTAGCATCTCTACCCCTGACACCCCTAGATTTTTCAGCATTTCTGGTGTGATCTTATCATGGCCTGCTGATTTTCCTACTTTTAGATGCGAGATGGCTTCCAGTACTTCATTCTTATCGATATTTTCGTCTTCGTCGTCGTGTTCTACGTTGGGGGTGGTCGTTTGTTCATGTGACTCATTACTGGTGGTTGTTCCTTTTAGTAGATCTTGGAAATGCTCCTTCCATCTTTTCATAATTTCGTCTTCATCTGTCAGTAGTACATTATCTTTTGATTTGATCTGTCTTATGTTTGGTTGTTTGTCCTTTCGTAGGTTCTTCAAAACTCTGTAGAGTAACTTTTGATTTCCTTGGCTATTTTCTTCTAATTTTGTTCCAAATTCTTCCCAGGATCTCTGTTTGGCTCGGGTTACTAGTTCTTTGACATTAGTACGTTGTTCTTTATATAGCGTGTAATTATTATCTGTTCTGTCTCCGAGGTATTGTTTCCATAAACTTTTCTTTCTTTTCACTTGATCTTTAATTTCTTCGTTCCACCACCTTGTCTGTTTTATATTTTTATTTACTACTATTGTACCACATGTTTCTTTTGCTGCCTTTAGGATGGTATCCTTAAATTCTAGCCAGAGTTCTTCTAGATTCAGACTTCGCCATATTTGTCTTCTGTTTTCGATGTGTGTTTCTGTAGTGTTTTTATATTGTTCAGCAATCTTTTTGTCTTGTAACTTATAGGATCTGATTGATTCGTTCCTATTCTTGTTCTGGCTTGTCATTTTTGTTATTTCTTGATGGTTATTATCCTTAATTTTCCACTTAGCTACTAATAAGTAGTGGTCACTGTAGATTTCTGCGCCTCTATTAATTTTCACGTCAGTTATTTCTTTTCGATTTTGTCTGTTGATTAGTACATAATCTATTATTGATCTTTCATTTCTGCTTCTAACTTCTCTGGTATATTTGTGTATATCTTTGTGCATGTAAAACGTATTCGTTACTATCAAGTTGTTCTCCATGCAAAAATTGATCAACCTATTTCCATTATTGTTTCTGGTCTCCTCTCCATGCATTCCAATTACATCTATTGTGTCATTTCCTTTTCCTACTCTACTGTTAAAATCTCCCATGATGATTAGTCTGCCATTTACGTTTTCCACTGTATCTGTCAGCTCCTCCCAGAAGTCATCTTTTTTTACTTGCAACTTCATCTTCACCTGGTCCATATACAATTATTATTGTTGTGTTACTAGTTTGATCTATATTCATTTCAATTTTTAATATTTTCTCAGATATAAATTCCCATCTTGTCATGTGCTTTATATGTTCTTTTGTTATAATGCAACCAACCCCTGCGGCCGCTCGTAGCTCTGGTTTTACTCCACTGTATAACAGTAAATGTCCCCCTTCTTGTTCTATGGTTCCCTGTCCTTTCTTTTTTAATTCTGTTACTGCTAGGATGTCTAGTTTGTAACTTTCAAATTCCTGTATGAGTTCTCGTTCTTTATCGTTGATACTTCTGATGTTCCACGTTGCTATTTTCAGTATTTTCATTTTTGTGTTGCTCGTTGTTGTGTCTGTTAAGATCATATCCTTATTCGTTTCCTTTTTCGTTGCCATTTGTCGGTCCATTTCTTCGTCTATTGTCATCAGTTTTTTGACCTAAATTTTTGTTTTTCCGTAGATGAGTGTTTTTCTAATCTATTTTCATTTTCAATCCAATCGAATTGTATGTTATCAACCCATAATTTTTTATATCCAATTCTCACTCTTTTTCCTTTCTCTCTTTCCTCTGATGCCCTCCTTTTTATTATAGATTGCGTTTCTAGTTCTTTTTTAGTGAGGTCGTGGTCAATATATATTCTCTTATGTGGATGGTTCTTCAGTTTCTTTTTGGCTTCCATTACTCTCAGTTTGTCTCCGAATGATTCTAATTCTATGATGCATTTGTTTTTCCCTATGCTATATACTTCTTTCAGGTCCACTTGCAGTTCTAGCAAATCTGTCATGATACTTTTGGCTTGTTCCTTTAGACATTTATTACCGACGTTGTCTGTCTCTATACCAGTAATGACAATGTTTTTTCTCTTTTTGTCTCTTTCGTTCTTTTCTACTTTTGTTGCGAGCAGTTCTATGTCTTTTTTCATTCTGAAATTTTCTTCAGTTAAAACTCTGTTCATATCAATTAGTTCTGTTATCTGTTTAGAATTTTCCTGCTTTATTTCCCGAATTTCGGTTATGAGGTTTTCCAACATTTTCATCATTTTATTCAGTTTTTGTTCGCTGTCGTCTCCCATATTTAATTGTACACGATGTTTTATTCAATAATTTACTATTGCTGAATTGTGTGTTGCCTATGCTATCGGCGTATTTCACTCTTGCTGTATGTATTATATATTGCCTACTCTATCGGCGTAATAGATGCAAATATGTAATATGTTCTGTGGTTACGTTTGTTTGTGCTGTGTACGTCAGGCGTAAGACATTTGACACACTTCAACGGTGCGGATGTCAGAATATCTATTCCGGCGTACTTTCAAGGTTATATCTATTTTTAATATTAATGATTTTGACTTACTACTTCTTGTTTTAGCTTCTGATTTCACTCACATTCACTGCTTATTGTTCCAGTTTTCCAATGGTCACAATTTCGCAATTTTCTGCTCGTAAGTTTTCGTTGTTTCGAAATTTTCTTACGGAGCGTATTTATCACGTGTTTACTATCACCAGTGGCGTCCGGCAGACCATGTATTTATGTACTTATGTATTTTTATAGGATCTCTGTTTCACCGTTTCAAAGTGATTATTTAAAAAAATATATTAAAAATAAATTGAAATTTTGAAAAAAAGGTTCTTTTTAAATTTTTTCCAAGAATATTTTTTCGTTAAAATACTTACTGTTTGAGTTATTTGGAAAACGCGTTTAAAAACGTGCTTTTTTATTGAAAAATGAACATGTTCACTCGCAAATAACTCAAAAAGTATCGACTTAATCTTAAAACTTTATAATTTTTTTTTGATAGATACTTATCTACAATTCGTCAGTTTGTTCACCTCCGGTCTTATTTTGAACTTATTTTTGTTCACCTCTGAGAAGATGTGGTACTCACCCCCAGGGCAAAAGCACAAGCCGATATACAATATCAATTTTTTTCTTTGACATGTTAGCTATGTGTATGCCAAATTTCATGTCAAATCTAAGCTGTTCTAAAATTCTGAGGTTTTGCAATATTTTACCGTGAGTGAATGGACTAATAGTTCAGTTTAATGATAGAAATAAGGGTTCGTACACTTATGGGATCAAAGTAATACTAACTGCTATTTTAATATTTAGATACCTACGATTGGTAAGTTTTCAATTTTACAAGATAGTATTGTCAATTTTTTTCGGCACCTACCGGCGCGGCGCCTTTTTGATTCAGCGCCGAGGGGCGCCGCCCCTCTTCGCCCTTATGGACGGTGCGGCCCTGATTACCATCTTATCTATGATATTTTGTTTGTTTATGCCTCCCTTGTATTAAATTAAGATAGATCAAAAACAAGTGCTATACTTCACATCATGATTTTGACAGCTTACCACACTTATAAAAAATCAAATTATTCTTCTATTTAACAAAACCTGATCAAAAAAATAATCAAACTCTACTAAAAAACATAAGATTTCAGCAAAATTAGGTACACAGAAAATAAAAAATTTAACCACGAGGACAGTTTCTAAATTTTTTGCTACCGACGCCATGCCCATGCCACATTGTTTGATTTGCTTGTCTAGATAATGTTTAGAAGAAATGCGTTCAATGTGCTTCCCCGTTTAGGATTTTGTCCTCTTCAGGGTTTGAGGTGAATGTATTGTGTTGGCAGCAAAGCAAACAGTCCGAAAACCACACCGGGGCAAGCGCCGTGTCCTGGTGTTCTTGGATCCTGGGTTATGCCAGACGGTGTTGTCCAGAAGGCCAGAAGTCAACAGAGAAGAAAGTTTGATGGATTGTTGTTGGTTCCATAGACATTTACGTGTACTGTCCGTGCTTTGCTTTCGACCAAGCTCCCTAGAAACCATTGTACAACGACAGGCGAACCTGCGTCCCTCGTCGGCGGTCAGGAGGTGGCTTTGAGCGCAGCGTGGACAGTGAGCGTTCGAGTGGAGAACCGAGAGTGCTACCGACGGCGACCGCGATCTTTAAAACCGCGTACTTTAAGTCTGCCGTGTATCACCGACGGCGAGCCGAGTAAGTCCGAGATCTTTAAACCCGCGTACTTAAAGATTGCGTGTATATCACGCGCTTAATGCAGCTCTAAGGCCGCTATTATATTAGGCAACTGGTGACGCCACCAAGTTGCTCCACCAGTGACTCATGACGTCACGGGGCATTTAAGTAAATGAGACCTATTAGACTCCGGCAACTGGTTGCGCCACCAGAAATTGTTGTCGATCTGGTGGCCGAACCAGTCCACCAGCCGGGTAACCGGGTCTGGTGGCGCCACCAAGCCGGGGCATTATGTTATATGGACCCTATTAGACTGAGCAACTGGTGTCGGCCACCACTAGTTCATTTGTATTGTAATCGAGTGCTTCGTATTTCTTTTCTATTAACTTCTATATTTTCTATTAACAAGCGTATATTTTTCTAAAACCTTTGTTGTTGATTTATAAATATGCTATATTAAAAAGTTCTTCTCGCAGATTTAGCCGTTAATTGTGTATTCATTGTTTAAACAATAAAAGCTCTTTTTATATTTTAGAAATATCGGTGAATTCATCACTTTACCTTGATCAAAAATGTTTCTATTTTGTTTTTAATTATGCTGAATCCGAATGTGACGTTAATTTGAAAATTTAAAAAAATTGAGCTTTTATATATAGGTACAGTATGTCTGCGTAACTTGGAACCATATGGGAAACTTATTTCTTATCAATTTTACGAAAAAAAATATATTCTTTATAAAATGCTCTGCATAGTCTATGTTATACGAGGTATGTCAAAAAAATTGTATGTAAAGTACCTTTAGATTTCGCAACATCGAAAATTGTTATTATGAAAAGTTGTTAAGAATTAAAAAAACTATGTTTTGGGACTCATTAATTTTATTACATAATTCTAATTGAAAAAAAAAATGCAATTTTTTTTAAATTACTTATACCCAACATCATTTTATTACAAATATCTATAAGTATTTTATTATTAATTTTACGAAAAAAGTTATTTTTTACAAAAAGCTTTATATGGTCTAAAATCTAAGATGCAATCATAATATATAAACTTTTATCAATTCTATACGAGATATGTTAAAAAATATGAATTTCGTCCAAGAGTAAAGTACCTTTACAGTTCACAATATTTCAATTAGAAGAATGTAATTGCATATTCAAACATAACTTTTAATTCCGAACAACTTTTTATAAAACATTTTTCGATATTGTTTAATACAAGGATACTTTACTCTTGAGCGAAATTCATCTTTTTTGACATACCTCGTATAAAATTCACAAAATTTGATTCTGATGGTTGTATCTTATATTTTATACTATTAAGAGCATTTTATGAAGAATAACTTTTTTTCGTAAAATTGATAACAAACAAGTTTCCAATTGCATTTGATTATTTTTCCAATTCCAATTCATTTTATTATTTTTGCTGGTGGCTATTCTCGGCCACCAGTTGCCCGTGCTCACAATTTGGTGGCCCACTAGTTGCGCCACCAGTTACCTAGACTAATAGAGCCCTAAAAGGAGACCGGGTCTCCGTAAACGATGCTGGGCTGCGCGGAGCATTAGCAAGTGAGATTTTCCGGCCAGCAGCGTCCGCTACAGTTTTAGGATCCTGACTACAAGTAATGAAAAACTAAAAGTGCGAATTTTGTGATGAAATTTGGTATGTGGGGTTAGAACATTATTTGGAACAACTTGTTCAAATAACTTTTTCCGATATCTCTAACGCGAAGCAAAATAGCAAAGTAAACAAAACATTGTAGCATGTGTAAAAAATTTATGGGGAGGCTAAGCCTCCCTTGCCTCCTCTAACCAGCCGCCACTGGTATCAATCCATGGAATAATCTGACATATGACACAAATATGGGAGCGTTCAAGTATTACGTACCGGATTTTTGACCCCCCCCCCCTATGTAACGCACTGTAATGGTTGTTTAACTATTACGTAACGCAATTTTTGAAGATTTTTGACCACTTCCCCCCAACCTGCGTTACGTAATACTTGAACGGTTCCTATGTCAAAAAATTTCGGATACGACAATCAAATATAATCGTACAAAAATATTTCGTGTCTTCGTGTATCGGATCTGTAAGAATCCACCTTAAAGGTGGATTATACCAATACATAAATTATCCAACAAAATTATCCCATCTTAACTCCTACTTCAAATTTTCTGCACTGCATACAGAAAGCACGATTTTCAACCCCTATACAGCGTTACCTCTGGCAACTGCTGCGATCCGAATAGAAATCCTGGGGTGACGCAACAGAGGGTTGGCGCAGAAGGGATGTTTCGGAGTCACACTCCGCCTACTACTGTCTGTAAATTACAACCCCTAAATATCGACACAAGATTTATCGCTTCCCTCTGTTTTATCTCATGTTACTGAATAAAGTGTTTTCAGGTGCAGCCAATGAAATGAAAATTATTCTATTAGAGGACAAAAAAAAAAAGTAGACAATGAAGGAAAATTAGTTATATATTTATTTTAAGAATTAATTTTAATTAAGAATTAGTTTTAATTTTAAGTTTATAATAAAAATATATTTTTTGAAGGGTCTACTACTATTATTGTCTGTTATACGAATTGCCATTCCATCATAATATAATAAGATATATGCAGTGAGGACTTTAGGTTGGAATAAATTCATTTTCTCGAGCATAGTCGACTCTGGAGGTAAATCCCGAAACATGTCGATTTTTATTTTTAAATAATAATTTTTTGGCATAGGTATACAGGGTGTGTCCAGAAACTCTCCTGACCAATGAAGACATTTATTTATTTATTTATTTATTTATATTAACTATACAAATGACCTGGCCTCTTGTGCCTAATCCAGGTAGTTTCCTGATGGGATTACAGTAGTTTATCTTTACATTATTATTACTTTAAGAATTTTCTATATTTGACTAATTAACCATAGCCCTAATCTACTACTAATTATGAAAACTACAAATTGTAAACAATTCTAATAAACAATTATAATGAACAAATAATAACAAATAAACAAAAACTAATATACAAAAAGTTGGGAGGATTCAGCTGATACAATACTAGATGTATTACTACTTCCTGACGACTTAGAAAATGAAACAATAGAACAAAAAAATATTAGAACACTGATGATACAAGAGTATGAGATACCAGAAGAAAGACAGTTAGAAGAATTTACTGAAGAAGAAATATATGAATGTATGAAAAACATGAAAAGAAAAAAGGCTCATGGGCCAGATAACATTCATGTAGAAATTCTTCAGGCACTTTCAGAATACTTAATACCAATACTCACTTCTTTATATAATGAATGTCTAAGACAACAAAAGTTTCCCAACAACTTTAAACAAGCTGAAGTTATAATTATAAGTAAAGGAGAAGATAAAGATCCAACTTTACCTAAATCTTATAGACCAATATGCTTACTAAACACAATGGGGAAATTACATGAAAAATTACTTTGTAAAAGACTAAATCAAATAAGACACGAAACTGGACTTCATCCAAATCAATATGGCTTTAGGGAAGGAAAATCAACAGAAGATGCTATTAATAAAGTTTTTAATATAATTGGGGGGAGCACAAAGAAGTATGTTTTGATGATCTTTATAGATGTTTCTGGAGCTTTTGACAATTTATGGTGGCCGGCATTATTTGAAAGACTTCGACAGATGCATTGCCGCAGAAACTTGTACGGAAGTTTCAGAAACTATTGTCAAGACCGATATGCCAGCTTAAGTTGTCCAATGGATAAAAAGACAAGACATATAACTAAAGGTTGTCCACAAGGTTCAGTATGTGGACCTATTTTTTGGGACATAATGTTAGAAGAACTGCTGGAACGGTTAGCTGTGGATTCAAGAAGAGAACTAGAAATAAAATCAAATGAAGTACTTGAAAATATAAATGAATGGATGAAAAAAGTTAAACTAACTATATCAGAAACAAAAACAACATATAGCCTTATAAAAGGAAGACTTGAAAGAAATCCAAGTATACAAATAAGGGGGAAGGCAATAAAAAGAACAAAAATAACTAGATATCTTGGTATCATAATCGATGAACCAAGACTCTTTACAAACCATATAAATAGCGTCTGTGAGAAAGCTAGAACAAAGGGAATATAGAATTCCGTTCCAGCATATGCGCGTATACCTGAGTACGATACATGCCTCAATTGTAGGGTACGGTGCAAGTGTATGGGCACACAGACTAACAAATAATACAAATATTGAAAAACTGAATAAAGCGCAAAGAGGTTTCCTTGTTAGAATGACAGGAGCCTTCAGTACTACAGCAACATCAGCTTTAACAGTCTTGACTGGTGTAATGCCCATGCACTTGGAAGCACAAAAACGTGCATGTAGATATTGGCAAAGAAAAGAAAATTATGAAAAAATAATACAATTAATGGGAATAGAAATCAGAACAAAAAGAGAATTAGAAGAAATATTAAATAGAAAATGGCAAAACAAATGAGATAATTCCCCTAAAGCAAGACGTCTCTATAATTTCATTCCAAATTTAAATAATATACCAAATTATTTTAACCCAAAAAAAGGATTAATACATTTTCTTACCGGGCACGGTCCGTACCCTACATACCTACATAGATTTAACTTAAAAGACAATGAATATTGTGAATGTGGAGAAATAGGCACACCAGAATACATAGTATTTAATTGCGAAAGACAAACAAATACACAAGAACTACAAAGAATGAGAAGAGACCTTGTTGGCATAAATATAGAAAATATAATACAAAATGAAGAATAATTATTTAATACACTAAACAATTTAGCGGACATAATATCAAAGAAACAATTAGAATTATATAATATTAGACGAAGAAGAAATCAAGTAAATAATATCCAACCTCTATGAATTTGAATAAGAAATTATACAGAAAAAAAATTAAAGTTACATATAAAAATATAAAATAAAATATTGGAATAATTAAATAAATATTTATATAATAAAAAATTAAAAATTAATATCAAATATAAAATAAAATAAAATAAATCAAAAATCAAAAAATTATTAATCAAACAAAAAAAAATTAAACTAAAAACCTGAAATTTTAAAACTCAATGGTCTGAGGCTCACCGAAATACCATTAAGAATATCATAAAGTCGATTAGACCTGCACTTAAAATTATTCGTGACTATTTTTAGATGAATAGTGCTGGCATTTCTCATCTGAGAATGAGAAATGGGAGCACTTTTATGAAAATTATATGTTAAAAAAATTAACCAATGAAGACAGAAGATTCCTCAGATAATTTTAAGACAATTTAACCCAACGAACTGTCAATACTGATGGAATAGGCATGAAGCGAAAATTTAATGCGGCCAGGATGAGGATGAGAGAGCCAGGTCAGGGAAGGATAATCGCCATCTTTCGCAAACAAAAAAATTGATAGTGGTAGTCAGGGTTGCCAAATTAGAGTATTTTTCTACAATTTTGGAGTAATTTGAAAGCGTCTAATAAGCGGGAATTTTTCTAAGCTTTGGGGGGGGGGGGGGGATTATGGAATATTTTAAGGGGTTATGGTAAATTAAATTTGCTCCCATATACATATAATCGATAATTTTGGTTTACTGTTCTCTACATTTGACTACTAATTTATTAAAATGCGGCAAAAATTTAAATTTGGGGGATTTGAGCTTCGATTTGAGCGAATTTCAGTTTCTAGGTAGGGGATTTATAAAATCACATCTGGCAACTCTGGTGGTAGTTGTAGCAAATTTTCTCTGACAAATTCTCTGTCTCTCTAGCACCTCTTTCTTGTATGTTGGCCGCAATTTCGCTTCACTGTTTGAATGGGATGGGGCTATTCCATCAGTATTGGCAGTTCGTTGATTTAACCCGACTTACCTAGTCCGAAAATACTTCCTAAAGGAGCTAAAGCTCTTTGAAGATGGCGTCTTGACATTAAATTTTTAAGTACCTCCACAACGCTTCTATTTTTTAGAAAACGGAAACTGGTACGCCTATTTATCTTCCAGAGATAAATCCATTCCATATATTGCGAATTTCTAGTACCGCTCGTAGGTGTCCGTTTCTTTGGATAGGGCAAGGGATATTTTATCGCATAACTTTTTTGTCTTTAACTTTTAAGCATTTTTGACACTGTGTTATCAAATTGTGAGGTACTCTAGTACTAAAAGGTAACCCTGCTTTAAGTAGGTAGGATAGACCGTTTTCTAGAAATATCGATTTGAAAATTTTCCGTTATTTGAATTTAAAAAAAAATTTCAAAAAAAAACGAAATCTGTTAGATACGTTTATTTATCTTTCAGAGATGAATCGATTTCATCTATTGCGAATTTCTGATAGTAGGTACTGGTCATACTCGTCCATTTTGCGTAAGTCTACGGTTATTTTATCGCATACCTTCCTTTTCTTCTTCTTCTTCCTAACTCAGGCGAAACTCGTTAGTCTCTGGCACTGTCGCGTACCTTTTTTGTCTTTAATTTTTAAGCATTTTTGACACTAGATTATTAAATTATGAGGTATTCTAGTACCTACTAAAAATTACTTTTGCCTTAAGTCGGTAAAATACACCGTTTTTAAATTGATTTTTAAATTATTATCAAATTCAAAAAACGAAAAGTTTTCAAATCTTATTTTATAGAAAACGGTGCATCCCACCGACTTAAAGCATTGATTAATAACTTAATAACTACTACACAGGTAGTAGTTAACTACTACACAGGTAGTAGTTAACTACTACCTGTGTAGTAGTTAACTACTACACAGGGTAGTTGTTAATAAATGCTTAAACCAAGAGTACCTGTTAGTACTAGAATACCTCACAATTTGATAACACAGTGTCAAAAATGCTTAAAAGTTACAGACAAAAAAGTTATGCGATAAAATAACGGTTGGCCTACCCAAAACGGACGCATATGACCGGTACCAGAAATTTGTAATTGATGTAATAATTACAATCAATTATTGATGGAATCGATTTATGTCTAGAAGATAAATAGGTGTACAATAGAATAGAATAGAAATATGCTTTATTGTAACTAAAAATTTTACAATTTTATGGACAAACCTTACATACAGTCAAAAAATAACAATACCAAATACAATTTACTAAAATGAGATAAATCGTCAATATACAGTATGTAGGTATATATGTTACGGTAAGAGTAGATAGTCGGTAATTGTATACAATTACCGGTAATTGTAGGTGCACAATTACTAGAGTCGATGGTAAATGTCGGAAATTATTTTCAAATATCTACTTTTACCGGTAATTGTATACATTTGCCAAGGACCAGCGGTAAAAGTATGAAATGAAATACACAATAATAGTCTAAGATCCGAATAGGAGGTCGAAAAGCACCCATCTGCTTGCCGGATGAAAAATTTTTTTTATTAAATTTCATACATAGACAAACACGACCAGTATGGGTTGCCTATCAAAATCGTGTCATAGCTATCCTTAAGGAGGGGACGAAGGGGTTGAAATCAATATTCCAAACACATTTTTTTAAAGTATGGTAAAATTATCTTATTTTTAAATTAAATAGTCATATTCAGTACAATTCATAGATTTCTCAAGAAAAAATTTAAGGAAAAATACTGAAAAATAAGCCAACGGTCACAAATTTTTAAAAGACACCTCAAAATAAAATGAAATTTGCAGTGGACATCAGAACTCATCATTGGATCATGGTAAACAAAAAATTCAAAAATATTTTATTAGCTTATGAGCTTCTCGAAGTAACGCTCTCGAATTTATTTAGTTTTATCTAATTTTGACTTTTTGATATCACTCAGAAGTCTAAACAAATAATTTTTTGCAAAAAGGGCGAAAATCAACATATTTATTATTGTTACACAAATAATAAGCATAAAACAAAAAATATCGCGACAGCGTTACCTCAAGGAATGTCTAAAGAAAATATATACAAAATTCCAGGTGAAATGGTCAAGTAGTTTTTGAGTTACAATATCTACAGCCTGAAAAAAGCAGTTTTGAGAAAAACGCGTTTAAATTATTGTCAACTTTTATTTTCAATTTCTTTTTTGTCTGTCAAATGGTAAAGTAATGCACACCGGAATATGTTTTTAAATCGAGGAGTAATTTACAAAAGGAAATAAGAACAGCTGTTGACAGCTTCTTACTACGCTCAAGCGCGCTAGCATGAACTTGCTGCAAAGCGATTCGAAGGTAAGGAAGTAGGGAGATACTGTTGAATAGCCCTACCTTCGACTCGATTTGCAGCAGGTTCGCGCCAGCACGCTTGAACGTAGTGAACAATGGTCAACAGCTGTTCTCATTTTCTTTAGTAAATTACTCGGCGATTAAAAAAGATACTCCGGTGTGCATCATTTTACGTTTTGAAAGACAAAAAAAATTGAAAATAAAAGTTGACAATACTTTAAACGCGTTTTCCTCAAAACTGCTTTTTTCAAAGGCTGTAGACATTGTAACGCAAAAACTACTTGACCAACCCACCTGGAATTTTGTATATATTTTCTTTAGACATTTCTTGAGGTAACGCTGTCGAGATATTTTTTGTTGTATGCTTATTTTTTGTTACACAATAATGAATATGTTACTTTCCACCATTTTTTGCAAAAAAAATTTGTAGTTTTGATTTCTGAGTGATATCAAAAAGTCAAAATTAAATAAAACTAAAAAAACTCGACAGCATTACCTCAAGAAACTTATAAGCTAATAAAATATTTTTGAATTTTTTGTTTACCATGATCCAATGATGCGTTCTGATGTCCACCGCAAAATTCATTATATTTTGAGGTGTCTTTTAAAAATTTGCCACTGTTGGCTTATTTTTCAGTATTTTTTCTTAAATTTTTTCTTGAGTAATCTATGAATTGTACTTCTTCTTCTTTAAGTACCGTGCCCAAATTTTTAGGCGTGGGTAGCTTCCATAACAATTTGCCGATATCGTTCTCGATCTTGTGCGGCATGTAACAATTGATCTGCTGATAAGCCAGTCCATTGACGAAGGTTTCGGAGCCATGAATATTTCTTTCGACCAATTCCTCTTTTTCCGTCGATCTTTCCATTGAGTATTAACTGCAGCATCCTGTATCTGCTACCTATGAATCTATGAATTGTACTGAATATGCCTATTTATTTTAAAGATAAAATAATTTTACCATACTTTCAAAAAAAATGTGCTTGAAATATTGATTTCAACCCCTACTGCCCTCCTTAAGGATAGCTATGAAACGATTTTGATAGACAACCTATGCTGATCGTGTTTGTCTATGCATGAAATTTAATAAAAGAAAAAATGTTTCATCCGGCAAGCATTTCGTATATTTCGTATATTATATACAAGCAAAAAGTACATTTCGACCTCCTATTCGGATCCGGTACTATAAATTTAAACAGCTATTCAAGAAATGTGATTTTTATTGAACTGAATTAAAAACAAGAGACTTTGTTTAACCTGAATTGAGTTTTTTTGTCTGAATTGATGATTCTTTGCAGATGGTAAATTGATTTCTGCTATACAACTGTGACAGTCGCCCTTCTTTAGTACCCAATTCATATAATTCATTTTGAACACTCATAATAACAGCCAAACATTTCTAGAATCTCTTCGTGCCCTGACATTAGCAGGTTGATGGTTGCTCAGGTTCTTGTTCTACTAGAAGCGCATTTCGTTCATCCACTTCTACTTCTTCACGTTCTTTAGAATCAGGACCTGACTGGGTTTCTTCTACTTGTTCCACCAACGCTCTCAAATCTTCTTCAGTCAGAATATTTTCTAGAGCATCTTCTGGCAGTGATGAAGTTTTCAAACCAATTTTGGCAGGAACCCCAAACATAGCTTCATAAGGACTGCGCTTGATGCCAAAATGGTAAGCTCGATTCTTGGCGAATTGTACAAATCGAAGACCATCTTCACTTAAGGGGCAAATCAGTTTTCCAATTTCCCCAAACTTCATGACATCATACTTTTTCAACCGCTTGTAGTCATCGGCTATTTTATCACATGTACATTGTTTATTATATTTTGGTACTTCTCTTTTGTAAGCAAAACCGTATTGTTCTGTTTTACTATTCAGCACTTCAAGTACTTTTTGAATTAAAATGCTCTCCCATTGTTAAAACAAAAATAATCAGTTCTAGGATCATGTAATGTACAGTTCTGTACGTAGGTAGTTTAACTTGTTTAACACTAACAAGCTGAAAATTTGTTAATAGCTTAAGGGTGTCTAGTCGTACAAACTTCGATATATGGGAACACTGGAACAGGGGAAGTTTTAATTGTGAAACAGGTTAAACATTTGGAACGGTCAGACCACGAAAACGGCACATGTATTTTGTCCGACAGAACAGACTTAAACTCTCCGAACAGAGATTAAACTCTCATGCAAAAATCAGACTGCTATTTATCACCAAATGGGCGTTTTAATGAGTGGAACATGCAGAATATGTCAAATGACAGGAATTATGACAGGTGATAAATAGCAGTCTGATTTTTGCATGAGAGTTTAATCTCTGTTCGGAGAGTTTAAGTCTGTTCTGTCGGACAAAATAAATGTGCCGTTTTCGTGGTCTGACCGTTCCAAATTTTTAACCTGTTCCACAATTAAAACTGCCCCTGTTACAGTGTTCCCATATATCAAAGTTTATCCGACTAGACACCCTTAAGTTATTAACAAATTTTCAGCTAGCTATTAATCAACTTTTTTTCATACGCGGGATCCAGACCTACAAGATTCTCTGGGAAATGTATACAATTACCGGTAAAAGTAGGAAATAAGGGGTTTTTAAAGAATATTTCCTACACTTACCAAAGACTCTGGTAATTGTTTACAATTACCGGTAATTGTGTACAATTACCAGATTATCTACTTTTACCGTAACATATACATAAGATAATTAAAGTAAAGCAAACACAAAAACAATATATTGCAAAATTTATATAAATTGCAAAATGAACATACAACATATAAAATGCATTATTAGGAACTAATAAGTTTAAGCTGCTGCATGTAACCCAATTTTCTTAGTTATTTATTAAGAAATGCTTCTATTGAATAATGGTCTTTTAGATAGATAGGCTTTTGTCATTTTACGGAAAGGACCCCGAATGGTTCGAACTTATCCTATATCAGCATAGCTGCAGTTCCACCTTATCCTTAGAAAACTACTGAACAGTGGCGGATGTAGGTGGGAAAAGGGAAATTCCCCCCGTAACACGGTCCAGAATTAAAGAGACAATTGTTGGAACATGATTATTACACGTTGAAATTTGTTTTACAGACAGACAAATTCAACCCAATTAACTCGACACTTAGGAAAATAAAGTAAACTTATTGCACATGTCATTACCTATGTCTTTTATGTAGTTTGGGTTTATTTATTTTATATAGTTTGTGGTTGGTCTTTTATTGGAAGTCGCCCCCCTCCCCCAAATCAAATGTTTCGCCACTGCTACTACTGAAGTATCCTGATATGTCGTTCGTTAACACAAGGCGCATTTAAATCAAAGCGAACACAAACGAACGAACGAATTCGTTCGTTAACTTTATTGTATTTGTACAGCGAATCGAGCACGACCGAACGAATTCGTTCGCATTTGCACATGTTCAAACCGATGTCGGTAAGTTAGCGAATCATCAAAGGAAATCGTTGTTCAATGTGGACAGTGGATAGACGGTAGCGAACGAATTAGTTTAGAAGTACCGATTTAATTTATTTACAAACATTAGTTTGAGAGGGTTGTTTATTGTGTAGTCGTGAAAACATAATTTTGCAATATGGAATGGACCAATGAAAAGATACTTCAATTAATTGAGTTAAATAGAAATGAAGAATGTCTATGAAACCGAAAACGAAGCTATACAGGGTGTCCAGAAACTCTACCGACAAACGAAGACAGGAGATTCTTCAGATAATTTTAAGGCAATTTAGCTCAATTTGCCTAGTCCGAAAATGCTTCCTAAAGGAGCTAGAGCTCTTTGAAGATGGCTTCTTGTAATTAGTTTTTCTTAGATACCTCCAGAACGCTTCAATTTAGAAAAACGAAAATCGGTACGTATATTTATCTTCTAGAGATAAATCGATTCCATCCATTGAAAATTTCTAGTACCGATCATAGGCGTCCGTTTTGGGTAGGGCAACGGTTATTTTATCACATAACTTTTTTGTCTTTAACTTTTAAGAATTTTGACACTGGATTATTAAATTGTGAGGTATTCTAGTACTAAAAGGTACTCTTGGTTTAAGTCCGTAGGACACACGGTTTTCTAGAAAAATCGAATTGAAAATTTTTCGTTTTTTGAATTTGAATAAAAATTGAAAAAAAAAATTCAATAAAAACGGTGTATTTTATCAACTTAAAGCAAGAGTAACTTTTAGTACTAGAATACCTCATAACTTAATAATCTAGAGTCAAAAATGCTTAAAAATTAAAGACAAAAATGTTATGCGATAAAATAACCGTTGACCTACCCAAAAGAGACGCATATGACCCGTACTAGAATGAAATCGATTCATGTCTGAAATATAAATAAACGTACCAGTTTTCAGATTTCTAAATAGTTTTTTTTGGAATTTTTTTTTGGAAATTCAAAAAACGAAAAATTTTTAAATCAATTTTTCTAGAAAATGGTGTGATTTTCTAGAAAAATCCAGAGTCAAAAATGCTTAAAAATTTAAGATAAAAAAGTTATGCGATAAAATAATTGTTGCCCTACCCAAAACGGACGCCTATGACCGGTACTAGAAAATCGCAATGCCTGGAGTTGATTTATCTGTGGAAGATAAATATGTGCACCAATTTTCGTTTTTCTCAATAGAAGCGTTCTGGAGTTATTTAAGAAAAACTACTTACAAGACGCCATCTTCAAAGAGCTCTAGCTTCTTTAGGAAGCATTTTCGGACTAAGTAAATTTTCGAGCGCCATTTTGTTTATAAAAAAAGTAGCACACTATCTGAGGACTTTGCATACCTATATTATTAATACATACAATAATAAGATTCGATTCCAGAAATAAAATTGCTGGTAAATAACTTTTCCCAAAAATGGCCTATTCTCCGATAATCAGCCCAGACTATTAGTCTATAAGTATTTTTCATTATTTATATTTATTTTCTGTTAACTCTAAATTTTAAGCCATCAGTACAACACTAAATTATACGACAACCGCTTCCGAAGAATTGAAAGACGCCATAAAATCTAATAAAACACCCTTCTCTGAAAAATAATCTGCAGGCGCATTTGTTTGGGTACCGGTGGAACCATAAACAACGGAAATATTTTTCTCAATTCTCAAATACATTACACTGTGTATAAACGTTATCTCATGAAAAGTCACGTTTCAAATTTGCGATACAATAAAGATATAAAAATTTGTATTTTACTAGATAATCCATGTGTACCTACCCATTGATGGTAGAAAGGTTAATATTTATGGTAAAGAACGACCAGTGAGATTAATAGCCGTGAATTGTCATCAATCCTTTTGATATCGTAGGTATCTGGGTATTTTATCCTTAGAGTAAATGTGAGTCATATGGCTAAATCTGGAAAATATAATATTTGAGTTGAGGTAAGTCTGCCCCCCCCCCCCCCTATTATGAATTTCTAGATCCGCGCCTGCTTGTCACTGTATATTGTATAACAATGGCTATGTTAAAGTCGTGCCACTATTATCAAATTTTAAAATAGTTTTTATAATTATTGATACCAGTCGAATAGTCTTAAATATTCCTTTTGTGTTTAATTGACTAACAATAAGGTAAAATATAGATTTTAAGCTTCTATCAGGAAACTATACCTGTGCATACCGTAAAAACCTTTAACACCGATGTAAATAGCAAGGCTGTTGTAATAAATACTGTGATAATGCAGAAACCCAGTGCTATTTTATGTAATTAGATACATAGTCAGAAAATAAAATGTTCACGTATAATAAAGAGAGAGATAGGCAATGTCTTGGCTCACAACACCTTAATGCTATCTATGGTTAAATAATACGAATTTATTTGAATAAATTGAACATAAAATAGGTGATCTTATTATTTTTTAGCCAAATCCTTTTCTCGTGAATAACTATGGAAACTCTATTTTATCGCGCCAGTAGCGTGCGATATGGAGGTTAAATTTATTTGTTGCTAGCATCTTTTAAAAATTAAAATAGAGGGTGATTCGTTAAGAATGTCCAATCTCCGAGATGAAGATTATATACCTGAAAATATTAAGATTTAACCCAAATCACTTAAATCAAATGTGGTTCGTTACTGAGTTACAGGGTGTTTTATTTAAAAATTTAATTTTTGTAACTATTTTTTTCCCAGTCCTTTAAAACTATTTGAAATGTCCTTGTCATACTTTGCAAAAAGTTTAGGTACTGTACACCCTACTAATATATGATAAATAAACGTTTCTGGCTACTACAAGAGGCGTACTACAGGGGATAGTGAAAGATTTATCCTTCCCAAATTCTACGCCACTGGGGGAATTACTATTTTAGCGCAATTTTGCGATCCTCCAATACTTTCTATGTAAATAATATACTCTTTATTCGTAACGATAAAATTATTATGGTAGGAGAGCAAAATATGCTAAATGTGCAGTCACTCGAGCGCTTTGGAGACCTATTTTGGGTTGTGAAGAGAAGGTCCCAAAACCAAAAAAAGTTAAGTAAAGTTTTCAATTTTAGTGGGGACTTTCCACTTTTTAATTTAATTTTCCAACAATCGTTTTTTTAGATTATAGCGCCATCTATCCATAATTACAAAAAAAAACATCTCGAATAAAAGTTACTTATTTTTACGTAAGGAATCCAAATTTGCAATTGGTGTCTCTTATTTAAGATTTTAAAGTTTCCCCCCACCCCACCTCCGTGGGGGTCGTGTTTGGTATCATTCGATAGATTTTTGAAAAAAATTGAGTATGTATTTTTTAGTTTTTCTATCTGTCATTCATTTCGCGAAATATTCGCTTTTTTCTTGTGAAACTTTGGGACTCACCCATTTCCTTACGCCCCGCTCAAATCGTCAGATTTTTGAAATATACACTGTTTTGCATGTACATACTTAACTTACCTTATCTTAATCTGACGATTTCGAGTTTCTCTAAGAATATATTTTTTTGCCCCCCCCCCTTAACGAACTCCCCTGCTTTAAGATCCAACATATGGTAGAGGTATATTTTCAGGGCACAAGGTTTCTCTCCATGTAATAATCTGACGCGTTCGAGTAACTGTAAAAATCCCCGCTTGGGTCTCCTACCATTAGTTTTCGAGATATTTGAAGTTAAAAATGAAGGGGTACAATACATTTTAATAATAGCTGTGTCGTTTCATTTTCAACTTTAAATGTCTCAAAAGCTAATGCCTTTATTGCTACGAATAAAAATGTGTATTATTTACATAGACAATATTGGAGAATCTAAAAATTATGATAAAATAGCAATTCCGTCAGCGGCGTAGAATTTGGGGAGGGTCAACCATACACTGTCCCCTGTCGTACACCTCTGGTAGTAGCCAGAAAGGTTTATTTAACATAATTTAGTGGGTTTACAGTACCTACACGTTTTGGTAAGTATAATAAGGATATGTCCAATATTTTTAAAGTTCTGGGTACAAATAATTTTATTTAAGTGATTTAGGTTAAATATTAAAAATTTGTATACAGTACTTTAAAAGTATTAATTGACTTATCCTTAGCATACTTGGCATAACGTGTAAGTACTGTACACTAGGGTGGGCCGAAAAAACTAAAATTATTTTTTTCGAGTCGTAATACCGCGGAAAAGTTGCGAATGTATGAGACTAAAAAGTGGTAAGAATTTAAAAAATATCGGTTTATATCTTCCATTCGCGCATGAGCCATAAAGTTTGCCGAAATTGGTAAAAAACTGATATTTTGCGATAATTTTTAACAGATTAAATTTAGCGTGGATACGTTTGTAATAGCTCATTTTCTCATTCTTAATAATCATACTAACTAAATTTAACCGTGTTATTAAAATCTCTTAGCATTTTCCGTTCGCGCATAAGGCATAAAAATAGCCAAAATGTGACAAAATTGCATATTTTATACACGTTTAATTTTTTGTAATTAAGAGTTTAGTTGAATGAAAATAATACTCACCTATACATTTTGTTGAACTTGTATTGAGAACACTTAAAATAAACACACTTTAAACACATCATTTTCAGAACTTTAGTAGGCTTTTATTTAAAAATATTGTTTGTGAATATAGAAAAAACCAAATTTTTTTACGAGATGCAAGTTTTCAATTCGACAATATGGTCCAATGTCCACCACCAGTCCATTGTCTGTCCAGTCCATCTTGTATTATTTTAACACCTTTTTGCTATTACATAGTAGAAGGCACTTTGAACTGTGATTTCTGTGTAAAGTCCGGCATTGCAGACCTTGATAACAATGTTGTTCTTATCAAGCCGTCGCGATTCTCAGCTCCGCATACTTTTCCAGCGGCTTCTGTTACGAGTTTTACACATCGTTCTACTGCCTGTGTATGAACAGGAAATGACTTTAATATTACATCCCAGTTAGGGACTGAATCACTCTGAATAATTAATGTTATTTCGGGTTGTTGTTAATGTTATTTCGTCAACAGGGTTGTTGACCCTGTTATTGAGCGTAATGCTTTTTTTGCCCATCCAGAACATTTGATGTTGGCCATGACACAAGATAACAAAAAACATATAAGAGAGCTTGGACTTCGCAGAATTCTGAATGCTAGACAGCTAGATAAAACAAGATCTAACATTAGCATATTCAAACCGCCAAAACTAAATTTTGAATGGCGAGACTATTCAGAAATAATTCATTGGTTAGACTGTGGCTTATGTTCTCCTCCATTATTAAAAGATATAAATGATGATGAAATAACATTAATTATTCAGAGTGATTCAGCCCCTAACTGGGATGTAATATTAAAGTCATTTCCTGTTCATACACAGGCAGTAGAACGATGTGTAAAACTCATAACGGAAGCCGCTGGAAAAGTTTGCGGGGCTGAGAATCGCGACGGCTTGATAAGAACAACATTATTATCAAGGTCTGCAATGCCGGACTTTATACAGAAATCACAGTTCAAAGTGCCTTCTACTATGTAATAGCAAAAAGGTGTTAAAATAATACAAGATGGACTGTACGGACAATGGACTGGTGGACATTGGACCATATTGTCGAATTGAAAACTTTCATCTCGTAAAAAAATTTGGTTTTTTCTATATTCACAAACAACATTTTTAAATAATAGCCTACTACAGTTCTGAAAATGATGTGTTTAAAGTGTGTTTATTTTAAGTGTGCTCAATACAAGTTCAACAAAATGTATATGTGAGTATTATTTTCATTCAACTAAACTCTTAATTACGAAAAATTAAACGTGTATGAAATATGCAATTTTGTCACATTTTGGCTATCTTTATGCCTTATGCGCGAACGGAAAATGTTAAGAGATTTTAATAACACGGTTAAATTTAGCTAGTATGATTATTAAGAATGAGAAAATGAGCTATTACAAACGTATCCACGCTAAATTTAATCTGTTAAAAATTATCGCAAAAAATCAGTTTTTTACCAATTTCGGCCAACTTTATGGCTCACGCGCGAATGGAAGATATAAACCGATATTTTTTAAATTCTTACCACTTTTTAGTCTCAAACATTCGCAACTTTTCCGCGGTATTACGACTCGAAAAAAATAATTTTAGTTTTTTCGGCCCACCCTACTCTACACCCTACTAAACTATGTTAAATAAACGTTTCTGGCAACTATCAAAGGCGTACGACAGGGGAAAGTGAATGGTTGATCATTCCCACATTCTACACCATTGGCGAAATTGCTATTTTGTGCATAATTTTTAGATTCTCCAATACTTTCGATGAAAATAATATCTTCATTCGTAGCTATAGTTATTAGTTTTCGAGATATTTGAAGTTTTTGGATTCTCAATACTTTCTATGTAAATAATATACTCTTCATGCGTAATGATAAAGTCATTAATTTTCGAGATATTTGAAGTTAAAAACGAAGGGGCATAATATATTAATCAAATTAACTGTTCCGTTTCATTTTTAACTTCAAATATCTCGATAACTAATGACTTTATCGTTACGAATGAAGAGTATATTATTTACACAGAAAGTATTGGAAAATCTAAATGCTCCGCTAAAATGTCAATTCCGTCAGTGGCGTAGAATTTGGGAAGGGTCAATCATTTAATGTCTCCTCTGGTAGTAGGCAGAAATGTTTATTTATCATAATTTAGTAGGGTGTACAGTACCTACACTTTCTGTCAAGTATGACAAGGATATGTCAAATAGTATTAAAGTACTATAGTATAAGAGCTGTGAGACATTTTTGAGTAGGTATTTTAGGCAACCTGAAAATTTTTCAGGTGACTTTTCCATGATATCCTCATACAAAAATGCCGGTCTGGCTGGAGGGTAGCGGTTATTTTCCCCAAAAATCCCCCTCAAAGTTAAAAAAAGGGTAAAAATTGTTATTACAAAAAATATCATTGACGTGACTTTAAAGTAAATTTGAATATTAAAATATAAAAAAATAAACAGACCAGGCGATTTGAGGGCGATTTTAACTCTGCAAGATACTTGCATGGGCGTCCCAGCATTATTTTCAAGGGATGCATTTGAACTTCAGAAGAGTTCATCTGAATCTATACATACTATTAACGTATAAAATATACAACTATACATGCATAGCTATGTACATTCCTTCCGGGCAGGGAGGTGCAATTGTTATTTTAACAGGGTATTTTTTAATATTAAAAATAAATATTCTTAAAGACAGGTTTTTTTGGTGAAATTTTCCAACTGCCACGTGATCAAACAAATTACGCGTGCATTATAAATGAAGAGCGCTATAGGTAAGCACCAGTGTGAGAAAGAGCGTATACCGATAGCTGTTTGCGTCCTCTGTTGTAACTGAGCGAGTCCGTTCGCTCGAGAAAAATCACGTAACCTGGCGATACCCATGTTGTTGTAAGTAACTTTTTTTAATTAAAGGAAAATAATACGGACTATACAATAGATTTTGCAAATATTATAAGAAAAGACAAATTTATTATTATAAATATATAGGTAGAAAAGTATAAAACTATAAACTAAATTAATTCTGTGTCCGAATCTTGTACTTCTTCTTCAAACTGCTCATCTGAGCTTAAATATTCATTCTCTTTTTCTTCGTCAGACTCCCCTCGAGACTCAGATTCCTCTTCTACCTGATCTATAAATAGTTGTAATATGTATTTAGAGTTAAATAAAAATTAATTAGTGATTAATTAATTGAGTTGCTACGTATTCTTACTTATAATATAACCATTACTTAATCTATCTATACACCGTTCTTAGGCGTCAACGCCCTTCGGTAGGGATCTATGGAGGAGTATCACCAAGCCGGAAGCCCTTATCCCTTCCCGTACCGCTCCTCCATAGGCCGATCAGACGCCAGTTTATTCCAGACCAAGCCGTAGACTCTATTGAGTTTTATACTACGGCGTTGGCCTTTTATAAATTTCATGACCTAGCTGAGGCTCGAACCAGCGACCGCAAATCGCAAATCCACTAAACATGTCGATCGACTGAGCCCCAGCTAACTGGACCGTCAAACCGACACCATTACTTAATACTTTTCCTTATATAACCAATCACATCAGGTTTTTTATTTCTTAGTATATGACCAAAGTAGCTCGTTTTTTTCCTTCATACTGTTGAGTATTTCTTTTTCCTTTTTCATCTTTCTTAATGTTTCCGTGTTTGCTACATGTTGTGTCCATGATATTTTTTACATTATTCGATAACACCACATCTCAACAATGGCAAGTCTTTCTTCAGATGCGCCCGTGATTGTGCAGGCTTCGACTGACGAGTCTGAGGAAGAAGAAGAGAATGAATATTTAAGCTCAGATGAGGAGTTTGAAGAAGAAGTACAAGATTCGGACACCGAATTTATTTAGCTTATAGTTTTATACTTTTTTACCTATATATTTATAATAATAAATTTGTCTTTTTCTATCATATTTGCAAAATCTATTGTATAGTACGTATTATTTTCTTTTGATTAAGAAAAAGTTACTTAAAAAACTGTAATATATAATAATTACTCTAACGTTTCGAGGCACAACAACATGGGTATCGCCAGGTCACGTGATTTTTCTCGAGCAAACGGACTCGCTCCGCTAGAACAGAGGACGCAAACAGCTATCGGTATACGCCCTTTCTCACAGTGCTGCTTACCTATAGCGCTTTTCATTTATATGCACGCGTAATTTGTTTGATGACATGGCAGTTGGAAAATTTCACCAAAAAAACCTGTCTTTTTAGAATATTTATTTTTAATATTAAAAAATACCCTGTCAAAATAACAATTGCACCTCCCTCTCCGGAAGAAATATACATAGCTATGTATGTATAGTTGTATATTTTATACTCGTTAATAGTATGTACAGATTCAGATGAAATCTTCTGAAGTTCAGATGCATCCCCTGAAAATAATCCTGTGACGCCCATGCAAGTATCTTGCAGAGTTAAAATCGCCCTCAAATCGCTTGGCTTGTTTATTTTATTTATATTTGAATATTTAAATTTAGTTTAAAGTCACGTCACTGATATTTTTTGTAATAACAATTTTTACCCTTTTTTTTAACTTTGGGGGGGATTTTTGGGGAAAATAACCGCTACCCTCCAGCCAGACCGGCATTTTTGTATTAGGCTATCATGGAAGAGTCCCCTGAAAAATTTTCAGGTTGCCTAAAATACCTACTCAAAAATGTCTCACAGCTCTTGGACCACTAGGTAAAAGTAGTTATTAAATTTTTAATTAAAACACCCTGTAACGCAGTAACGAGGCACATTTTATTTAAGTGGTTTGGGATCAATCTTAATATTTTGAGGTCTAGAATCGACAAATCAGAGATTGGACATTCTTAATAAATCACCCTGTATATTGATACGCGAACAATTGTTCATGCTTTACAATAGGGATGCCGATGTACGCTACATCAATATAAAAATAACCGACACAAGTTGTGATTACATATTTAAAAGGACATAAAAATCATATAAAAAATTAGGTAAATACTGATCCAAGATCCAAGATCGTTAATCCCACATAAAACTTCAGATTTTGTTAATTAGTTGCCTTTGCTCGCGTCCGTTTCTCGCCTATTCTAGTAATTTCAGTTCATGTTAATCCTATATGTTATAGCTTGTATCATCAGGGCTTCTCTTGAACATTGCCCTGAAAGTGCCGGAGTCAATGGAATCATCATTAACAATGTAAGATATGCCGATGACACCGTAGTATTAGCGGAAATAGAAGACCAACAAAAATATTATTGACCATATTATCAGAAGACAGTCACAGGCTGGGCTTGGACATTAACTTTTCCAAAACCAAAATCATGGTATTCCAAAAGAACCCCCATGAACAAATTACACCCAACATAGAAATAAATGATATCACCCTTCAGAGTTCTCAAAGCTTCATATACCTGGCCAGAGAGCTAAATAGTAAACTAGACCACTCAAAAGAAATTAGAAGACGCATTGAAATAGCAAGGTCTGGTTTCTTGAACATACGTAAAATGCTCTGTAACCCCAAGCTATCAGTCAGAATAAGATTGAGAACACTGAAGTGTTAAATGTGGTCTCTATTACTATATGGCTGTGAGACCTGGACATTAAACAGTATGACGTCAACAAACTGAATTCATTCGAAATGTGAATGTACCGCCTAATGCTAAGAATAAGCTGGACCAGTAGATCTACGAATGAAGAAGTAGTGGAAATAATGAACACACGTCCTAATCTGGTCAATACAGTCAAAATCAGAAAGACGTCATACCTAGGACACATAATGCGCCACAGGGAATTAGAGCAGCTGCTGGTAATATTAGAAGGCAAAATCTAAGGTAAAAGGGGTATAGGAAAAAAGAAAAATTCCTGGCTCCGAAACATCAGAGATTGCACCCACAAAACAGGGAATGACTTAATTCATCATGCCCAAGACAGATAGTTCAGAGAAATAAGATTTTTGTCAGGACACTTGACCAGCCAGGTTGCAAAATGGTTTTTTTGGGAACTATATACCTAACATATTATAAATTCAAAAATTCCCGTCACAGTTCGGATGAGAATTTTAGTTATTAACAAATAAGGGTCAAAAATGGCAGTTTTTTCCTTTAAATCGCTACAGAGAAAAATAGGGTAATTAAATATCTTATTTAGAGTATTCATCTTTTAGTAGAGGAGCAAATGTTGAAAATGTCAATTTTTGAATTTTGGTCCGATCATTTGTTACTTCGGAAATTACAAAATAAAACTAAAATTTCGAAAATCAAAAATTTGCTATATACCCTATTCCACGAACATACGCCTGTTTTGGATTACTTCGACAACGAATATTTTACTGTGCCAAATAAAAAGAACGAAAGTAAATTGCAAATTACATTGTTGTTTATTGGAATAATTATTAGCGCCATTTAATTTCGTACTTCTTATGTTGCACAGTAAAATATTCGTTGTCGAAGTAATCCAAAACAGGCGTATGTTCGTGGAATGGCCCATACATTTGGAGATAATGAACGTCATATATGATAATGAACGATAATGGAGTCAATCACTCCATATAATGCACACAAAATTTCAAGACGATTCGTCAATTAATTTAAATTTTATTAAATTTGTTTCTCCCACAGAGCTTTCTTTGCTACGACATGAAACAAGAAGACTAATATTTTCAATATATTTAAAAAAGGTCAATAAAAGTAATTTTTACAATTGCAAAAATATTTTACTATAGTAGAGTCATTTTTGGCTTACAAACAATTTGAATAACTTTGTTAATATTGACTGAAGGCTAAATCTACTTTGATATTCGGAAAACTGGTATTTTTGCACGAATTTTCTAAAAAAAAACTAATTTTGCCTAGGTCAATTAGGGTCAAAGTTAGCCACTTTTTTGTTTAATTCACAGCTTTAACTCACATTTTGAAGAACAATGTTTATAGTTTATGCGTAAAATTTTAAGTAAACTTTGAACTTCAACAGAGCAGCCAGTAAAGCTTTAAAAATAAAGTCCTAACGAAATCGAATCGTGGCCGGTGTAGGGGAATTATAAAATCCGTGAATTCAAAAAATGAAATTGATTCTTTAAACATATATTATGCTATTATTTTTTTTTAATTTGTATGTACTTTTAGTCTGGTAGAGTGCAATATGTATATACAATATCCTCACATTAAAAAATATGTATTAGGAGGAAAATATGTATCACTCAGGGGCATGAAAAATAGATTACGACCCATTCGCAGACCTACCGCATATAAATATATATTTTCATTAAAATCGGTTAAGCCGTCTCGGAGGAGTATGGCAACTAACACCATGACAGGAGCATTTTATAGATTTAAATATATATATGGCTATTAAAAAATAGAGGTTGGTGATCGAAGGTTGAAAATTAGGGGTTGTATGTATATTTTAATTATACATCATATAAAATTAAGGTAGACAATTTTGTCCAAAAACATAAAAAAATAATGTCAGGGGGCAACCCCCCTTATCACTTATGGGTATGGAAAATAGATTACAATCTATTATCAGTACTACAGAATATAGGCACAAAATTTGATAAAAATCGGTAAAGCCGTTTCGGAGGAGTATGGTAAGTAACACAGTGAGAGGAGAATGTTATAATATAAATAAGTAGCTGTGAATTAAATAACAAAAGTGGCTAACTTTAAACCTAATAGACCTAGGCGAAAAATTTTTGTTTTGAAAATTCGTATCAAAACACCAGCTTTTCAAATACCAAAGTGGATTTAGTCTACAATCAATACTAACAGTTATTCAAATTATTTATACTCCAAAAATGACTCTACTTTAGTAAAATATTTTTGCAATAGTAAAAATTACGTTTTATTGATTTTTTTAAATACTTTGAAAATATAAGTATTCTTCTTTCAAGTGGTTCTCGCAGAATCACTGTATCGTTATTATTTTATGAACAACAACATTGCAAAAAAAGCTGTGGGATAAGCAATTTGAATAAAATTTAAACCAATTAAAGAATTGTCTTGAAATTTGTTGTGCATTTTAAGGACTTCTTGACTCAACTTTACGTGCAACATCAAAGTCTTAGGTTTATTTTTGAAAAAGTTATATTAAATATTTGATTTTCAAAATTTTAGATTTATTTTGCAATTTACAAAGGAACAAATGATCTGACCAAAACTCAAAAACAGCCATTTTAAACCTTTGACCATCTACTTAAAGATGAATACTATAAATAATATATTTAATTACGCTATTTAGACCTGTAATGACTATCTCGTGACCATTTTTTGACAACGCTCTGAGCGCGGAATACTTTTGTTGCTTTGACTCGTTTGAAACATCCATCTTCTTCTTTTTTACGTGCCATCTTCTTGACGAAAGTTGGCAATCATCATTGCAATTCTGACTTGTGACACTGCAACCCGAAAGAGCTTCAGTTGAGCTGCATCCAAACCATTCTCTGAGATTTCTCAGCCAAGACATGTTTCTTCTACCTATGCTGCGCCTTCCTTTAATCTTTCCCTGCATTATTAATTTTAGGAGTTTATATCTGTCACCACGTGTAAATATGACCCAAGTATTGCAGTTTTCTTATTTTGATGGAATCCAGTATCTTTCTGCTGTTCTCTATTCTTCTTAATACTTCTTCATTGGTTATTCTGTATGTCTAGGATATTCTCAGCATTCTTCGATATGTTCACATTTCAAATGGTTCCAATCTATTGAGACATTGTTTATTAAGAGTCCATGTTTCCACACCTTAGAAAAGAACAGAAAATACATAACACTTCAGTACTCGTTTACTAAGATTTAGTCTGAGGTCTCTACTACATAATAACTGTTTCATATTAGTGAATGCACTTCTAGCCATTTCTATTCTAATTCTGATTTTTTTGGTATAATATTCGTTTGTTTTACTAATGTTTGTCCCTAAATAGTTATAATTCCGAACGCGTTCTATCGTCTTATTATTTACGTGTAGATTGATGTTTGTAATATGTTTCTTTGTTATAACCATGAGTTTTGTTTTCTTTATGTTTAGTGACTGACCAAATTCTTTACTCGTTGCAACAACCTTATCTAAAATTCTTTGTAGATCTGTAATATTTTCTGCTATTAGTATCGTGTCATTCCCGTATCTAATTTCACATAATATGGGTAGGCCATTTTTTTATGCCTGCTACTTCATCTTCTAATGCTTTTTTGAAGATTTTCTCTGAGTATGCATTAAACAGTGATGCCGACAAGACACAGCCCTGTCTAACACCTCTTTTGATTTTTATTTTATTAGTGGTTAACTTATTTACTCTTATGACAGCTTCTTGTTCATAATACAGATTATTTATTATTCTTATATCCCATGTGTCGATGTTCTTTGTTATCAGTAGTTTTATTAACGGATTATGATTCACCGTATCGAATGCCTTGTTATAATCTAGGAAGCAGACATAGATGTTCTGGTTTACATCTAGACATCTCTGTATTAGCACATTTACTGCAAATAATGCTTCTCTGGTTCCATGAGCATTTCTAAATCCGAATTGAGTTTGTCCAATGTCTTGTTCTAACTTTTTATAAGTATATTCTACGATGAAGAATCTTTAGAAATACTTTTAGTATGTGGCACATTGGACTGATGGTACGATGTTCGCAACATTGTCTGGCGTTTCTCTTTTTCGATATAGTCACGAATGTTGATAGAAGCCATTCTTTAGGTAATATACCTGTTCTGTATATGATATTAAATAATTCGACAATTACATGTATATTGCAGTCGGCTATAAGTTGCAATATTTCTGTCGGTAGTTCGTCCGGTCCTACAGCTTTCCTAGTTTTCATTTCTTTAATGGTGTGTTTTACTTCACATTCTGTTATTTCTGGTCCAGTCTCTTCAACGAAATATTCGTTATCTATTGTGTCTCGGTTGTCGTTAAACAGCTGTTCTATATAGTTTGTCCATACCATCAATTTATTTTTTGTATCCATTACTATGTCTCCTTTTTCATAAACTAGTATATTTTGTTTGTATTCTGGTTTTCTAGTTAATTCTTTTATTTTTCCGTGTACATTAAAGCTGTCATGTTTATGTTGTAGTGTTTCCATTTCATCACATTTTTCTTTTAACCAAATTTCTTTTGCTATGCGAATTTGTCGCCGTCTTTCGTTTTGTATTTGCTGGTATAACGATTTAATATTTGTCCTTATATACTCTTCTTTTGTTTATTGAGTTTAGTATTTCGTCTGTCATCCAATCTTTTTTCTTTTCTTTGGGTTTGCGTAGATACTTTTTTGAAGGTTCTATTAAGTCAGCCTTTCTTTTTCCCAGTTTTTGTTGATATTTTCTTCATTGAATTCCCCTTCAATCTGTACGGTGTTTAGATATTCGTTAATTCTTTTTTTGATATTTTCTGTGATTTCTGGATCTCTTATTGCACTTATATCAGTTCTTTCTTTTTTTGCTGTTTTCTCTATTCTTTACAGTTTAATTTTCATATCAGCTACTAAGAGATTATGGTTAAATGTTATATCTGCTCCAGGTTGTGTTTTGACTGCCGTTATACTATTCCGATATCTTTCTTTAATCGTTATGTAATCTATTTAATTTCTTATTATCTGATGTTCATTATCGCTTAGCGATTTCCACGTGTACAAACGTCTATTAGGTATTTCAAAGAACGTGTTTGTAATAATCATATTATTATCTTGGCAGAATTGTATCAACCTATCTCTTCTTTCCTCTTTGATTTCTATCACCTAATCCAAAATTTCCCACTACGTTACTTGTGCTACCCTTTCCAATTTTTGCGTTTAGGTCACCCATTATTATTGTGCCGTGACGTGCTTTGGTAGTTCTCGATGCCTCTTGAATTTGTTCATAGAACGATTCCACCTCTTCGTCATCTTTTTCGGCTGTTAGGGCATAGACTTGAATTATGTTTATTTTTCGGTCTGTCGTTTTTAGTTGTAGTAGCATAACTCTTTCGGAAAAAGGTAAAAATTCTGGACGTGTTGTGAGACTTCATTGTTCAGTATTATTGCCACGCTATGTCGATGTTGTGAGTCATTATTACCAGAATAGTATATCGTATGGTCTCTAACTTGACATTTTCCATTTCCTATCCATCGGGTTTCACTCGTTCCTAAAATATTGATGTTAACTCTTTTAATTTCTTAAATCACATTGTGTTTTTTCGGATTCGAACATGCTGGTTACATTCCACGTTCCAATTTTAAATTCCTCCCTTTCCTCCTTTCCTGAAACATCCATATCAATTGTTAATTAATTTTTCATTTCATGCTCATAGTAATATATCCACGTTTCATCACTAGGCACAATCACAATCCAAGGAATGCACATCTTTCTTACTGCCAAATTGTCTTGTTAAATTTTTTTGTATTTGACTCCTGTCTATCCCAAATAATACACAAATTTCATAATATAACATATCGCTCTACATCATGCCAAGCACAGTATCAATGATTGCTGTGACAATAGCTCTGGTCTGACAACCTTAACAGAATTCGTTACTGAGGCTGGTGCGTCTACTTTTGAATTCTTTAAACCCTCCGTGAACAATTAAATCGTCTGTTGTTTCATTACGAAGACCAAGACGAAATCGATTGACACATTAGTCTGGAATACTTTGAAATCATATAAAATATTCTACGGAAATCCCGAATTATTTCTGGATTTATTTCGGGATATCATTCGCCACTTGCCGTCATCTAGTCAATATGTGAACAAGTCAATTTTGGGCTCAAATGGTACCTCGAGCAGATTACATGGGATATTTTGTACATGCCTGGGCCTCGATTTTTGACCCTTCGCTTCGTTATCGAACGCATTCGCTACGTATACTAAACAGATACGAAGCGAATACGTTCGATAACGAAGAGAAGGGTCAAAAATTGAGGCCCTGTTCAAGTTCACGAAATTAATCTATGTTTCCATGACGACGGATCAATTTTAAGGGGTTTTTAGCCGTATATTTTTGTATTTTGGTGGTTAGCATGTTACCGCGTCAGCACTGATAATGGTCGGTCATCCGATCGAAAACTAGGCCTGTGATGTAGCCCTTTTTAGGGAATTTTAACAAATATACCTTTTACAAAGGATTTTAGTCGTTTTTGTAATATATGGCATACAGCCAACTACAGGAAAACATTTCCTAATGGATTTTTGGAAATACACATTAATCGGCTACATAACAAAATAATGTGATAGGTTGATACATTGACAATCGATATTTTTTTGTTAAAGAAAGTTATGCATGATTATGTAGTTTCATACTAAAGGTCAATTTGCAAAACGTAAAATATCTAACCTAAACTAATTTGGATCTGCAAGTTTTTTAATACTATTATATTATAAATTATTATTTGTGATCGACAAATCCACTTTTTTTGTAGATTATGACCTTGACCGGACTATTTTTGTTCACGGATCTACAATATTTTCTACAAATCAGTTTTTTTAACCTATTTTCATTTGTTTATTTTCTACGAACTGCAATATTAAATAAATCTTTTTCTTAATAAGAATATAAGTAGAAGAATTTTTAATAAGAATATTTCTTATTAAAGAACACTCCAAGATGTTCAGCAGGATATGAAAGAAAATAAAAAAGAAGGATAAATAAAGAAAGGATAAAACTGAAGCCGTCATTAAGAGAAGCAACTGGAACTAGATATGGACCATTTAATTAACATCAAGAATGAGAATATTTATACAAATATTTGACACAAGCACTTTTCCTAGGACTTTTGTTATTTTTCATTTCTAGTATTGTCTTCTCTCCAACTTTCCAGTTATCTTCTGCTTCGCGTTCTACCTCACCATTTAATTACTCTTCGAAATATTTTTTTACCCCATCATTATTTCTACCGGATCACTAATTGAATTTCCGTCTTTGCCTTTCATCTAACTACAGTGATTTTTGAAACGTTTTTCCATCTGATTAACCTCTTGATAGAACGACCTCACCTCTTTGTTTTTGAACTTTTCTTCTATCTATATTCTTGTTTTTTGCACTCTCTATCTGTTATTAATGGTTGTCTAATCTTCTTCTTTTCCTTTGCTACTCTCTATCTGTTATTGATTGTTGTCTAATCTTCTTCTTTTCCTTTGCTATGGCCTGACACTTTTCGTGAAACCAATCTTTGTTTTTACTTCTCTATCTTCTTCCGAATATTTCAAAATTGGAAAATTAGGTATAAATTTAAGCAAAAGTTTTACATAATTTACTAATCCCATGTACTACACTGGATGCACAAGAGTTTTTAATAGACCGTTTTATATCGAATAGATACGTTGTAACGCACCCACTTACGGTCGCTATAAACTATTCATTAAATGAAAATGCATAAATATGTCGTTTTGATGATTTTTATTCCCTGTGTGTCTGTTATATTTTAGACATGTTTAACATCATTCAGTACAATACTACTACAATAATTTTTCTTATTTAAGAATGTAGTTTGTATTGAGTATTCTTTTGAATCGTATTAATCTAAAACAGTAAATTTTACATTTAAAATAGAACCGTCTTTATTTTTAATAATAGAAGAATAATCAACCATAAAGAATAACGGAAACGTATAAATGATTTACACCCTGTATCTTTCTGAATAATTAAATTGCAAATGTGTTGTTGAGTAGGTACATTTTTTTTTCAGATTGTCTATTTAGAACCTTTAATATTTTGTGGGTAAAATAATTAATATTTATTAAATATACAGGGTGTTTCATTAATAATTGGAAATATTTTAACTGTAGATTTCTGGTCTCAAAATATTAAGATTGAACTCAAATCACCTAGTCAGAAAATGCTTTCTAAGGGAGCTAGAGCTCTTTGAGTATGGCGTCTTGCCATTAGTTTTTTTTTTAAATACCTCCAGAACGCTTATATAGCCATAGGCGTGCGTTGTGGGTCGGGCAACGGTTGTTTTATCGCATAACGTTTTTCTCTTTAACTTTTAGGCATTTGTGACACTGGATTATTAAATTTTGTACAAAAGTTACTGTTACTTTTAGTCGGTAGAATATACTGTTTTCTAGAAAAATCGATTTGAAACTTTTGCGTTTATTTGAATTTGAAGAATATTTTCAAAAAAAAAATATTTAGAAAATCGAAATGTGGTACGTTTATTTATCTTCCAAAGATTCGATTTCATCAATTGCGAATTTCTAGTAGCGGTCATATGCGTCCGTTTTGGGTAGGTCAACGATTATTTTATCGCATATTTTTTTGTGTCTTTAACTTTGAAGCATTTTTGACACTATTATATTATTAAAGTATACACAAGGTATTCTAGCATTGAAAGTTACAGTCTAAGAGCTAGGGAACCCTCCGACTAACGGTCGTCCTGTAAGGCTAGAAATTTGTCTAGAGATAATTCCTAGCACACCAAGGCTAAAAACCATGGCCTGGCAGGCATCAGCCGTGCACGTGTATCTACCAGGTGAATCGAAAAGTGCATAGTTTAGGGGTAAAATAAACTTTCTTCTGTACAGTTTAAATTTAAGTATGTGTTTGAGTAAGTCCTTTAGAAGAAATGTGTACAATGACAGGCGATTCTGAAGAGCATAAGACCTTGCCAGGCGAGGGGAAAGATTAGGGGTTTTCCCTAAAATTATTTTTTCTTGCATTGAACAAATTTTTTTTAGGTTTTTTGAATCATTCCACACATAAAAGGTCTTTAGTGATTTTTCTCTTACGTTAATAGTTTTTGTTATATAAGCGATTGAAAATTTTGAAAATTACGAAATCGGCCATTTTTAACCCTAAATCGAACATTTATCTAAAAATATTAAAGTTGCCAAGGTAGGTAGATATTCTTTAAACATTGATTGATGAAATTCCAAAGAGTTTTTTGCAATCCAAATCGGAAACCCCTTTGTTTTTTAATTGCTAATCAAGCAAGCGCGACACTGTAGTATAAGTGAGGACGTTTGAGTTTGCATAAATTCATTATCTCGAGAATGGGCAAATTTCAAGAGAAATCCTCAGACAGGTCGATTTTTAACTAGTGACGTCATCCATCTGAGCGTGATGACGTAATCGATGATTTTTTTAAATGAGAGTAGGGGTTGTGTGATAGCTCATTTGAAAGGTTATTTAATTCTCTATTCACTAATATAAACGTTAACATAACTATTTATACAGTGTGTACAATTTTTTTTTATTAAATTAACTTTGATTAAATTTCACAAATAGAAGAAAAATTTTTTTTTGTACACCCTGTATAAATAATTATGTTAATGTCTATATTACTGAATAGAGAATTAAATAACCTTTCAAGTGAGCTATCACACAACCCCTACTCTTATTTAAAAAAAATCATCGATTACGTCATCACGCCTAGAAGGATGACGTCACTAGTATTATATATATGCCAAAAAGTCCTAATTCAAAAATAAAAATCGACCTGTCTGAGGATTTCTCTTGAAATTTGCCCATTCTCGAGATAATGAATTTATGCAAACTCAAACGTCCTCACTTATACTACAGTGTCGCGCCCGCTTGATTAGCAATTAAAAAAACAAAGGGGTTTTCGATATTTTATTGCAAAAAACTCTTCGAGATTTCATTAATCAATGTTTAAAGAATATCTACGTACCTTGGCGACATTGAAATTTTTAGATAAATGTCCGATTTAGGGTTAAAAATAGCCGATTTCGCAATTTTCAAAATTTTAAATCGCTTATATAACAAAAACTATTAACTTAAGAGAAAAATCACTAAAGACCTTTTCTGTTTGGAATGATTCAAAAAACCTAAAAAAAATTGTTGGATGCAAAAAAATACTTTTAGGAAAAACCCCTAATCTTTCCCCTCGCCTGGCAAGGCGAGGGGAATCGCCTGTCATTGTAGAATCGCCTGTCATTGTAGACATTTCTTCTACATGACTTACTCAAACACATACTTAAATTTAAACCTTACAGGAGAAAGTTTATTTTACCCCTAAACTACAGTAGGAAAAATGAAAGAATATCCATGAACGAACATATAAAACACGCTGTATTTTCCTGTCAAGGTGTCATACAAAAAACTGGCCAGCGCAAGTACATGTAATAATTATTATTACGTGTACTTGCGCCGGGCAATTTTCTTTGTGATACGGTGACAGGAAAATACAGCGTGTTTTATATGTTCGTTCATGGGTATTCTTTCATTTTTCCGACTGTATGTACTTTTCGATTCACCTGGTAGATACACGTGCACGGCTGATGCCTGCCAGGTCATGGTTTTTAGCCTTGGTGTGCTATGAATTATCACTAGACAAATTTCTAGCCTTACAGGACGACCGTTAGTCAGAGGGTTCACTAGCTCTTAGACTATTAAGAATAGAATAGTAAAAATAGAGAGAGATTAATCACCTAATGGAAGATATACGGGAAGACTAAGAATTCGACAGTCAGACAAACTTTGCAAGCAAAATATAAATAACCCGAAGGATGAACAGGAATTTATGCTTATAGGGAATAGTACGAAGAAGAAGACTATAGTATGATATATTTATATTATTATTTCCACCGTAACTTGATAGGTCTCTTGGTTTTGGTTTTAAACGGAAATAAATTTACTGTGTGTGTGTGTTTGTATTTTATTGGCACTGAATTTGGCAATCAACTGGCCAGTCAATTTGTTTTAGTAGTCCGTCCACTGACGCTAAAATATTGCAAAACGATATTGTCTCGATATGTGCTTTTGCCCTAGGGGCGAGTTTCATCCCTTCTCAGGGGTGAAAAAATATACGTCCAAAATAAGTCCAGAAATAGATAAACTGACTAATTCTAAGCAACTTCTATTCTATAGCGTTTTTCAATAAATTAATACATTTGACTTATTTGCGAGTGAATACGTTCATTTTTCAACAAAAAAAAGCACACGTTTTTAGACGGTTTTTCGCAAATAACTCCAACAAGTAAGTATTTTATCGAAAGCACCATTCTTAGCAAAATCAGTGGCGATGCGTGACTTTCTCTGAAGTGTTACCAAAACCAGATGCAAAAAATCTTATTTAAAAAAATTAAGATATGGCTAAATGTATATATACACTCACCGTCACAAAATTCCGCCACCCAAAATTTTTGATTAAGTTGGACAATCTATAACTTTATTATTTGTACCTACTTCGATTTTAAAGATTCTTGCATGATTTTGTAGGTACATGTATTGATGTCAATTGCTATTATTCCGGTAACAAAAATTTTTTGCTTAGAAGGCATTATACGGGGGTGAATGTAAGCGTTGTTTTTTCTCCTAACTTTAAAAAATTCTGTGGAAAAACTGGAGGGCTGATTTTGTTTCATACTCCTTTTGTATTATCCTGGATGTATCACTAAGGTCTTGTTTTTTGAATTATCTGAATATCTCTTTTCTTGTAAGAGCTGTAATCTGAAGGTTTATTTAATTAAAAATATCAAACGCACTAAAATTAACAAAACAAAACAAATTTAACAACAAAACAAAACAATTCAATAGCGGTAATGTCGACCTCTTGCAGTAACGACTGCTCGCAATCTGTTTAGCATCTAATAAAGGTGCGTTTTCCTTGCCTGGGGAATAGCCCGATATTCCTCTACCAGGGCCATAACTGTACCAAATTTTCTGGAGGTCTAGGATGACGGCAAATTTATTCATTCCATAAATGCTGAATATGATTGAGATCTGGGCTGCATGCGAGCCATTCTAATCTTATCAATCCAACCTCAATTGTATGAGTCAATCAGTGTTTTTATTTACAAAAAATGGTACAGCTCTAACAAGAAAAAAGATATTCGGATAATTCAAAAAACAAAATGTTGGGATGCTTCCGGGAAAACATGACAGGACTATGAAACAAAATCAACTATTCCATTTTTCCACAGAAATTTTTAAAATTAGGAGAAAATACAACGCTTCCTTTCATCCCTGTACAATGACATGCAAGCAAAATTTTTTGTTACCGGAATAATACCAAACAATATGAATACATGTACCTACAAACTGGTGTAAGAATCTTGAAAATCGGAGAACAAATAATAAAGTTATAAATTGTCAAACTTAATCAAAAAATTTGGGTGGCGGATTTTTGTGCCGGTGAATGTAGCTTCAATAATATAATTTTGTATATCACTTAAAACTCTCGAAAAAACAGATGTTTCTAGATGTTGACAAATTTTTTGATCTTTTTTGGCAATTAATGTTAACAATTCCCTGTAATTGCCTGGATTGTCATAGTCGTCGCACTCAAAATGACCACGAAACGCTAGTTCTTGTTTGGCCCAAAAACATACAGTACCTATCTATTATAAGTGTGCTAAGGATATACCTATCTATTTTTTTAACAAACTCATTATGTTTAGCAATATTTGCTTTAAGGTGATACAGTAGCGATCAACAGGTAGCCAAAACGCGTTCCAAGATTGCGGCTGTAATTTTAAATATTTTTTCGAGATATTTGGCACACGTATTCGTAATATAATAAAGAATGGCGGTACAGAGCCCAATTTTAAAAATATATTAATATGTGGAAATTACTCTGTAATTAAATACAATATTAAAAAATGAGCCTGTACCGCCATTAAGAAGAACAAAAAAATACACTTTCTTCAAATAAACTTTTTTATCCGATGCCTAGATTTTGTGTCATTTTGGAACTACTAATGAAATAAAAAATTTTAGTAGTTCCAAAATGACACAAAATCTAGACATCGGATAAAAAAGTTTATTTGAAGAAAGTGTATTTTTTGTTCTTCTTAATGGCGGTACAGGCTCGTTTTTTTAATATTGTATTTATTTACAGAGCAATTTCCACATATTAATATATTTTTCAAATTGGGCTCTGTACCGCCATTCTTTATTATATTACGAATACGTGTGCCAAATATCTCGAAAAAATATTCAAAATTACAGCCGCAATCTTGGAACGCGTTTTCGATACCTGTTGATCGCTACTGTTTCCTCTTAAAAGCTTGGTTAAGAGAACTTTTGATTTTTGTTTTGCCAAACTGAATCAAATTGGGTATACATCTTACATGTAGGTAACGGAGAAATTTCATGTCTCCTTTTTAAAAAATCTCACACTATTTAAATCGTGAACTTGGTCCACCCATTTTTCTGTAGAAACCAGAAGACATGGCCAACAATACAGTATATTTTTCTTGCAACCATAATATAAAAAAGGGTTTTCACTGGACCAACTAAATTTAAAATATCGAACTACTTTTGTTGATTCCTTTTTTAAATTGTTTAAAATAGGTCTTTCATTTTTAATCTCATTTTTTTTCTTCAAAATTATACAAGGAGAATTACCTTTCAAGTAGTTGATCGATTAAGAAGCGACACTCATCCATGGTTAACTGCACGCACACTTTTTATAGGTACTGTCACCAATTTTAAATCTGGTAACAGCGCTACTGATACACAGCGCGCTTATCCGTCGCTTCTTCAAAATTTTCAGTCACTAGCCGGTCCCGAGCGCCAGCGTGGGTATATAACCATTGTAACCAGAAATGAGTCTGGTAACAGAGTATAATAAAGTGCAACTGAGTCACATAAACTCGCCAATATTTTCGTGTCTACGAGTAGTTAGCTATTTACCGAGTTAGGTACTATTACCACATAACATAATAATATATTTCTATTGGTAAAAATATTGGTAAATAGAATTATTCATCGTCATAAAATATTTATTTGCAAGATTTTTAACTGTTACCAATGGTAACAGTGGTTACATGGACGCTTCGCCAGTGGCAAAAATATATTTTATGAAAAAGTGAAAAAAATGGTGTATGTTTAGGTCTCTAGACCTAGTAGAAGGAGAGTTGTAGCTAGTCAAAAATAGTCACAAGTTACTTTGTTCGTGTATGCATTGTATATAATATATACAGATCATATTTATGATCTATAAGTTTCATCGGTTCAAAATGCTTATTTTTGAAGGGGCTGTAGTAGAAAGGGCTTTAGAAGAAAGGGCTTAAACGAATCACTAATCACGAGTGTATGAAAATTTTGAACAGCCACAATATCTTAACTAATTTTGGTTTTACAGGAAAACAAAAAATCAAAAATATTCAGAAAAGCAAATGCTACATTTTTTTACTGTTCGAGATTTTAGGTATCACTAAGAAATTTTAAGTTATTTTGAAAAAAGCATTTTTTTCAAAATTAAAAATTAAAATAAAAATTACTTAAAACCAATAATTTTTTCAAAAATAAGCTCTTTGAACCGACCAAACTTACATATCAGATAAATAATACATATGTATAGCAACTTGTGAAGCGGTAACAATTTATTTCGTTTGAGATGCTAATTAAGGTGTTATTTTCCAGATTTTTTTTTACCAAGAAAAAAGGGACCAACTTTATGTTGAACATGATTTGCTTATTTTTGTTGCTAGAAACTTTTTTAAAAGCAAAATTAAAGGTTTTTATACACTTTAAAAAAATTGTATTGAATTTTCCCCAAACAGTCCATCATTTCTTGGTTATTTCACGGTGAAATATTCGACTTGGAATTTAACGAGTATGAATCTATATTTCATTAGTTACAACTCTGATTCTACTGGGTCTAAAGACTTCACATATACATTATTTTTTTTACTTTTTATAAGCTATATTTTTATTAATAATGGTATTTTCGATAAAATACTTACTTTTTCAGTTATTTGAGAAAAACCGCCAAAAATATGTTTTTTTTTCGTTTAAAAACGTACATATTCACTAGCAAATAACTCAAAACGTATTAACTTGAGTTAATACTTTTTTGTTAATAGGTGAAGAAATGCTAGAGAATAAGAGTTGCTTAGAAATAATTAGTTTATCTATTTCCGGACTAATTTTGAACGTATATTTTTCACCCCGCCGAGAAGAGGTGAAATTCAACCTCATGGCAAAAGCATACATCGGCACAATATCCCTTTTTTTGACATGTTGGCTATGGGTATGGCAAATTTCATGCGAATTTAAAATGTGGAGCAAAAACCGTGAGCAAATGGATTATAAGTTCTCTCGTTTACAAAAGATGTGCTTAGTATTTACATACATTTAAAACTAAAACGGAAATGAATTTACTAAACACTAAACAGAGATTGTAAGGTTATGATAATATAAAAAATATTTTCTCAATTAATCATTTTATAATTAGCACTTCTTGAAATTTTTTTGAATTACCGAACGTTCCATGAACTTAGATTAAATAATATTTATTTCGTAATCCGTTTTTTCTGTTAAATGATAAGCGATTTATGATGTCATAGATTATTTAATTTTTACTATCAGCTGAAACAATATTATCAATAAATTTGAGATATTTATAAGACATTTTAATTTACGCGAATTTTTGGTTATTGGTATTTTGCAACAAAATTAGTTTTCACCTTGATTAATGTATTACGTACGTAACATTTTGATGGGTGCTCAAATTAATCAATATTTTACCATGCATCTTTAAAAATTGTATTACAATTTTGTGAATTATTATTTGGAACTTTTTTCGATCATATTAATTTAGTTTTTATTATGCTGTTGTTAAATCTATAATCTTAATAATTTATTTTTCTACAACCACTATTTAAATTGCACTTTTCTGCACAGTTTTATGTTAACAAACTTGATATTTTCTCACAATATAAGATATATGACATTAGTGTGCAGAAAAATGACGTTTCTGTACAGAAATAGTATATTGTGCAACAAGTGCAGAAAGGTACTAATTTCTCACGAGTTTGAAACGTTGTTTCAAACGAGTGAGAAATTACCTTTCTGCACGTGTTTCACACTATACTTTTTCTACAAGCACAGTTTTCCTAAAAATAAAAATCACAATTTCCAAACGACGATTAATTATAATAGGTACCTATGTGATAAATTTTAAACTGTATTTAATTAATACCTACTAATCAATTTAAATTCCTTATACCTAAATAAATTGCACAGAAATCAGTTAAAAAATTAATGCACTGCCTTAATTTGTTTAAATTTAAACAATTATTACACATTATTGACATTATATTTATGCAGTCACGGATTTACACAAATCCTACTTCATTCGACGTCTCTTGCACAGGTTGCTAAATCCTTATTGGTTATTTGATAATTATAAAATGTTTAATAAGAATAAAATTGTAAAATAAAACAGTTGTAACATCCATAATTTAGTTTCTATGCTATAGTTAAATATAATAATTGTCTTATAGGTTATATATTTGTCTAAAGTTTAACCACGGATGTAAACAGAATATAACGTTACTCAGAATGCGGTAGTCCACGGATGTAAACAGAATATAACGTTACTCAGAATGAGGTAGTCAACTGTGCAGAAAAGAACTTTGCGGCACAGAAACGTCACTTTGCGACACAGAAACGTCACTTTTCTGCACACTAATGTCAAATATCTTATACTGTGAGAAAATATCAAGTTTGCTAACATAAAACCGTGCAGAAAAGTGCACTTTGAATAGTGGTTGTAGAAAAAGAGCTCTTCTGCACAGTACCGTTACATTCCACAAAAAACAATCATTAATATAATTATAACATGTTTTGATGAAATGGTTTTATTTTAGATATTAGATTCTATAGTGCTTTTCAAAAAAGAACCGATTGAGAAGAAGTTACATCTACATTGTTATACAGGTCAAACATTCCGGAGATCATCCGCAACCATGTTAGCAAATGCAGGAGCTGATCTGTTAACACTGAAACGTCATTTTGGCTGACGGTCAAATAATGTCGCAGAAGGTTATGTTGATGATTCTTTGCTCTCCAAAATAAACATTTCAAACAATATAATTCAAAGGGTAACAAATCAATTGGAAATTGTGTCCGACAAAATACATGGGACGTTTTCATAATCTGACGTTCGAAACCTGTAACCTGCTCCACAATTAAAACTTCCCCTGCCCAGTGTTCCCGTACATCAAAGTTTTTCCGACTAGAAACCGTTAAGCTATTAAGAAATTTTCGGCTTGCTATTAATAAACTTTTTTTTGGTACGCGGGATCCAGACCTATAGTGCGAGAAAGTAGAATATCTTGTAATATGGATTTATAGTATAGTATAATACATGTAATAAACTAATATTTAGATAGTGTTTATACTGAATTCGCTCAGCCAAGATTCATTTTGACCCATTCGGAATACAGAAACATACAACACAAAAATTCCTACTTCACACTATTAACTGCTCAAATGAACTTATTCTTTCATTAAAAAAAGAAGAATTATTGGAAAAGGTGGGAGTGTTAAACTCATAAAATTTTGTGAAATTTATTTCTACAAAATATTTTTATTTTGTACAATAAATAATTTTCTCATTTGTTATCAATACATTATAATGGTGTAAATAAATAATTGTTGATTGGCGTAAGGTTTATTATGTTATTTATGTCTGTTTATTAATAATAATATTGGCTATGAGCAGGTACCTTTGGTTATATAGTAATTTCCAGTCACGTCTAGCCGCCTAACTTCCCAAAAAAATTACCAACGTCACTAGACAGTTGTGTCTCAGATTAGCGAATCGACTTTACTAATTTATTTCAAATTTTTCTTATTGCGTTGTCATGTTTTAATGAAATTAACGGGATTATTTCATTCATAGGAGATTCTGACCGATAGAAAGCTACAGAAATCTGAATTAAATCGATAATTTTTGATAATCTCCCGTCGTTAAGTATATTACGTCAGATGACACTGAATATATGACATTATTAGTGACAATTAATGCTTTAAAAATTATAAAAGTGATGACTTTCAATCGTCAAATATTTATAAAAACTGTGTGTTTAATGGTACTTACATAAATAAATTACAATAAAATTTTGGTTTTGAACAGTTTTATTCATGAAATAATCGCAACAAATTGCACTCGACCTCTGAAATTAATATAGAATTTTTGCTCTCGTGACACTTTGACATAATTTCACTCGCCTTCGGCTCGTGAAATTAAAACTGTCAAAGTGTCACTCGGGAAAAATTCAATAACTTCAGAGCTCTTGTGCAATTACTACTGATAATTCTAATATCTACGTGCAACTATATTTATAGTATGCGGCCTATCCCGAGGATGATCTACCTGTGCATATGTATTATGGTGTAAAAAATAAGCAAATTTTGTGGCTAATTCCCAACTAAAATAGTAAATTGATATGACAAATTGTTAATGTGTAAAATTAAAATAATAATTCTTCCAATTTGTGCGTTTTATTTACTTTGTAATGATTTTTTTGCTGGCACTCTATTATACAGTGTATATACGTGTACCACTAAACAACACGATAATATTTTTGAAGATATTCTTCTTTAGCGGCGAATCGATTGAGGGTAAAATTTGATTGATCTGCGCGCATGCGCACACCGACAGTATGGTATTAATCGTTATACGGGCTCTGATTGGGTGTTGAAATTTTGAAATGATCTGTCAATAATTGTTCAATATGGAGGTTATCGGTAAACAAAAATATTGTATAATATTAGTTTTTATTGATGTGGACAGAAATAAAATCAAATTTATAATTATAGTGACTTTTTAAATAGTTTTGAAAAGCCGCAGCTACGTAATTCTAAATGTTTCAGTTGGAAATACCTAATAGTTTCAATACTTATATATTTGGAAAATGTAAACAAAATAATGTAGTTACCTATTAGTAGGCAATGCTTTAATTTACATAATCTGATTACGAACAAACTTTCTACAAATCTTCATCTCATATATCGTTTTCTTACTCTATATTTTGTTGTATTTTTTTTTTTTTTTTTTTTTTTTTATTGAAAATTTACCGCATCCACCAAGAGGTGATTAGCGGGAATACAGTGTAGGAGTACAGTTCCAATAACTTACAATCTATAATATAATTCTATGAGTTTTAAATAATTATCGATATTATTATCTATAATTACAGTATGTATCTTAAATTAAGAATACAGTGTAGGTATAACTTCCAGTAATTTAGATTCTATAATATAGCCCTATACATTTTAAATAGTTTGCGATATTGTCATAGTAACCATCTGTGCCTAAAAGTTTGTTGATGTTGTTAGGAATATTGAATATAATTCGTTCATTTGCAAAAAGTGGACAGTCAATTAAAAAATGTTTTACATTATTTATTTCGTCACAAATTTCACATTTAGGGGGATCGTCTCTTGTAAACAGGTGAGAGTGCGTGTATCTTGTGTGACCTATACGCAGACGTGTGATAACAGTTTGAAGTTTTCGGGCTCGTATTCTCGATAGCCGCGGGTAAACATTATCCTTGATTGTTCTTAAAGATGTCGGTGAATATTTCCATTCTTGGTTCCATTTACACGTGATTAGATTTCTAAAGTACGATTTTATGTCACTCGCGAGATTTCGACACTCCGTTACCTCTGTTTCGACACTTTCCGACACTTTACGGGCGCACTGATCTGCTGCTTCGTTTCCATCGATACCAATATGAGATGGGATCCATATGAAGGTAATGTGTCTGGAATTTTCTTGAGCCTCTTCTAGTTCAGATTTTACCATTTTCTCTAGGGGGTTTTTAGGATACACATGATTTAAAGTTTGTAAAGCACCGAGTGAATCACTTAGGATCAAGCATTTTGGTATTTTGTTTTTGTTGACATGTTCAAGGGCTTTGAGTATTGCATAAAGTTCAGCAGAAAAAATACTGAAATATTTGGGAAGTCTAAAATGATATTGGTTGTTAGGGGTTACATATGCAGCACCTACTCCTGTATTACATTTTGATGCATCTGTGTATATCTTGTAGCAATTATCTCCATGTTTGGCTATGATTGAATTAAGGTTATTTTTAAAAACAGCTGGATTTGTTGAGTGCTTACTAAATGCAGTAAGATTATAATTTATTTGGGGGGTTTGTTGTATTTTATTTCGACAAAAATCAAACTAATAATTTTATTAAATTCATATAAATTTATGGTGTAAACGTTTAGTTTGTGTATATTCCCACATGACGTATACGCGAATGTGGTGCAGTTTGAAATACCGTCAACTTTCGTACGGCGCGGTAGACGTGAAGTGGGTTCAAGCCCCAAGCAAGTTATTATTTTTTTATTTTTTTTTATAGATTTTATGATTGTAAGTATATTATTATATAATTTTTGAAGATATTCTTCTTTTTTGAAAGTGGTAGATAAGAAAGTTAGTTTGATTTTTAAATAAAATAAGTACAAATAACCTTTTAAGTATATTTACTTCGTTTAAATTACCTATTATATAATAGAAGAATATCTTCTTACGTGCGTACAAAGTACACACACATTTTTTTTCAGAGGGTTTTGCACACAATAATGAAAATCTTTACAAAGTGAATAAAATGCATAAATCACAAGAATAATTATTGTTTTAATTTCACAAATTATTACTTTGCCATATCAATTTACTATTTTAGTTGAGAATAAGCCACAAACTAAAATTGTAATAAGAAAGTATTAATTCGTAAAAAAATTCTTTTGATTTATGCACTTTATTCACTTTGTAAATATTTTTTACTGGCACTGTAATAATAATACCGGTTATACACCGCATCCCTCGGTAGACCGCAAGCTATAGCAGAAACGCGACGGTAGATCGCATACTATAGTAGCACCAAACATGTAACGTACGACAGATAATAGACGAATCCAGGGAATTTATCATCGTAACATATCTGTGTTTGATGTTTCATTGATTATTTTAAAGCCTTTGACAAAGTAGGTAATTGGAGAAAAATGTGACATGACATAGGGTATTATACTTCAAACGGGAGTATGCTTTACTGAGGTAAAAGTAGCGTAGGTTCAATAATTTATGTAGTTTTTATGAATGTTGTTACAATGAAAAATTTAATTCTAACAATATTTTTTTGTGTCTGTGTCTGTGAATACATATAAGAATATTAACATTAGAAATTTTCACAAAATTTTAAGCATAATTTTTAACTAAAGTGTATATCTTTTTCAAGTATGTTATTAGATAAAATCATTAAGTTAATAATAGAACGTCTATTTATCTCTATGTATATTCCGCCGCCAATTGCAACAATTAATACCAGAAATCTCTTAAGCTCAAATCCTCCAAGCATTCCTATAGATCTACCCACGATTTCGCTACTGTCCTTCTGTTATCCTGATTCTCAAAGCTTTCGAAAACAACCGAAAACCGCAAATCCACCAAGGAAGGGGCGCCAATTCACAGCCTCCTAGTCTCGTGTCAAAAAGCACAAAAGTGCATCCTAATAGGCCATGGAGTGCCAGTATCATCGCATTCGTCGGCCTGAGATCTAGACGACCGCGTGAGAGAAATAGAAGACAGTCGTCTGCATGCTTTGCGATCGCCGGTTAGATTGTTTCGCGATTTCGTTGATTAGGATTAGGGAATATCGGTTATTTTTGAAGTAGAAGTGATATTTTTGTGGTTGATTTGTGTTGGATATAGTTTTTTGATTGTTAGGGTGAGTAATTTCTAATAGACTTAAAAATCACCCAGGCTTTAATAATAAAATGTATATCATAAAGGTATTATTATATTTTCAAACTACGTTTTTTGACAATCTAATAAATCAAAGAGCAAATACATGAATATAACATTTTCAAAGATCGCAATTCATAAATAATAATAATTTATTATTTATCTATGTAATACGTAAGACACATGTCGATTTTATAATTTTTGGCTACTGTTTCAAACATATTATTGTAAATCATTAATCATTACTGTCTAACTTTTATTGTTTCCTACCTTAGATAATATGTAATTTATGTATCTAATATCAATGATTACGAAACTAGATAGTGCTCACTGTCTCCATAATGTATTATTTGTTAAGGTACTACGAACGATAATTCACAAACTAAAACATTTATTTAGCAATGACAATAATTCATCGTATCTTGAGCGATATAGTTTGCATGAATCAACATTCATAAAAACGGTTCTACATCTAAAAACTTTGTATTCTGTGTACTAGTTTTTTTAAATTCTATTACACTTCTTATGCTATTAAATCTTTGTCATATCGATGGCTTACACGTAAAACCTGGTATGTCTGAGCAACTACATATTTATGTTTTTCAGGAGTCGATAGAATGTATTTCATTAAAAAAAAAACGCACTTTTTATAAACATGAGTTGTTTTTAGAGACTTTAATAGTAATATTATAATACTTACAACAAGAACAAAAAATGTTCTCTTGTAATTATTATTGTTACTATAAGACATACATGTAATATGTTCCGGTCATAAGAAACCTGCATGCCCATTTTCAATATAAACTCTCTAACAGTTTTCGATATATTTATTGAAAAAAAAATCGATTATCATTTTGTAACTTCAAAGGGCTGTAACTTCTTTTATGTGCACATTTGTACTAAGGTAAGTTAGTTTTAATCGAACTATTTTGGGTCCCATAATATGTGATTTAATTCATGGCCTCCTTTTTGTTACACCCTGTTTATATAAATATATAGATTATACTGTTACAGATATTTTCTTTAGCTTTCAAACTCCTTTCTCTTTTTTTTGAAATCTAATAAATCCACGAGAAAATACGTTAACGATAATATAAAGATTCTCAAAGAATTCGCAATTTATAAAAAATAATGTTTTATATAATACGTAAACATGTTGATTTTGGTTTTTGGCTACTGTGATTATTGTCTTCCATTGTACCATTATCGTCCAACTATTTTTGTTTCTTACCTTGTGTTATTTATTTATCTCCTGTCAATTATTACGGAACTGTCTCCATAAAGTAGGTATGTACCTATTATTTATTAAGGTACGAACTATAATCTATAATAGTCTAAGAGCTAGTGAACCCTCCGACTAACGGTCGTCCTGTAAGGCTAGAAATTTGTCTAGTGATAATTAATAGCACACCAAGGCTAAAAACCATGACATGGCAGGCATCAGCGGTGCACGTGTATCTACCAAGTGAATCGAAAAGTGCATAGTTTAGGGGTAAAATAAACTTTCTCCTGTAAGGTTTAAATTTAAGTATGTGCTTGAGTAAGTCATTTAGAAGAAATGTGTACAATGACAGGCGATTCTGAAGAGCATAAGACCTTGCCAGGCGAGGGAAAAGATTAGGGGTTTTTCCTAAAATTATTCTTTTTGCATCGAACAAATTTGTTTTAGGTTTTTTGAATCATTCCAAACAGAAAAGGTTTTTAGTGATTTTTCTCTTAAGTTAATAGTTTTTGTTATATAAGCGATTGAAAATTTTGAAAATTGCGAAATCGGCCATTTTAACCCTAAATCGGACATTTATCTAAAAATTTCAATGTTGCCAAGGTACGTAGATATTCTTTAAACATTGATTGATGAATTCCCGAAGAGTTTTTTGAAATAAAATATCGAAAACCCCTTTGTTTTTTTTAATTGCTAATCAAGCGGGCGCGACACTGTAGTATAAGTGAGGACGTTTGAGTCTGCATAATTTCATTATCTCGAGAATGGGCAAATTTCAAGAGAAATCCTCAGACAGGTCGATTTTTATTTTTGAATTAGGACTTTTTGGCATATATATAATACTAGTGACGTCATCCATCTGGGCGTGATGGATGATGATTTTTAAATAAGAGTAGGGGTTGTGTGATAGCTCATTTGAAAGGTTATTTAATTCTCTATTCAGTAATATAAATATTAACATACATAATTATTTATACAGAGTGTACAAAAAAAATTTTTCTTCTATTTGTCAAATTTAAGTTAATTTAACAAAAAAATTTTTTTTGTACACCCTGTAAAAATAATTATGTTAATGTTTATATTACCGAATATAGAACTAAATAACCTTTCAAATGAGCTATCACACAACCCCTACTCTCATTTAAAAAAATCACCGATTACGTCATCACGCTCAGATGGATGACATCACTAGTATTATACAGGGTGTCCAGAAACTCTACCGACAAACGAAGACAGGAGATTTCTCAGATAATTTTATGACAATTTAAGCCAATTCACCTAGTCCGAAAATGCTTCCTAAGGGAGCTAGAGCTCTTTGAAGATGGCGCCATGTAATTAGTTTTTCTTAACTACCTCCAGAACGCTTCTATTTAGAAAAACGAATATTGGTATACATATTTACTTTCCTGAAATGAATCGATTCCATCCATTGCGAATTTCTAGTACCGGTCATAGGCGTACGTTTTGGGTAGGGCAACGGTTATTTTATCGCATAACTTTTTTATCTTCAACTTTTAAGCATTTTTGATACTGGATTATTAAATTGTGAGGTATTCTAGTACTAAAAGGTACTCTTACTTTAAGTCGATACGATACACCGTTTTCTAGAAAAATCGATTTCAAAGTTTTTAGTTTTGGGAATTTGAAAAAAAAAAAGTTAAAAAAAATTAAAAAAAAATCGATGTATTTTACCAATTTAAAGCAAGAGTAACTTTTAGTACTCGAATATCTCATAATTGAATAATCTAGTGTCAAAAATACTCAAAAATTAAAGACAATAAAGGTATGCTATAAAATAACTGTTGACCTACCCAAAACGGACGCCTATGACCGGTACTAGAAATTCGCCATTAATGAAATCGATTAATCTCTGGAATATAAATGAATGTACCAGTTTTCATCTTTCTAAATAGTTTTTTTTGTATCTTTTTTTTTTTAATTCAAGGAACGAAAAATTTTCCAATCGATTTTTCTAGCAAACGGTGTATCCTATCGACTTAAACTAAGAGTACCTTTTAGTACTAGAATAACTCACAATTAAATAATTCAGAGTCAAAAATACTTAAAAATTAAAGATAAAAAAGTTAGGCGATAAAATAACCGTTGCCCTACCCAAAACGGACGCCTATGAGTTGTACTAGAAATTCGCAATGGATAGAATCGATTGATTTCTGGAAAGTAAATATGTATACCAATTTTCGTTTTTCTAAATAGAAGCGTTCTGGAGGTATTTAAGAAAAACTAATTACATGACGCCATCTTCAAAGAGCTCTAGCTCCCTTAGGAAGCATTTTCGGACTAGGTGAATTGGGTTAAATTATCTTAAAATTATCTGAGGAATCTCCTGTCTTCGTTTGTCGGTAGAGTTTCTGGACACCCTGTATATATCGAGAGGCAAAAAACTGATTTTCTGCATAATATAATCTGAAAACAAAAACTACTGTTACGCATTTTAATTTGAGCACATTGAGACAAATATCACTGATCTTGGCCCAGAGCTGAAAGTGTTAAATGTTGCTATTAAATGGAAAATACAAATATTAACTATGAAAAACACGTAAATATCCTTGGAGTATACAGGGTGTTTCATTAATAATTGTCCATATAGTAACTGGAGAAACCTTAGCACAAAATACGAATATTTAACCTAAAACACTTAAATAAAATGTGGTTCCTTACTGAGTTACAGGGTGTTTTATCTAAAAATTTAAAAACTATTTTTGCTTAGCATTTTAAAACTAATCGACGTATCCTTTTCATACTTGGCAGGAAGTATACGTACTGTACAAACTACTAAATTATATTAAACAAACGTTTCTGGCTATTACCAGAGGCGTACGACGGGGGAAAGTGAATGGTTGACCCTTTCCAAATTCTACGCCACTGGCGGAATTTCTATTTTAGTTCAATTTTTGGATTCTCCAACACTTTATATGAAAATAATATACTCTTCATTCGTAACGATAAAGTCATTAGTTTTCGAGATCTTTGAAGTTAAAAATGAAACGACACGATTATTTTGACTAATGTATTGTGTCGCTTCATTTTTAATTTCAAATATCTCGAAAACTAATCATTTTATCGTTACGAATGACGAGTATATTATTTACATAAAAAGTATTGAGAATCCAAAAACTTCAAATATCTCGAAAACTAATAACTATAGCTACGAATGAAGATATTATTTTCATCGAAAGTATTGGAGAATCTAAAAATTATGCACAAAATAGCAATTTCGCCAATGGTGTAGAATGTGGGAATGATCAACCATTTTTAATTTCAAATATCTCGAAAACTAATCATTTTATCGTTACGAATGACGAGTATATTATTTACATAAAAAGTATTGGAAAATAAAAAAAATTACAATAAAATAGCAATTTCGTCAGTGGCGTAGAATTTGGGAAGGGTCAACCAGCCACTATCCCCTGTCGTACGCCTCTGTTAGTAGCTAGAAACGTTTATTTATCTTAATTTAGTAGGGTGTACAGTACCTACACTTTTTGCCAACTATGATAAGGATACGCCAAATAGATTTAAAGTACTGGGTACAAATAATTTTTAAATTTTAATCATATGAATCATATTATAAATTAATCAAAATATCTGTGCCGTTTCATTTATAACTTCAAATATTTCGCAAACTAATAACTTTATTGTTACCAATGAAGGGTGTATTATTTACGTAGGAAGTATTGGAGAATCTAAAAATGGCACTAAAATAGTAATTCCTCCAGTGGCGTAGAATTTGAGAAGGATCAACCATTCACTATCCCCTGTCGTACGCCTCTGGTAGTATCTACAAACGTTTGTTTATCACAATTTAGTAGGCTGTATAGTAGTCGCACTTTCTGTCAAGTATGAAAAGGATACATCGAATAGTTTTAAAATGCTGAGCCAAAATAGTTTTTAAATTTGTAGATAAAACACCCTGTAACTCAGTAAGGAACCACATTTTATTTAAGAGTTTTAGGTTAAATCTTCGTATTTTGTGCTAAGGTTTCTTCAGTTACTATATGGACAATTATTAATGAAACACTCTGTATAGATAGAGCCTTTGTCCAAGTATCTATGATAACATCGTATATCTTGATATACGTGTTTTTCATCTAAAATGAGGCTGTGTTTATGATTTACGAGGTTTTCATTTTTCATAGCTTATTGCACACCTCCAAATACTAGGTTGATACAGTACAAATCTTTTGATTTAAGGTTCACAAAATGTTTCTATATGCCGGACTACCTTTTGTTGTTCACAAAAAAACATTTCTCCAAGTCGAATTTCTTAAACAAACACTCCAAATTAAGTACCAAATTCTTGGTTATAAATATACGTGGTTTTCACACTAAATCAAGAGAGGAATTGATATACGTGGTTTCTTTTTTCGGCTGTAGAAAATAGTCTGGTGTATTTGGATTTTTCTAACAGTTGTAAATCGTGAGATACAAGGTTTTCAAACTAAAACCACCAAAATGTCATTTTCGAAAAAAAAAAAAAATGAAATACGAGGTTTTCACACTAAACCATCGATATGCCAAAAAGTCCTAATTTAAAAATAAAAATCGACCTGTCTGAGAATTTCTCTTGAAATTTGCCCATTCTCGAGATAATGAATTTATGCCAACTCAAACGTCCTCACTTATACTACAGTGTCGCGCCCGCTTGATTAGCAATTAAAAAACAAAGGGGTTTCCGATATTGTATTGCAAAAGACTCTTTGGGATTTCATCAATCAATGTTTAAAGAATATCTACCTACAATTTTCAAAATTTTCAATCGCTTATAGGTATAACAAAAACTATTAACTTAAGAGAAAAATCACTAAAGACCTTTTCTGTTTGGAATGATTCAAAAAACCTAAAACAAATTTGTTCGATGCAAAAAAAATATTTTAGGAAAAACCCCTAATCTTTCCCCTCGCCTGGCAAGGTCTTATGCTCTTCAGAATCGCCTGTAATTGTACACATTTCTTCTAAAGGACTTACTCAAACACATACTTAAATTCAAACCTTACAGAAGAAAGTTTATTTTACCCCTAAACTATGCACTTTTCGATTCACCTGGTAGATACACGTGCACGGCTGATGCCTGCCAGGTTATGGTTTTTAGCCTTGGTGTGCTATGAATTATCACTAGTCAAATTTCTAGCCTTAAATGACGACCGTTAGTCGGAGGGTTCACTAGCTCTTAGACTATAATTATAATTTGCAAACTAAAACATTTTGCAATGACAATAATTAATCGTATCTTAAAACTAGAACGATATAGTTGTCACGAATCGACATTCACAAAAACGTTCAAGCGTTTTTTCGGCAGGTAATACCTATAAGAACAAATTGTAACTATTTCTTGCGTAGGATCTGGCGGCCATTTTTGTTTATAAATAATTTAGTTTCAAAAAACGGCCTTTTAATACACTCATTTATTGTTAATATAATTGCGAAAAAAGGTTGAAATTAAAAAAAAATAATTTCACAATAACTATTGTAAAAATAAGTGTAAAGCTTTGAAATTTTTGTCAAATGAGGGTTATTTGGTGCTTAATATGTGACAAAAATTTCAAAGCGATTCATTCAACTGTTTAAATTTTATTCAAATTGTTTATCCCAGAGAGCTTTTTGTTGCAATAACATAAGTCAGAAAAAAAGAATGTTAGATAGAACCGTTCTACAGGCGTCAAATGAAAGAGCATGCACTAAACTTTCAAATTGGTTTAAAACAAGTGAATAAAAAATGCATTTATTAATAATAAATAAATATGCAACAGTATCGTCAATTTTTCCTTATAAACTTTTTGAATAACTTTTTTCAAAAAATATATTTTTTTACCGTTTTTTAGGTGCACAACTACTAAGTAATGTTATGTATTATATGATAATTGATGAAACATTGTAATAAATATATATAATTTATTATAATAAAAAAATAAAAAGTTTATAAGGAAAAATTGAACATACTTTTGCATAATTATTTATTACTAATAAATGCCTTTTTATTCACTTTTTTTAAACCAATTTGAACGTTTAGCTCATGCTCTTTTATTTGTCACCTGTAGAATGGTTCTAACATTATTTTTTTCTGACTTATGTTATTGCAACAAAAAAGATCTCTGGGATAAACAATTTGAATAAAATTTAAACAATCGAATGAATCGCTTTGAAATTTTTGTCACATATTAAGCACCAAAGAACCCTCATTTGAAAAAAAAAATTCAAAGCTTTACACTTATTTTTCCAACAGTTATTGCCAAATTATTCTTTTTGAAATTTCGACCTTTTTTTGCAATTATATTAACAATAAATGAGTGTATTTTGTAATACGTCATATTAAAGCTTTTTCCATTCTCTCGAAGATGTTTATACTAAGAGAACCACAAAGTCTTACTGTTTTCCATTAATTTGAAAAAAAAAGGAAAAAACCGTTTTTGACACTAAGTTGTTTATAAATAAAAATGGCCGCCAGTTCCTACGCAGGAAATAGTTACAATTTGTTCTTATAAGTATTACCTGCCGAAAAAACGCTTCAGTACCATGGCTGTTGAAGTGTCATGGACAAAACCCTATTACCCTGGACTAAACGTCTAAAAACTTTGTATTCTGTGTACTAGTTTTTGAATTTTAGCGTTCACGCTTCATAGCGTTGTTTCACATTATAAGAATTTCGACCGTGCGATGGTTAAAATCTACATAGTGGCTCGAGCTATCATGGAATTTTTCTCGGTTCACCGCTTGAAACATTATTCGGTGAAGGGAGAAAGATGCTCGAGCCACTATGTAGATTTTAACCATTGCACGGTCGAAATTCTTATAATGTGAACGTTCGCTTATGCTATTATAAAGTATTGAATATTCGCCATAATTTTAATCTACTTACAATATCCTATACGTTATATTTATTTATGCTTTCAATTTTGCCCAATTCTTTTTCTTTTTACTTCTTCTTTCTTTGTAATTTCCTCAAGTATTTCTGTGTTTATTGTTTTAAAAGATTTTCTAAAGTATCTTTCCTTTGTAAATATTTGATAATTAAGTATTTTCTAAATACTTAATCATCAAATAAGTGGGAAATAAGCCACAATTTTACTAAAACATGAGTTTATTAACGTTTCGAAGCCCAAATCGGGTTTAGTTGTCAAAATACAAAATACTATTAAAATAAACAAAAATGTTGTTGCTAAGTAAAAAAAATCTTCTAATAATTTATTTAATCTGACTCATTTATATTGGCAATTCAGACGTATATTATACATTTTAAAGTAGAAGACTTTAAAATGATATCGCCAATATTTATGAGTTGCGTTCCTGGGACGACTTTACTAAAAGATAGTTCATTCGATTACTTGAAATCAATACGAACTCAAGAATATCCGTCGCAAAAAAATCATAGCATGTGATCTGTCTTTAAAAAGACAACCAAATGCAACGATGACAGTAAAATTCTCGCGTTAGAGATTCCATAGTAAATTCTATCTAAAACTAAACCTAACAATGAACAAGAAAGAACAAAGAATTTCATTTATAAAATACCTTGTGAATGCGAACAATTTTATTTTGGTGAAACATCAAGACCATTAAACGTTAGAATAAGTGAACATCAGTCTTATATTAAAAATAGAGAATTTGATAGATCTCAAATATGTCAACACGCATGGGATAATGAACATAGAGTTCAGTGGAGAGATTCAAGTATAGTCCTGAAACAATCAGATAGTAAAAAGAGAAAAATCAAAGAAGCGGCTCTAATTATGCTAAATGAAACCAATTGTGTCGCAAATTCCTCGGTATGCAGTAGGATGTGGTTACCCATACTGAAAGAGGAAGTCAATAGAAAGAAAATACCACGATTAGTAAGTCAATAACATATCGAGTTAGTACAAATTTTATATTTAATATTACTTATTGTATATCTATGTATTATTAATATTATTTATAATTTAAACATATTAAAGTCAGAATTTGGTATTAGTTTTTTGAAGGTAAATTAAATGTAAGACCAAATACTTACGATGCGATGTCGGGATAGTATCACGAGATTTCTTTGCTGGTTTTCCCTCGTGATTTACTATGGAATCTCTAACGCGAGAATTTTACTGTCATCGTTGCATTTGGTTGTCTTTTTAAAGACAGATCACATGCTATGATTTTTTTGCGACGGATATTCTTGAGTTGGGATTGATTTCATGTAATCGAATGAACTATCTTTTAGTAAAGTCGTCCCAGGAACACAACTCATAAATATTGGCGATATCATTTTAAAGTCTTCTACTTTAAAATGTATAATATACGTCTGAATTGCCAATATAAATGAGTCAGATTAAATAAATTATTAGAAGAATTTTTTTACTTAGCAACAACATTTTTGTTTATTTTAATAGTATTTTGTATTTTGACAACGAAACCCGATTTGGGCTTCGAAACGTTAATAAATTCATTTTTTAGTAAAATTGTGGCTTATTTCCCATAGAAAATACTTAATTATAAAAATGCCACAAGGAAATAGCTTCAGAACAACATGTAAATATTTGAATGACATATTTCTGTGATTATTATTGGATAAATGTAAATCTTCAAGTAAAAATAAATGGGTGCTACTATATTATGCGGTCTACTGTCGCGTTTCTACTATAGCCTGTTTTTAACTATGCTAGCTTAACAATCATGTTTGTTTTGCTTTATTATATTATGTCTCATCTAGTAATTTTTATGAAATTTCATTGATTTTATGGTAATTTTCACAAATAAAATCGGATATTTGTTTATCATGTCTCAGGTTGTTGTTATAGTTTACTTCCATCAAAGCGTATAATGACTTTTTTGATATTGATAATATAATCTACCAAACACAGCTTTAGGAGCGACAAGAAAAAGTTGGCTAACAGGTTTGTTAAATATAATTATGGAAGTGGGACAAATGCCAGACGAATGGAGAAGCAGTATGTACTTACTTCAATACCTGTTTACAAAAACAAAGAGGATATACAACAATACATAAACTATAGGGCCATAAAACTACTTAATTGTACAATATAGTAAATATGAGAGAGATTAATTAATTAATTAAGAGACGGATACGTGAAGATATCGACATCAGTCGAAAGTTCGAAAATCAGTTTGGATTTATGCAAAAAGACCATGACCTTATGCAGTTTATATTGTGGCAGGGGAGCACAAATGGGGATTTTTGCAGTTACTCGAGCGCGTCAGATTATCACATGGGGAGAAACCTTGTGCCCTGTAAATGTACCTCTACCATATATTGGCTCTTCATACAGTGAGTTCGTTAAGGGGGTTCCGAAAAAAAAATCTATCCTTAGGAAAACTCTAAATCGTGAGATTAAGATAAGGTAAGATAAGTACATACAAAAGAGTGTATTTTAAAAAATCTGACGATTTGAGTGGGGCGTAAGAAATTGGGCGAGTCACAAAGTTTCACAAAAGAGCGAATCATTCGCGAAATGAACGTCAGATCGAAAAACTAAAAATACCTGTTCAATATTTTTCAAAAATCTATCGAATAATACCAAACACGACCATCCACGGAGGGAGTGGGGGTAAATTTAAAAAAATTTAAATACGAACCCCGCGATATTTCGTGAAATGAACATCAGATCGAAAAACTGAAAGATACACGTATTCAATATTTTTGAAAAATCTATCGAATGACACCAGACACGATCCCTTATGGATGTGGGGTGGGGGGTTACTTTAAAATCTTAAATAGAAGTCTCCATTTTTTATTGTATATTTAGATTCTTATGGAACAGATGGCGCTATAATCGAAAAAAACGATTGTTGGAAATGGAAAATTAAATTAAAAATGGAAAGTCCCCCACTTTATGGAAAACTTAACCTAACTTTTTTTGGTTTTAGTAAGTACCTACTCTTTACAACCCAATAGGTTTTCATAACGCTCGAGTAACTGCAAATTTAGCATACTTTTCTCCCCTACTATTAGGTATAAGCAGGGCCGCGTTTAGGTCAATTGACGCCATAGGCAATTCTCTATTAGCCACCCTTCAAACATGTACCATTTTTGCCAAAAAAATTGCAGAAATTTTTATTTACATAAGAATACACTAAAAATCGATTTAATGTATTATTGTGTTTTCAATTTTATCAATCAAAGGCAAAATAAAAATTAAATTAAATTTTTTTTTAAATAACGCGGGCACATAAATTTGATACACCTTGTATATTGAGCTGTAAATATTTATTAGAATTTAGTTTGGGTGTAAGTGGATTTCTCTTTTTAATGAGCTTTCCGATGAACCATTAAAGACTTTTGTGAATAATTAAAGTGAAAAGGACGATGTATTTAGATTTAAAATGAAAATAGATTGTTTATTACGAGAACTATAGAATCCACAGGTAGATGTAATTATCACTTTCTGGGAAAGTGGTTTAAAAAGAAAGTTTGGAATTTTAATATCTTTGTTCAACACGAGTAAATGTTGTAGAGTTTCCCCGAAAGTAATTAGGATGGTCGGAATAATTTTGAAAATGAATGTTTGTTTGTCGAATGGAAAAGATTGTTTCTGATTCTTGGCAAGTTGGAAGGGGAAAGGTAGTTTGAATGATTGAGAGAGTTTGGAAAAGAAGTCATTATGTTTTTGGCATCGCTGAGGAGCAGTTCGACGTTTTCGTGGATAGATAGTTAGCAGATACCAGTGGCTGTTTGATAGTGGAGAATAGTGTTGAAAAGAGGAACGAGAGACAGATCAAATTGAGACGAAATACCTCTTTGATTCTGTATTATTGTGAGAAGGAGAGCAGATAATTTTTGGAGTTTTGTTTGAATCGAGTACGTGTCAAAAGAGGCCCGGCTTGTTGGAGAATTGGTGCTGGTATGCTGATAGTTTTGAAGCTGGAGAACGGAGAGGGCTTTGATGAGTAGCCTTTAACATAGTCAACGAGGGAGAGCTGTTTTGGGTCACGAGAAGACATCAGAGTGACTGAAGCAAAAGGTCAGTCAATTTATGTGAAAGAGATTTTTATGTTCGGAAACTAAATTTTTGAGTAAAAAGCATATGAATTAAAATTCCAATATTTCAAAAAGTAAATAGTAAATATAGGTAATCTTGCGAATACATAAATTTGTTTTGTTTAGTTTGTTTTACCACAGTCATCGGGAACAAACCGATAAATTTTTTTTTAACTATAATAATATTTAAGTGGTAAAATTTCATTCGGACATCTGTGTCTACAGGTTTTAGATTTGATAGATTTTAGAGTATTGATTTTGATAAATAAAAGACAATTCTGTATGTTTATTTTAATATTTTGCTTTATTTCTTTTCCCTATTTTATCCCGATTAGGATCAACTAAGAGATACTGAACCCACGAGAGAAGATGAGTATAACGTGAGATAACTTAGATTTTTTTTTATAGTATAAAAAGGCACCCTGAGATTTTTTATTAATTTTTTTATGTATGATTTGTGACAATTAAATAATTAATCAGATAAATAATAATTAATATAAAATTAATAAGAAGCAGATCATAACAACATGGCGAGCCAACGTAGGACATTAAAGTATCTCTGGTTGTGAATTTGAGGGGAATAGGAAACGGAAAAACAGGTGAAGGAAAATTTATTTGCCCGTCGGAAAAAGTTGATATATTTAAAATTTTTGAAATATTTGTTTGACTTAATTTTTTTATCTAGGTACAGTTTTTACATATTTATTTTATTTTTGATTGATTTGAATTTTGAAATATTTAAAAATTTGTGGGATAAAGTGATTATATTTGGGGAGAGAAAAATTTTCGTCTCGACAGCATACAAGGTATTTTCGAATTTCATATTAGGCGGGGATAAAATTTTAACTACATGTCGATAACAACCAGAAGCAAAAGCAAAGAAAACAAAAAACAAGAAGAACATTTCGAACAAGAAGAACATATAGAACAAGAAGACATTTTCGAAACAACAATCATGGCATCAGAACAACAAGAATTATCAGGAATAGATAAGATATTACAACTTATGCAACTCCAGTCACAAAAAAATGGAAGACAAACAAAGGGAAACAAAACAAGCAATGGATAAAATGCAAGAAAATCAGGAAGAAACATCAAAGAAAATGGATGAAACACAACAAAAAATGGATCAGAAAATGGATGAAACACAACAAAAAATGGATCAAAAAATGGATGAAACAAAAAGAATAATGCAAGAAAATCAGAAGGAAACAAAACAAGCCATAGAAGAGAACAACAAGAAAATGGAGGAACGCATAGAAAAGTATGAAATGAAAATTAAAGATCACATGCAAGAACAAGAAATGAGAATGAAGGATCACATGAAAGAACAAGAAATGAAAATTCAAGATAAAATAAAGGAGTTAACGAATGGCCAGAAAAAGGAACTAGAAAATTTGGAAAATAAGTTGGAAAACGCATTACAAGAGGACAGACGAGAAATAGAAAGACAAATGGAGGAAATCAAGAATCAACAGCATTTCGGAGAAAGAAGAGAAACGATTATCCATAGTACAGAGGATGTGAAAATAAGATTTGGCGGGGATGTAAAAAAATTACACCCAGTAATTTTCATAAACAATTTAAAAAAGAAAATACGACACATTGGTAACTTCGAGACAGCCAAAGAAACGATAAGGAACCATCTTACAGATGAGGCAAGTTTATGGTTCGACAGCAAAGAAGAAGAATTGGACAATTGGCATAAATTTGAACAAAAGTTCCTGAGTTATTTCTGGGGGAAAATACAACAGCTAGAAATAAACAAGGAATTGCAAAATGGGAGGTACCATGATAGAATGGGTATTTCAGAGAAAACATATGCACTACAATTATACAACAATGCAAAACATCTACAGTACAATTATTCGTCCGAACAGCTAGTAGAACTGATAGCCAGACATTTTGAAGATACCTTAGAAGATCACATAACTCTACAAAACTACAAAGATATCGACAGTTTGTGCCAATTCTTACAAATACGAGAAGCAAAAATGAGAGAAAGAGAAATAAGAAGATCGCAAGATAATTATAGACAACGCGAAAATCGAGACTATAGAGATAGAAGACAGACCTTTAGGAGAGATTATACAAGAAGAGAAAACGAAAATAGAGACAATGGAAGAGGAAACTATGAACAAAGAAATCGGCAATAGAACGAAGACAGATATCGAGAAAACCAGAATAGAAATAACACCCGCACAAATCAAGAGGACAGAAATGATAATAGAAGGAATGAACAGGAAAATCGTGGAAACCGATACGGGTCCGACAGACAAAGAGTAAACAGAAGAGCGGTAAACAACACGCAAATATATGAATATGAGGATGAGAGACAATGCGACGGAAGAAGAAGCGAAGAAGAACAGCAAGCGTTTTGTTCACGAAAGCGATCACTAAAAACAAAAGAACAAACAGGAATTTTTTGTCACCCGAAGGAATTTATTAAATTAGCAGGAAAAATTGATAAAGGAAGTGGATCTAATTTAAAATTTGTAGATGGTTTTATCAATGAGAAACCGATTAAAATTATGATAGATACTGGGTCAGAAATTACTTTGATTAACAGGAAATTAATAGAAGAGGTTGATTTGACGAATTTAATTTACAAAATTCCCAGGGTAAAATTAGTGGGCGCAAATAAACGGACTTTGGCAACAATAAATGAAGGAATACGAATAAAGGTTCGATTGGGGAAGAAATTTTATGCACTACAATGTGTTATAATGCCAAACATGATTCATGATATGATCGTAGGAGTGGATGAATTGTCAGAAAAACCTGTGGTGATAGATTTCAAAAATAACACGATGAAAATCACAGATGGAAAAGAAGAAAAACCGAACATTCTGGAAATGGACAAGGAACATGAGAAACGAAAAAAGGATAATGCAGACAAAAAACAAACGGTGGAAATGAATTTGGCAATGAAGCAAGGACAGAAAAAAAAGAGGAGAAAGCAGCAGAAGAGAAGTAAAAACAATGAAGCCTGGGGTTCCTCGAAAAAAGAGATGAGCCCAGAAGAAGAAAAAGAAGAAAAAAGAGTGACAAAAGAAATTGACGATTGGGATTCCTCGAAAAAAGAGATGAGTCCAGAAGAAGAAAAAGAAGAAAGAAGATTGATAAAAGAAAATGAAGATTGGGATTCCTCGAAAAAAGAGATGAGCCCAGAAGAAAAAAAAGAAGAAAGAAGATGGATAAAAGAAAATGAAGATTGGGATTCCTCGAAAAAAGAGATGAGCCCAGAAGAAGAAAAAGAAGAAAGAAGATTGACAAAAGAAAATCAAGCTTGGGATTCCTCAAAAGAAGAGATGAGCCCAGAAAAAGAAAAGGAAGAAAGAAGATTGACACAGGAAAATGAAGCTGGGGATTCCTCAAAAGATGAGATGAGCCCAGAAGAAGAAGAGATCAGAATAGAAAAAGAAGGCGGAAAAGATACAATTGAGACTGCGGTATTTAAAGAGGAAATATGCAAAATGGAGAAGACAGAATACACAATAAACATGTGTAGAGAATCGGAGGAAAAAGAAAGAGAATTTATATGTGGAGAAGAAAAGGAGAAGGAACTGCGTGTAATATGGAGGAAATGTGAAAATTTAATAAATGAAGAAAACAGAGTAGTCAAAAAGTATGAAAATTCATTTCAGACTAAAGACTTAGGAAATTTTCGATCGAAAACTTATCCTATCCCATCTAAGTACAGACACTGGGAAAAAGAAAGCAATTGTTTTTCATGTGGGACTCAATATTTTGACACAATAGAAAAGTGTTGTTGTCGAGAGAAAATCATGTTTTTGTTGCACTTATTAATACTGATTTTATCTCAAAACAAGGCGGCGATGTTATTGTGTTTTCAATTTTATCAATCAAAGGCAAAATAAAAATTAAATTAATTTTTTTTTTAAATAACGCGGGCACATAAATTTAATACACCCTGTATATTGAGCTGTAAATATTTATTAGAATTTAGTTTGGATGTAAGTGGATTTCTCTTTTTAATGAGATTTCCGATGAACCATTAAAGACTTTTGTGAATAATTAAAGTGAAAAGGACGATGTATTTAGATTTAAAATGAAAATAGATTGTTTATTACGAGAACTATAGAATCCACAGGTAGATGTAATTATCACTTTCTGGGAAAGTGGTTTAAAAAGAAAGTTTGGAATTTTAATATCTTTGTTCAACACGAGTAAATGTTGTAGAGTTTCCCCGAAAGTAATTAGGATGGTCGGAATAATTTTGAAAATGAATGTTTGTTTGTCGAATGGAAAAGATTGTTTCTGATTCTTGGCAAGTTGGAAGGGGAAAGGTAGTTTGAATGATTGAGAGAGTTTGAAAAAGAAGTCATTATGTTTTTGGCATCGCTGAGGAGCAGTTCGACGTTTTCGTGGATAGATAGTTAGCAGATACCAGTGGCTGTTTGATAGTGGAGAATAGTGTTGAAAAGTGGAACGAGAGACAGATCAAATTGAGACGAAATACCTCTTTGATTCTGTATTATTGTGAGAAGGAGAGCAGATAATTTTTGGAGTTTTGTTTGAATCGAGTACGTGTCAAAAGAGGCCCGGCTTGTTGGAGAATTGGTGCTGGTATGCTGATAGTTTTGAAGCTGGAGAACGGAGAGGGCTTTGATGGGTAGCCTTTAACATAGTTAACGAGGGAGAGCTGTTTTGGAACACGAGAAGACATCAGAGTGAGTGAAGCTAAAGGTCAGTCAATTTATGTGAAAGAGATTTTTATGTTCGGAAACTAAATTTTTGAGTAAAAAGCATATGAATTAAAATTCCAATATTTCAAAAAGTAAATAGTAAATATAGGTAATCTTGCGAATACATAAATTTGTTTTGTTTAGTTTGTTTTACCACAGTCATCGGGAACAAACCGATAAATTGTTTTTTTTTTAACTATAATAATATTTAAGTGGTAAACATTTCATTCGGACATCTGTGTCCACATGTTTTAGATTTGATAGATTTTAGAGTATTGATTTTGATAAATAAAAGACAATTCTGTATGTTTATTTTAATATTTTGCTTTATTTCTTTTCCCTATTTTATCCCGATTAGGATCAACTAAGATATACTGAACCCACGAGAGAAGACGAGTATAACGTGAGATAATTTAGATTTTTTTTTATAGTATAAAAAGGCACCCTGAGATTTTTTATTCATTTTTTTATGTATGATTTGCGACAATTAAATAATTAATCAGATAAATAATAATTAATATAAAATTAATAAGAAGCAGATCATAACAGTATATAACAGAAAAAATTGTCATTCCAGGTCGATCACATCACAGACTTCTTAAAAAAAAATTTTTTTCTTGACAAAATCGACAAATTGTTAACAAGTTCTTGCGTCATATTTGATGGGAAATTATTTTTTATTCTTGATATTTTCGAAAATGACCTTTCAGCGGGTTGGCAACTGGGATGCACAAATAAATATGCAAAGCAATGTCAAAATTAGGAAAATATCTTTCAGTCCACTTAGTGCAGTCGCTGAAGGTTTTCACCTCCGATTTCGTTGAACCTCCATCGATTTTCATAAAAATTGGTGAGTAGTTAGAGGATGCCTCAAGGAACAAAGGCGATATGACGCCAACTTGCGCTTTTACGGAGGTGGTTGATGCCACCCCTTCTCGGAGGGTGAAAATTATTATTTTTTAAATAATACCATAAATCGATAGAGAGACAAATTCTAGGCAAAAGTTATTAAAAATCAAAGATTTTATTTTTTCGTTAAAGAAGTGCATGTTTTAAAGCTGTTTTTCACGTATAACTCAAAAACTATATGCTTTTACAAAAAAGTTATTATTACCAAAATTAAAGATAATAAAAAGATGAATACAGTCCTCATTTAAAGAACTAAACTAATGGTAATTCAAACTGCGTTATTGGTAATTGAATGTATATTTTTTTCGACGAGTACTCAAATCTAAGTATTCAAGCTTAAATAACGGGAAAACAATGCATTTTATAAAATATAGGTACCTGTTAAGCACTTTTGTCAAATTACTTCGGAGTATCTATCAAATGAGCTCCAGTAGAAGTTAATAGCATGACAATTAAGCAAGTTATGATGAAAATAAGAGAACCCATTTTAGGAAAAAGTGAAAAATAAAACATACGCCATTTCCACAAAAATTAAAATGTATAGTAATCCTTAGAACAATTTCTTTATATTAGCATAAGTAATGATTTAAACAATTTTGACCGGTTTATATGGCATATTTTTGAAAAAATATATAATTTTAAAAAATCAGAATTTCTAAAATTATGCTAATTTTCATTATCTTTTGATAATAACTCCAAAAATACTTAATATACATAAAAAGTGATATATGTATAACCAAATTTTAGTTTTTTCTGTATCAAATATTTTACCTTTTTAGTATTTCTGTAGGGTAAAAAGTAACCGAGATAGAAACATTTAAATCTTAAATTTTGCTGCGAGAACTATGCAACCGAGGCCATTTAACCCTTTATTTTTAAAAAGGTAAGGGGTTTAAAAGATTACATTCAACGTGGTGTATTAGCCATTAAAATTAACTTTCAAATAGTTTTTAGGCAAACCTTATATCGTAAAAATTTACGGAGTTATTTAAAAAAAATCAATAACATTTTTGGAAAAATTTTTAAAAGATAAATTTTGAAAAATATTGGGTGCATAAATTTTAATGCATAAATTGGGTGCATAAACTTGTTCGGGGGCTCATTTGATAGATATTTCTAATTAATTTGACAAATGTTTAATAAGGTTATGTTATAAAATGTATCATTTTCCCGTTATTCAAGCTTGAATGGTAGAATGGTAGAATAGTTGCAAGCGTCCAATCTCTAGGTATGCATCCGGTACGCCAACAGCTCCTTATGATCTTCCATAGTAATTGTAATCCTTCTCCTTCCATATATTTAATTAGCTCAGCCTTAATATTAAAATATTAAATTTGGGATGAAAATAAATATTGAAAAAACAGAAGCTTTAGTAATATCGAAAACTCAAGAAAATATAAATGTAAAGCTGAATAATGAGACCATTACACAAGTAGAGGACTTCAAGTATCTAGGATCAACAATGAATGGGCAAGGAAATATAGAACCAGAAATAAACAGCAGGGTAATGAGTGCAACAAAATTATACTATGCACTAAATAAAAGTTTTATTAGGAAGAAAGAAGTAAGCCTGAAAACAAAAATGAAAGTATTTCAAACTGTATACGAGCCGGTGCTACTCTACGGTAGTGAAACGTGGACAGTGAACGACAACATCCGTAATAAAATTTAAGCATGCGAAATGCGATATTTACGTGCGGTATCCGGGGTGACCAGACGTGATCGTATAAGAAATGAAGACATACGTGAAAGGTGCGGTGTTGGAAGGACCTTAGACAGACTTGAAACGAAACAGTTATCGTGGTTCGGACATATGGCGAGAATGAGTGAAGGTAGAACTGTAAAGAGGGTATGGAAAGCGGCATCTGACAACAAACGAAGAAGAGGCAGGCCAGCAAGAACGTGGAATGCAAATATTGGAAAGGCTTGCGGAAAAAGAAATATTGGGTGGAGAGAAGCAGAAAGACTAGCTACCGACCGAAAGGCATGGAGACGTCTCATTTCTCCACTTACCTCGACACCGTAAGGTACAAGAGGACGGCTTAAGTAAGTAAGTAAGTCAAGCTTGAATACTTAGATTTGGGTACTCACCGAAAAAATATACATTCAATTACCTACAACTCACTTTTAGTTAACATTAAAAGGTTTTTCCAGTAAGGAGTTTATTTCATTTTTATTAGCTTCAATTTTGGTAATAATAACTTTTTTGTAAAATGTTATAGTTTTTAAGTTATTTATGAAAAATCGGTTAAAAACATGCATTTTTCTAAAAAAAAAATTAAAATCTTTGATTTTTAATAACTCAAAAAGTTTTGATTTATTTTATAACTTTATGTAACAAATTTTGCTTATAATTTGTCCCTCTATCGAATTCTGGGGATATTTTTAATAACATAATTTTCACCCTCGAGAAGGGGTGGCATCCACCCCAGGGTAAAAGCGAAAGTTAACATCATGTCACCTTTGTTCCTTGAGATATCCTCTAACCACTCACCAATTTTCATGCAAATCGATGAAGGTTCAACGAAATCGGAGGTAATAGCTTATATCCACCTTCAGTGACTGCACTAACTCTTCTTTAAATATTAAGATAAGTACATGTCAATTGGTGATTTTATTGTGATACCCAAATGACCCTTTAAGGGAATGCATTCATGTATAAATAATATATCTTGGTCGTCTTTATTTTGTATCAGATTTTCAGCTTCTTTAATAATTTCTTCATTGCTTAATTTTGGCAAATCTGTTAATAACACGAAAACGTTGATAAATAAGTCGATAAGATTCCAGGCGTCTACTCAGGTCTCTTATCAGAGTGTCGATTATAATATAGAATGTGTGGATTTTCATTTCATTACTAGCTGAAAAGTTTAGTTCATCATCGGCCCCCTCGTCAAATGGAATTTTTTCTTCTCTTTCTTATTTCTTTATATGTTTTATTTGGGCACAATTTTTGGCTTCCTTGCGGTAAAGTAATTTGAAAGAGCTTCATACTCTTTAATGACAGAACCCAGATCCATAATACATATTTATATACAAATATTTTTTATACAGTATTTTTGCCGCCCTCTCATAATGTGCCGCCCTAGGCAAATGCCTATATTGCCTAATGGATAAAGCAGCCCTGGGTATAAGGCTGCTGATAAAAATATTCTCCTTTTCATGAACATTTTTCAGTGCGTCACAAATTATAGAAAAAAAGGTAAGTCCGTGATAATACACATTTATGACATTTATTCTAACGTGACATTTTAGTTAAATCTGACAGTTGTCAAATTTTATTTTCAATTTGGAATAAAACCAAATCAATTGTGTCTATTGCATTTATAAAATGGTATTTTCTTTCATTTGTATAGTCTTATAAATTGTACAGATTATATTGATAATATTATTATTTTATTTAATAAATAATTCTTTTTTGATTATGGCGCCATCTATCGACAACTAGAATAATCACCGAACTAGAATAATTACCGAAGTATTCCCAGACGTGCCTTTTTTTCTGTCACATACAATTTAATGCGTTAGAGAGAAATCGAAAAACTGTGACGCACTGAAAGATGATCATGAGAAAAAGAATATATATGTATTGATCTTGAGAAATCATATTATGACACACTTCCTTGAGAGGTATATAATTAATTATAATAATATAATTATATAGTATGTCCGGGATTCGGGATGATGATAATATTATTTACCAAAGAATTAACAGCAGAATAGTTACATGTTTACAGTAATACTTAAAAATTGGTAACCAAGAAATATTTTCTTATATTTTTTTAGAATAATGTACGAACATTTTAAGATAGTCTGTTAGTCTGTCGGTAAGCTGTGGTTTATTATTCTCTGTACATTTCCGTGAAAATTTTTTGCTCAATTAGAAATCCAATGAAATCAATTAATTTGTGGTCATCTAATTGAATACAACCAATAAAACCAACATTATACTGAAAACAGATCCCATGGGCTGTTTTCACTCAATCATGTAGCTATGGATACCTACATTTCGTTTCATTTCGATTTTGACATTTCAAATATTCAATATTTCAAAATGTCACGATTTGGTTGTAATACTGATGAGAATATTAATGAAATTATCGAATCAAATATACCAAGGAATACTGTTTACAGTAAAAAATTTGTATGGAAAGCGTTATTATAAAAATTACGGGGCATAACAATCCCAACTCAATAAAACCGTACTTGAACATTGACGAAGAACATCATAATAAAATTATTAACAGCATGCGTAGTGGAAATACATCTTCATCAGTTATAGAAACTAACATGTCTGGATCTTCATTAAATTTTTCTAATTGTTCCTTTGTTAATTGCACATTTAAATAAATTGTTTCTGCTCTGTATTTTTTTTTCATAACCAGCAAAAAATTTTCTATCCGAATAACCCTCGAACATTGATAAATGCTCAAAAATTTTTTAACAACTTTCTCAAGCTTGTTGCTTACAGGCAACAGACCTCCGCCTACGGCGTCGGTCTGTTTCCAAGCAACAAGCTTTCGAAATCTGTTATAAAATTTTTTCGAACAATTATCAATGTCCTTGGGTTATTACTACTGAGAATTAAGCTGTTTTTGCTGTGTTTGTTCTATGCTTGAAGTTTTTGTTCCTCTGTCTTAGTGAATTGCCAGGTTTCACATTCATAAAGTACAACGGCTTTAAAAATACTGTTACAAATTATAATTGCATCTTTCTCTGTTTTGAGCTTTGTCTTTGTCTTGTCAAAAATCGTTTTATCATCAGTTGTAGATCTTCCTGGGCTGAGAACACGCCAAATAGAATTCTATTTTGCTGACATCACAAAATTGAATTTCACAATGGGAGAATCGACGGTTGCTAGGCAACCTGACGTCACTAAAATAGAATTCTATTTTGCGTGCTCCCACAGGTCTTATGAGATGACTACTTGATACTTGATCACCCGCGAAATGAAGGTTTGTAAGGTTATTTAAGGTTTGTTAAGTCATTAAATGGTATCTATACATTCTATAATATGATCCTCTCCATTCCTTCATTGTCCTCACTCGGGTAGATTTTGAAGAGTGTTGAAGTTAAATTAAAACCTTAGCTTAAATAATAATTTACCATACAATTCTCAGAAAACTGGTTGGTAATCTTTAGTTTTGATAGAAGATCGTAGTAGAATTGTATTGTTTTCACAAGGATAATATTAAAGTATATGAGATTTTCAATACTTGCCATACTGTATTACGTAGAGGTATTATATTATTATAAATTTTCATCAAGTCTACAAACAATATATGAGTTGGTCTATCATTAACCATTCTTTTCATTTAAAGCGGGTTTACATTACTAGTGAATAACGAACGTGGTTCACACTAAAAAACAAGCGTTATCTACGCTTCTGTGCGATACGTTTTGTGAGAAACGTTATTGTGTTTACACAGGACACGGGAGTCTTATGTGTTAGTAGTGGACATGGCATCATCATTTGTATTAGAGGCAATTATTAGAACCTGCAAAATAATAGCTATTGTTTCTCTAGTACAGGTTTTGCTGTAAAATTTGCAAATTCAAGCTGAGTAACAATTCTTTCTACTGCTGCGTTTCGTGCGTCATTATTTTTATACCTTGCATCAGAATCATTCCCAGAGCACAGGAACATCTGTTTACATTAGTCGTGTAGCACGGGCCAACTACGTAAGCGTGAGCCACGTTCGTTATTCACTAGTAAAGCCAATCCGCCTTTACTTGGGTTAATCGTCTCATCATCTAGAATTCCTGCTTGCTGTTCTAGCTTCAGTGGTTCGTATTCGTTTTCGACTAGGGTTTTTATAACTTTTCAGTAGTAATTACACGAGAGCTCTAAAATTATCCATTTGTATCCCGAGTGACACTTTGACAGTTTTAATTTCACAACTCGAAAGGGAGTGAAATTATGCCAAAATGTCACGAGAGAAAAACAAATCGATAATTTTTAAGAACTAGAGAGTAGTTCGGTAAGATCATTTCATGAATAAAACTGTCTTTTTAAATCATTTTAACTAATATTTTACTGATATCTTCGCCTGAATATTTGCTAAACCTGTTTCTTGGTGTTCTCTCTGAAAAGTTGTAAAACATTAATTATTATTGTCATTAATGTCACTAAATGTATTTTTGCGTAGCAAGCAAGGGCATCTGACGTAATACTTGACGACGAGAAATGATCGAAAAAATTATCAACATTAATATCACAAGAGAGTGAGAATAAATTGACAATAATGCGACAATTTTTCGAAAACTTGAGTTTTGCTCGAGTGACTATTATTGCCGATGGAAAACAAGTTTAAGAAATAAAATTGGAGCCTTATTTTCTTATTTGCTGTTACTCTCGAGTGATATTCGACAGATTATTTTTTAATACTTATGCTTTTTCTCATGAGGATCTTTCAGTGCGTCACAGTTTTTCGATTTCTTTGTAACGCGATAAATTGCATGTGACAGAAAAAATCGCACATCGGTGATTGCATTTCGTCGGTGACATTTATAACATTTATTCTAGTTGTCAATAGATCGAGCTATAATCGCAATAAAAATTATTTTCGAATTATATAATATATCGACGAATATAATCTGTACAATTTATAAGACTATACAAATCAAAGAAAATACAATTTTATAAATGCAATAAACAGAAATGATTTGTTTTTTTGCCAAATTGCAAATAAAATTTGACAACTGTCAGATTTAACTAAAATGTCATGTCACTAAAATGTATATTATCACGGACTTACCTTTTTTTCTATCATTTGTGACGCACTGAAAAATGCTCATGAAAAGAAGCATACATATAAAATTTATCTCACAATAAAACACTGAAAAACGTTTGTTTTTCTATACTTCCACAAAATTTATTACAACTATGTTATTACTACAGCTGTTTCGGCAAAGTGCCTTTCTCAAGTGATATATTTTACAATGTGTTTGCCTTTTTAAGTCTTTAACTGAAGAGGTTGAGGAGTGGGGAACTGTTTGTCTCGAGTTGGTCATTCAGAATTATATCTGTATTTTTCAATTTATTAATTTCCATTGATTCTAAAAGTGATAGCTTAAGGCCTTTATTTTGAATATGTAGAATTTGAAACTCTTCATTGAAAGAATGATTATGATCTAGAAGGTGAAGTGCGTATGTAGAAGTGTCTGTTTTTCTATTGTTGAAAGCCCTTTTGTGTTCTGCTATCCGTTTGTCAAAAGTTCTGCCAGTTTGACCGATGTAAGTTTTCGGACAGTCACCACAAGTTAGTTTGTACACACCACTCTGTAGTTGTTTTCTCTTTCGGCTTTTATTGTTTTTAATATGTTTGCTTAAGTTGTTGTTAGTTCTGAAAGCTGGTGTTATTCCTTTCTTTTTTATGTATCTGGCTATTTTTGTTGTTATTTTGCCAGTATATGTGAGAGAGCAGAAGGTACTGGGTTCTTTCTGTGGTGGTGGATACACTAGTTTTTTTTTCGGTCAAACAACAGTTTACATCGGTCAAACTGGCAGAACTTTTGACAAACGGATAGCAGAACACAAAAGGGCTTTCAACAATAGAAAAACAGACACTTCTACATACGCACTTCACCTTCTAGATCATAATCATTCTTTCAATGAAGAGTTTCAAATTCTACATATTCAAAATAAAGGCCTTAAGCTATCACTTTTAGAATCAATGGAAATTAATAAATTGAAAAATACAGATATAATTCTGAATGACCAACTCGAGACAAACAGCTCCCCACTCCTCAACCTCTTCAGTTAAAGACTTAAAAAGGCAAACACATTGTAAAATATATCACTTGAGAAAGGCACTTTGCCGAAACAGCTGTAGTAATAACATAGTTGTAATAAATTTTGTGGAAGTATAGAAAAACAAACGTTTTTCAGTGTTTTATTGTGAGATAAAATGAACTTCCATCAAGTAACGGTCGAATCCATCAATTATATAAAATTTAAGTCTTTGTATAAAAAAATTTAGTGACATTAATTCCAATTAATGTGACACATATTTTTCAACTTCTCAAAGTCAACAACTTCTTCTTCTTTAAGTACCGTGCCCAAATTTTTTAGGCGTGGGTAGCTTCCATAACAATTTGCCGATATCGTTCTCGATCTTGTGCGGCATGTAAGAATTGATCTGCTGATAAGCCAGTCCATTGACGAAGGTTTCGGAGCCATGAATATTTCTTTCGACCAATTCCTCTTTTTCCGTCGATCTTTCCATTGAGTATTAACTGCAGCATCCTGTATCTGCTATCTCTCATTATATGCCCCAGATATTCAAGTTTTCTCTTTTTTATCATATTCATTAAGTCACCTTCGCCTTGACCTACTCTGTTTAAGACTTCTCTGTTTGAAATGCGTTGAACCCAAGATATTCTGAGCATTCTACGATACGACCACATCTCAAAGGCCTCTAATTGGTTCATCATGTTAACCTTCATGATCCAGGTTTCACATCCATATAGTAATACAGGATACACATAACATTTTAGGAACTTGATTCTTAGTTGTAAGTTCAGCTGAGAGTTGCTCAGAATAGATCTAAGTTTCATAAATGCTCCTCTTGCAATTTCTATACGAGTTTTAATTTCTTCATCCGGATTTAGTGTCTCGTTTATCCAACATCCTAGATATTTAAAATGGTTAACTTTTGTTATTGATTCATCACTGACAATTAGTTGCATAGGGCCGACGTCTTGTTTACTAACCACAAGTAACTTTGTCTTTGTTGCATTTATGTTAAGTCCGTTATTGGAGCATTCTCTAGTGACTCGATCAATAAGGAATTGAAGATCTTCGATATTTTCAGCCATGATCGCGGTGTCGTCTGCATATCTGATGTTGTTAATAGTTTCTCCCCCAATTCGAACTCCACATTGTCCTTCCAAGGCTTCATTAAAAATTATTTCTGAGTATACGTTAAACAAAGTTGGGGATAACACACAACCCTGTCTGACACCTCTTTGAATGCAAATTTTGTCTGTTTCTTTGCCGTCTACCAGAATAGAAGCTTCTTGATTCCAATATAAACGTTGTAAAAGTCTCAGATCTTTATCATCTATTCCAATCATTTCTAGATATTCAAACAACCTATCATGTTGAACTCTATCAAACGCCTTCTCAAAATCTATAAAGCAGACGTAAATTGGTTTCTGTACTTCCCATGATCGTTGAAGTAATGTTAACATTGAGAACAAAGCTTCCCTTGTTCCCAATCCTTCTCTGAAACCGAATTGTTTGTTTCCCATTGTCTCTTCACATTTCTGCTTGATTCTATTAAGAATTTTCTTAAGAGGTAGCTTGAGAGAGTGGCTCATGAGACTAATTAGTCTAAAGTCTTTACATGATGATGTATTAGGTTTTTTTGGGAGTGGAATAAATGTAGACTCCAACCATATCTGTGGCATCATTCCAGTCTCGTATATATGGTTATAAATGTTTGTTAATTGTGAGACATTGTCGTCATCCAGAAGTTTGAGCCAGTCTGATGGTATTTGGTCAGGGCCTGGAGATTTCCCATTTTTGCTCTGTTTGATGGCTTTCTCTACTTCCGCTTTTAAAGTACTAGGACCAGTATTCGTATACTTTGTGGTGTTAAGTGGTGGCCTCGTATCCAGGAAGAGCTCTTTTATATAGTTAGTCCATTCTTCCTTTTTTTCATCCAAGTCGAGAATTATGTTACCTTTGGAGTTTCTCATAAAGTGAGGAGTTATTTTTCTCTGAGTGTAGGTAATTTCTTTAAGCTTTTTATGTATATTAAACTCGTCATGTTTTCTTTGTAGTTCTTCCATTTCACGACATCTTTGTTCCATCCAGTCCTCTTTTGCTCGCTTAACCTCGTATCTTATTTGTCGATATATCTCTCTATACCGAATCTCGTCTTTGTTTTTCCAATTTCTTCTTTGTTGAATAAGGTCTAGTATTTTATCGGTCATCCAATCCTTTTTCTTTATTGGGTCTTTTTCTGGTTTCAAAACTTCGTTTGCTATGGTGACCATGGCGGAATTCATGATATCTAGATTTTGACCGATATATTCTTGTTCAGATCTTTCTAACTGTTTTTTAATCTCACCATGTATCTTATTTCCGAACTTATCTGCTATTACGGCATTTCTTAGGAGTCGAGTATTAGGTTTCTTCTGCGTTGTGGGGGCTTTTATTCTTTTTAGTTTTAGTTTGAATCCAGCACAGGGCAGATTATGGTTAGTTGCTGCGTCTGCACTTGGGTATGTTTTTGCAGATGTAATACTGTTTCTAAACCTTCTATTAATGATAATGTTAGTGTAGGAAACAAAGGTTGAACCTTGCAAAATGGACACAAGTCCGGTTTTATTTTTTTTCTGGTATATCAAGGGGTGCTTATTATAAGACTAACTTTTTCTGAAAAAATTTCGCCCCGGAACCCCCCTTTTCACCCCTTTAAAGGGGGTAATTTATGGTTTTTGCAGAACGTAGCCCTTCCTGTACCTTTTACAAAAAATTTCTTTTATAGAAATATGAAGAGGACCATATTTTCTACGATTTATTTCCGACAGCATCTCTTTATCATCCGCCGTTTAGCAAGGGTGTCGCCCCAAAATTGACAAGTTTTTAAAAAAGATGTTTTTAAAAAATATATGTTTTTCCCTAACTGTAACGGAAATTAAAAAGAAATTCTACGTAAACTATTCACAAATAGATGACTGATTTTTTGGTATAGGTTTCACTTAAGGGTAATTGCCCCTTTTTTTAATTACAGGGTGTTACATTTTAAAAAACCTCTTTTTATACCATCTGAACCGTTTATGCTAGAGTAAAAAGACTTTCAGCGATTACCCATGTACTGGTGCTATTTACAAATTTGTATAATGCACCCCCATTTTTTCTCCGGAACCACCCCAAAAAAAAGAAGAATTAATAAATAAATTTATTTTCTTGGAATCCTTCACAGACAATGCCCTTTATTAATATGCTTCATATATCATTTTGTGCACGTTATTATTACCCATGCATGGACACCAAAAGCAATTTCCTAGTGCAACCCCTGTAGCAAAGAAAAATAAATAAAATAAGGGGTTGAAATTTTTTTTTTGTTTTTTGCTTTTTGATCCATATGGGCGTATGCTTCATCAATAGTGCTTTTCAAAAATATATATGGTTATTGCAACATCTCTGCGAAAACCACCCCTATCCTTGAAAATATACTGCAGAAACTACCTCTATTCCTTGGCGAGCATGTTTTTACGATTTTCTCATTACCTATGTATTCTTTTTAAACAAAACTTATACAAGGTTAAAGACCACTATTTACTCTAAAAATTATGTCGTATTCATTTTTTCGTATAAGCAACCGTTACGGCACAGTGGCGCCGTAAACCTCATATATGCTTTGGCGGGCTCCAGTTTTTGTTTTTTTTTTCGTCATCTGTTCGTTTTATTGATAAAGTATTTATGCAAAATAAAACAACACAGTGTAACCTACAAATTATGACTTATGCACATTTTACATTCTTTGCCCCCCAAAGCCACAGTGGTGGCCCAAAATAAATTTTTGCATATTTTCGCCACCTACATGTATTTTATTGCATTAATGCTACCTTAACAGCACAATATTTACCCTTAGGTGGTCGCTACGCATTGGCGGATCCAGGGAGGGGTGATGGGGGTGATCACTTCCCCCCCTCTCAAACCAAGTGATATTATATTCAAAGATTATAAAAATATTCATTTATTTTTATAGAAATTTAACCAATTGGCACCCCCCTCTTAACGATGCTGGATCCGCCACTGTCGCTAAAGCATAAAAAGTCATTCTTATAAAAATAATATTAATATAATATAAGTATTTCTATAAAAATAAATGAATATTTTTATAATCTTCAAATATAATATCACTTGGTTTGAGAGGGGTGGGGGTAATCGCCCCCATCACCCCTCCCTGGATCCGCCACTGCTTAGCGACCACTTAGGGGTGAATATTGTGCTATTAAGGTAGCATTAACGCAATAAAATGCGTGTAGGTGGCGAAAATATGAAAAAATTTATTTTGGGCCACCACTGTAGCTTTGGGGAGCAAAGAATGTAAAATGTGCATTGGTCATGATTTGTAGGTTACACTGTGTTGTTTTATTTTACATAAGTACTTTATCAATAAAACAAACAGATGACGAAAAAATAAACAAAAACTGGAGCCCGTCAAAGCATATATGAGGTTTACGGCGCCACTGTGCCGTAACGGTTGCTTAAACGAAAAAACTTATAGGATCTAATCTTTAGAGTAAATAGTGGTCTTTAACCTTGTATAAGTTTTGTTTAAAAAAAATGAATAGGTAATGAGAAAATCGTAAAAACATGCTGGATAAGGTATAGGGGTAGTTTCTGCAGTATATTTTCAAGGATAGGGGTGGTTTGCGCAAGGATGTTGCAATAACCATATATATTTTTGAAAAGTACTATTAATGAAGCATATGGACATATGGATCAAAAAGCAAAAAACAAAAAAAAATTTTCAACCCCCCATTTTATTTATTATTTTTGGCTACAGGGGTTGCACTAGGAAATCGCTTTTAGTGTCCATGCATGGGTAATAGTAACTTGCACAAAACGATATATGAAGCATATTAATGAAGGGCATTGTGTGTGAAGGATTCCAAGAAAATCACTTTATTTATTAATTCTTCTTTTTTTTGGGTGGTTCCGGGAAAAAATGGGGGTGCATTATACAAATTTGTAAATAACACCGGTACATGGGTAATCGCTGAAAGTCTTTTTACTCTAGCATAAACGGTTCAGATGGTATAAAAACGGGTTTTTTAAAATGTAACACCCTGTAATTAAAAAAAGGGCAATTATCCTTAAGTGAAACCTATACCAAAAAATCAATCATCTATTTGTGAATAGTTTACGCAGCACTTCTTTTTAATTTCCGTTACAGTTATGGAAAAATATATATTTTTTAAAAACATCTTTTTTAAAAACTTGTCAATTTTGGGGCGCCACCCTTGCTAAACGGTGGATGATAGAGAGATGCTGTCGGAAATAAATCGTAGAAAATATAGTCCTCTTCATATTTCTATAAAATAAATTTTTTGTAAAAGGTACAGGAAGGGCTACGTTCTGCAAAAACCATAAATCACCCCCTTTAAAGGGGTGAAAAGGGGGGTTCCGGGGCGAAATTTTTTCAGAAAAAGTTAGTCTTATAATAAGCACCCCTTGATATGCCAGAAAAAAAATAAAACCGGACTTGTGTCCATTTTGCAAGGTTCAACCTCTGTTTCCTACACTAATGTAGTCAATTTGATTTCTGACTATCTTTCCCTCTTGATCAGCTGGAGATTTCCAGGTATATAGTCGTCTTTTAGGTTGCTGAAACAAAGTATTTGCTATAATGCATTTCTCTTCTTGGCAGAACTGTATTAGTCTTTGCCCTCTTTCGTTCCTTTCTCCAAGTCCATACTTTCCGGTTATATCCTGTGTGATTTCGGCACCAACTTTTGAGTTGAAGTCTCCCATAATAATTGTAGCTTCATGTTTTTTTGTGCTCCGGAGAATTTGTTTAATTTCGCTGTAGTCAACAACACAGTTTAGCAAATATTTAGACGAATATATTGATAAAATATTAGTTAAAATTACTTCCAAATACAGTTTAATTTATGAAATAATCTTACCGAAGTAAACTCGAGCGCTTAAAATTGCCGATTTGTGTTCTCCTCGTGACAATTGGACATTATGCAGAACTAAAAGTTTATTAGGATATTTTCTTAAATGACCGGAGGGACCGCAGACGTTCGGAAACAATTAGCGTCTCTTTGCAAAGACAATGACGTCGACTTTGCAAAGTAACAAGACACTTACTCAACACACACACTACACATTACTCCCCTGACTTAGTGATAAGTTATACAATTACGTGGCTAAAGGTTCTAGTTCTAAACCAAAGCTAGAATCAGAGAAAAAAAATTTCTTAAATGTGACAGTTGTCAAAACTAGGAAATTGGTTGCAATTAAATAGAAACAACCTACTGAAAATTATTTCCACTTTAACAATGTACAGTAGAATATTCCTGCTGTAATAATAATCTGATTGGACAGAATTAAACACATGATGAAGAATATTACTACACGACTGGAAGTTAAAATCATTAAAAAATAATCAGTAGTAATTGCACAAAAGCTCTAAAATTATTGGATTTTTCCCGAGTGACACTTTGACAGTTTTAATTTCACGAGCCGAAGGCGAGTGAAATTATGTCAAAGTGTCACTAGGGCAAAAATTCTATATTAATTTTAGAGATCAAGTGCAATTTGTTGCGATTATTTCATGAATGAAACTGTTCAAAACCAAAATTTTATTGTAATTTATTTATGTAAGTACAAATTAGTACTGTTAAACACACAGTTGATATAAAATATTTTACGGTTGAAAGTCATCACTTTTATAACTTTTAAAACATTCATTGTCATTAATGTTACTGAATATATTTTTTCGTAGCAACGAAGGGCATGTGACGTAATATACTTGACGACGGGATATTATCAAAAATTATCACCTTAATTTGCATTTCTGTAGCTTTCTATTGGTCAGAATCTCCTATGAATGAAATAATCGCTGTAATTTTTATTCTTGTAGGTTTCTATTGGTCAGAATCTCTATGAAAGAATTAACCCATATAATCTAATGACAGTGCTGGTAACTGAGATGCAGACGTAGTTTTCCCATCTCTCAGTTTTAGGTATTATCTCCGTTTGAGTATCTATTAAAAAGTTCTGTTTGTACATTAGTAAGCATTGGTGATGCATTTTTCAAAATTTCAGCAAGGATTCCTAATTGTCCATAGTTATGTTATCTCCTTATGCTTTTTGTGTTCCAACAGTTTTTAGCAATATCAGAAAGCAAATCTTTTATCTGACGCTTACATTGTGTTAAAATTTTTTTATTTTACACTTACATGTGTGCCCCACAAAAGTGTTTAGGTAAATTTGTTTGTGTAATTCAGCTTAATCTTGCTTATAAGAACGTAAATGCTATAAAATTACAAAAAAATAACCCAGTTGATGTATGTTCTATACATATAATTATGTAGTACCTATAATGCTGATACAAGTCCGTAAATGGGCCTTTAACTCTTCCGCCGACTATATTTTCTATTACTATACTGACTAGTGACTATGACTTTCAGAGTTGACATTATTTGAATCTCTACAAGAAATCAGGAGACTTTTCTTCGATATAAGGTGAACTGCCAATTCAAGCTTATTGGAAGCTCGAATGGAGCTAGGCAGAACTCGAAATTAAAAGAAATGCAATCGTTGACTTTTATTTTAACGTCTTTTTTTACGTAAGAAGTGTAACAGATGGTGTTTTGTAAGGGTTGAACTGTAGCTAAATTGTCGGAATAAAAGTTTATTCCTAACATCATCCAATAGTTTCCTGTAAGCTTGGATTTGAAGTTCCTCTAATTCGCCATCTAGGACAAGTCTCGTGGCTTCTTGTTGTTTCATATAGAGGTCACTTCTCGCATACTCAAGCATGTTAGGTTACTATAACTGCCATATCAATGAACAATATTTTAGTTGAATTCAATCTACAATAAGTCATCCTGATGAGAAGTGAAACCTCAAAACACGTGTAGAAAAATGTGGCAGTTCGAACTGAAAGGAAATGATTTAAAAAAAAAAATAAATAAATTAAAAAATAAAAAATAAAAATGTAAAGGGAATCAAGTTTAACTGCCTATCGGCAGGTAAACTTTCTTTGGAAACGTTTCCAATATTTCCACGGATTACATAATTGTTGTCATATTAATAGATAATAATGTAAGTAAATACAAAAATAGTTATGGCAACATATGTGAAAATAAATCTTTGTAGTAATATTTGACATTGGCTAGCAATTATTTATAGATACGGTCTTACGCAAAGATCGAAATATGCTAATAAATCCTATATACTAAGAATATTACATTTAGATTTACATCTAAAAACTCATACATTTATAAGTACATCTTTCACACCTCTTGAAAAGATACATTTGAACTCATCTACTTAACTAGCCAATTACAAATTTTTTAAAATGAACCAATAATAGTTATTTATGATATAGGTAGGCAATAGACTCTTTGAAAACCAATAAATCTGCTGATCCAGATGAATTACCTAGCGAGCTGATAAAGTTGGTCAACGAGAAAAACCTGGACATAACAGTAGAACTATTCAGCGCTATCTATACTACGGGAATCATCCCTAGAGAAATGTTGACATCAGCATTTGTGTGTTTGCCAAAGAAAGTGAATGCCAAAGAATGCAGTGACTACCGAACCATAAGATTAATGTCACATACCTTGAAAATTCTGCTGAAAATTATCCACGCCAGAATACACTCTAAACTGGGGCTGGATATTAGTGACACTCAATATGGGTTCCGCAATGGTATGGGTACCAGAGAGGCATTATTCTCCTTCAACGTGCTGACACAGAGATGTTTGGATGTTAACCGTCGTCTTTACGTCTGTTTTATAGACTACAATAAAGCGTTTGATAAAGTAAAACATGATCGGCTCATGGAAATTCTGAAAACTAAAAACCTAGATGAAAGAGATTTAAGACTAATAACACACCTCTATTACAATCAGCGAGCAATAGTAAGAATTGAAAAAGAAACATCTGAAGAAATGGAAATAAAGAGAGGAGCCAGGCAAGGCTGCATACTATCACCTCTATTATTTAACGCTTATTCTGAAGAGGTAATGCGAGAAACTCTGGAAGATGAAACAGTCGGCACAAGAGTAAATGGAGTCTTAGTTAACAACACTAGATATGCAGATGATACAGTAATAATAGCCGCTAGTTTACAAGACCTGCAAAGACTCATGAGTAAAATAGTAAGGTGTAGTAGGGAGTACGGACTCTCTCTCAATATCAAAAAGACAAAGTTTATGAAAATTAGTAAAAAGAACCATAATACTAACGAAATCTTGATAGTAGAGGGCCAGCAGATTGAAAGAGTAAAAAAGTACACTTACCAGGAGCACTTATAACAGAAAGTAATGACTACACTGCAGAAATCAAAGTCAGAATCGAAAAAGCACGTTCTAATTTTATGAAAATGAAAAAGGTCCTATGTAGCAGAGATTTAACAGTAGCTCTTAAAGAACGCCTAACAAAATATTATCTATACAGTGTACTATACTATGGAGTGGAATCATGGACGTTAAATGTAGAGACAATGAGACGACTTAACGCCTTCGAAATGTGGACCTATAGAAGAATTATGAAGGATTCCTGGGTAGATAGAGTTACGAACAACGAAGTACTGAGAAGAATAGGTAAAGAGAAGGAAGTTGAACTTACAATTAAAGAAAGAAAACTACAGTAACTTGGACATGTGATGCGGAGCGAGAAGTATGGCATCCTGCGACTCATAATGCAAGGAAAGATAGATGGCAGAAGAAGCATCGGAAGAAGACGAATTTCATGGTTGAAGAACCTGAGAGAATGGTTTGGATGCAGCTCAAACAACTATTTAGAGCTACTGCCTCAAAAATTAAAATAGCTATGATGATTGCCAACCTCCGTAGCGGAGATGGCACCTGAAGAAGAAGAATGATATAAGTGTTAAAAGTACAATTTTAAGGCACGCCTTAAAAATGTACTTTTAACACGTATATCATACAATATTTTTTCTACAAACTACAGTGCAAAAAATTCATTTTTCAAAATTTCGCAAATTGTACTATTAATATTAGGTTTGTTCTAACAAACAGTCAAACTAGTCAAAAACCGTCAGCCAATAGTTTTTTTTTTGTTTTATGGCATAGACTTGGGTGTCAATTAGCCAGTCACAACTTTTTGTTTTCTATTCATACATAAAGAAGGCAATGAGATCCTTAGAGTTCCATAGCAAACTCTTCCACAGCTCTCTACTCAGTTCAAAAGCTGCAGCTGGCCGCTATGGACTGTCCAAGTTGCTCACCACATTTTTCCATTATACATCTTCTTCTTCTTTTTTCATATGTACATAATATATCAAATTATCAGGATTAAAAGTTTAGAGGTTAATTTTAGTTTCACAGATAAATTTCAATAAACAATCATATTATATTTTTGCTATTCAGAGACAATAGATGGGATACATTGAAAGGTGGAAAAACATATCTTATCAGCCAATAGTTGGTCAGTGAGAAAACATAATACAGTCACCAGTGCTATCCCCTCTACTCGCGCTGGTCTACTGTTCGCTGATGGTTTCAAACCGTTTGAAACTGATGCTAGAACAAACCTATTAATGTTAATAAATAAAATATACATATTTTGACGTTTGTTTTCAAAATTTGACATTTCACTTTTAACTGCAGTGCCTTAAAAATTTTAAAGGAAGCAGTGCTTTAAAGTGACATTTTTAAGGCTCCTATGGGGTGCTAAAAATTGCATTTTTAACACGTTTGTAGAAAAATATATTTATACCTAAAGTATTAATCTTATTAGGTAAAGATTTTGTATTTATCGTATCTGGTAAATCTGATAATAAATATTATGTAACATCATAGTAAAAGTTTTGCTAATAATTTTTGGATATGTTTGGTACTGGTTATATATAATACTGCTTATAATAATGTGTTCTTAAAATCGTATTTACGTAAAAACGATTTAGTATTGATAAACTGAAAGATACAAAAAAGTCAAACCTTTTAAATTATGTGTCGTCTAACAGATTAATTTATGGTTAAATAAATATCAAATTAACGAACTTAACATAAAAATATAGAAAAGAGGAGGAAAATAACTCAATAAGAGTAAGCACAAACTACAGAAAACACAAAACGTTATTCTATTTTTTGAAGTTATACTTCCTTGTATATTGGCGCGATTGGGAGTAAATGTATATGTTATAGTCAAAGCCCGAATTTCAGGCACTCCTAGGTTTGACTAGGCAATCCTCAGGTCTGACTGACGGTCTTAGTCAAAGCCCGAAATAAATAACAGTTTCGGCCTTGGACTAGTCAAACCTAGGAGAGACTAAGTTGGTCAGGCAAAGGCCGAAATTTAATTTTATGAAATCGGGGTTTGACTAGTCAAACCCCGATCAGCTATTAAAATGTCGTAATTTGTTATATCAGGTTTAATAAAACGTCATTTTTTAATTTTAGTGTTTATTATTTTTATATTGTCGTAATTAAAATAAAAAAATAGTATTTATTCTCACATGTTGAGGCATTATGACATTTAGATTTGCACATAACGTTAGACCTTTTACACTTACATAATTTTGAAGAGCATTTCTTATTGCAGTAGCATTTTATAAAGCCTTGTCCTCCAAATTTAGAATCTTTTGTACTAATTTCTCTTAGAGACAGCTTAACGTCTGGAACATCTTTGAAATTAAGTAAATTCTCTTTGCATTATCTTATTTGATTTCTTGAAAAAGTGTGTTTACTTTTCCTTATTTCGTACCAACTGTATATAAACCGTCAATTGTTTTATCGTCAACTGTGAAAGAAGATATTGCAATCGGAGAAGAAACTAAGGATCACCAGAATACTAACAAAGCCCCTGGACCGTCGTCACTAGGAGAGGAAGAAAATGGTCAAACAATTCAGATTACTTCTTCAGATGTGGTTTGTTGTATTTGCCAAAAAGAAAGCTCTGACGCACGTACGTGCATAATTTGTAGTCAGGTGGTACATGTTGTATACGCTGACAGCACACTTGGTGCGTACTATGAAGGTTTTAAAAGAAAAGTTACATGCATGCGTTGTGCACACACAGAAAAGATTAAAATAAATAAAGGAAAGGCGAATAAAGGTCTTTATGCCCAGGCTAACGCTATGGAACAATTAAGTGAAAAAAAAAATCCTCCAATTTCGATCGGAAAAACTGTAACAATTCCGATCCCTAGCTTTGATACAGCCAAAGGAGATGCTCGAAATATTTTGGGTATCATACAAGATAAAACAATAATTGACGGTTTATATAGATTTTGTACGAAATACGGAGCAATAAACACACTTTTTTCAAGAAATCAAATAAGACAATGCAAAGAGAATTTTCTTAATTTCGAAGATGTTTCTGACGTTAAGCTGTCTCTAAGAGAAATTAGAACAAAAGATTCTAAATTTGGATTACAAGGCTTTATAAAATGCTACTGAAATAAGAAATGCTCTTCAAAATTATGTAAGTGTAAAAAGGTCTAACGTATTGTGCAAATCTAAATGCCATAATGTCTTAACATCTGAGAATAAACACTAGTTGTTTTATTCTAATTACTACAATAAAAAAATAATAAACATTAAAATTAAAAAATTACGTCTTATTAAACCTTACCTAATAAATTACGATATTTTAAGCTAGATCGGGGTTTGCCTAGTCAAACCCCGATTTCATAAAATTAAATTTCGGCCTTTGCCTGACCAACTTAGTCTCTCCTAGGTTTGACTAGTCAAAGGCCGAAACTGTTATTTATTTCGGGCTTTGACTAAGACCGTCAGTCAGACCTGAGGATTGCCTAGTCAAACCTAGGAGTGCCTGAAATTCGGGCTTTGACTATAACATATACACTTGAGTCCGCGAGTCTTTACCCGTGCGTCATCATTTAAAGCATACGAAATAAGTCGGAAATCTATTTCACGCAACAACAACGGACAGAAAGTGGCTACTGTTCCGATTACGGGTTTTATTATAAAATTTGACGTTATCAAATATATAGAATGTCAAATGTAAGTTTTGTATCAAAATTTTTGTGCAGAATTACAGCTACATTTGAAGTAGCTTAATAAATTCTTTTATTATTATTGATTAATAAATAAATAAACAATTGATTGGGACCGTGCAAGTTCGGAAAAGCGACACCTGGTTTCTACGCTCTGCACCTTTATTCGCACTTTTAATTATACTGGCCAATCATATGGTCCTGTTTACTGGATAATTGTCAAGGCCATAGTCCAAAAAAAATAATAAGAAGAAAAAATAAGATTTAGGTTATGTTATTAAAACGTAAATAATTGTATGTAGTAAATAAAATTAGTTATTAAAATGCAGCACTGCAAGCAAAATACAATTAATTAAATTTACCTTTATATAATAATTGCATATCATATCAATATTGTGGAGCAATATAAAATGTTTCTTCTTAAATGACAATAGGTATGAAATGTACGTCAATTTGACAATTTCAATTGACAATATGAATTATTTAAGAAAGTTGCAATATTTCTCCGCTATTCGCGCATGATCGTTTCTCGTATCCCTTCCAAGTACTTGCACACCACGAATAAAAAAATTCAATAACATATTTTATTTTTGTTATTTTATTCACTTTGACTGAAATCTAAACACAATCATTTCTTTACTGTGTGAATGACGTTAGCTTTGTATTGTTTTAAATATTAATTGCCAAAATATAATTATTTACCTTAAAATTTCAAAGCTCAATATAAAATTAGTTGTGAAAACCACTGTTTGTGTAATATAAAGAAACTTCAAAACGCAAAAATTCGACAATAATCGCAAAAAATTTAACTGACTGACAGCCACAAAAGTAAACAAAGCAGAAACGTCAAACAAATTGTGCTTAAAATATGAGAACATACCGAATCGTCTTTTTTTGTATCTCTTTTCAATGCACTGAGTCTAGATGGTTCATAAAAATAACATGTGTTTTTACTTAATAACAAACGGCAGCTGGTTTGTCATTAGTTTCATGCGTGGAAGAGAATGATGCTAAATAAAAAGTGTGTTTTATCTCGCCAGGTATAGGGCTTTTCATCGATTGTTATTTGTTTCGAGCTTCTGTCATATGTTGAAATAATCTGTGTATAATATTAATATACACGGATTATACGACATATGACAGAAGCTCGAAACAAATGACTGTGAATGAAAAGCCCTATTAATGACGCACGGGTAAAGATTCGCGGACTCAACTGTATGTGCGCGAATTCATCAAAAATTGTTGGTGCTACGCGCAGATACGTTATACGTTTGCTCTGACTGGGCATTCCAATGACAAGTTAAAAATTATCCAATATGGCGGCTGTGGTTAAAGAATATGTTGTTGTCATTTTTATTATTATGGTTATGGTTGTTAAGTTGCGTTTTAAAAGTTGTGACAATAGAGACAAAAGTGAGTTTATAATTGTACTGACTTTCTAAATAGTTTTTATATATATGTTTGGACTTATTAATATAGAAAAACAGAATGTGTGTACTTTGTACGCACCTTAGAAGTTATACTTTTATTCAAATTGTATAGAAAATCTGACGTTTTTTAAATTTTCTATGAATCCTCAATTGCGGGAAAAGCAATTGCTGGGACGCTCCAGTTCGTCAAAAAATGATGGATTAAGGCACTAGTACACTTTAAAAGGCGAAAAATAAGCATTTTTTCAAGATTTTTTTTCTCAGAACCTTTATTAAAAATGAACAAAAAACGTTTTACATATTAATATCTAACTCTAAGGCAGGCCGCATATCAAAGAAAGATGAAACGTAAATTACGTTTCATGGAAATGAACCACTGCTAAACAAATATACGTCCGGCCATTTATGAGACTCTCCTAAAATAAAAATGTGTCATGAGCATGAATCACACTCGTTTCATTGATAGGCGGACTTTGAGACTTGTTTAGCAGTGTTTTCGTTTCATGAAACGTGTTTTTCGTTTTATGTTTCATGTTTTTCGTTTCATGTTTCTTTGGTGTGCGGCTTGCCTTAGAGAATACAAAAAATATATCTTTTTTTTATTTATGTACGTACACTAATACTGTGGAAGGCGCCAAAGTCGAGGCCTCAAAAAAAGTAGTTCCGATAGCGGACAGTTAATCTCAGGATTGGGATCTCTGAAACAAAAAAATCGTACGGCGTTTTAAAAAGGAATGTTTCTTACGTGACAATGTACCACCGTTAGTGAAAAATTCCGCAAAAAAAGATTTTACGGAATTTTGAAAAAATTTTGTGACAAAAATCGCCGGTTTTTCTTCAGTTTCATGGATAAAAAATATGTGTTTTTTATTTTTTGGTCAAATTCTGGTAAATTGTCACGTAACAAACCTTTCTTTTTCAATTAATACACTACGATTTTTTTGTTTCAGATATCCCAATCCTGAGATTAACTGTCCGCCATCATTTTTCGAGGCCTCGACTTTTGCGCCCTCTACAATATTAGTATACGTGCATAAATGAAAAAAAATATATTTTTTGTACTCTCTAAGAATTAGATATTAATATGTAAGAAGTTTTATGTTCATTTTTAATAAAGGTTCTGAGGAAAAAATTCTTAAAAAAAATGATCATTTTCGGTCTTCTAAAGTGTACTTAACTTCTAAAGATTATTTTTCGAGAATTTACCATTTTTAATGATTTTAAAATTTGACGAAATCACAACAGAAAATCGAAAATACAGCCCATGACAAAATTATAGTATAAATGTTTTGTCGAACAACGATGTTTTTAGAGTTTATACGATTACTGAAATCGATGCGAGAAGAGCAATTGCGGGGAAGTTCCAGTTCATAAAAAATGACGTATTAACGGTATTTTTAATTTTTAGTATTATTTTAAGTATTAAAATTAGTTTAATATTTAAATATAAATACAATTAAAATGTTTAAAATATATTTGTTTCGTTGAAACCATAAAAATAGAAGTATAACTTCCTACGTGCGTACAAATTACACACACTTTTTTTTTTAAAGATATGTATTAGAACGTAAATTTACAGGTGCAGTTATAAAGTTATTAATAGAACTTTCCAATGACACAAAATACCCTTTTTCTTCTTTAAGTAGCGTCTTCCAATCGGTGGTTGGGTATCACTATCCTTACTTCATCTACCCCTACTCTGAAGAGTTCATTTGTACTGTATTTAAACCAGTCTCTTAAAATTTTCAACCATGACACTCTCCTTGTTCCTATACTCCTTTCTTCTCTTATCTTTCCCTGCATTATCAGTCTTAGCATTTCATATCGCTGTCCCATCATTACGTGTCCCTGATATTGTGCCTTTTTTATTTTTGTGTTGATTATTTCGTATTCTTCGCTCATTTCTCCCATTACTTCCGTGTTCTTTTTCTTCTGTGTCCATGCAATAGTCTAAGCATAGACCAGGGCGCATCTGTAAAAATATTAGTACATTTGGACGTTGAGAGGTGACTCAAATTTTTTTGCAGAAATTGCTTGAAAATAAATCAAATAATAATATTTGAGTTATCCTCCCTCTCAAAAAGGTCCGGAACATTGTTTAAATAATCAAAATGTCAAAAAATTAAGGAAAAATTCGATTTTTTCTTCGTTTTTTTGATTATAACTTTAAAAGTATTCATTTTAGAGAAAAGTTGTACTAAAGTAAAAGTTGCGTAATTAAATTTTCTACAATATAGAATTGGTTAAAAATTTAAAAAGTAGTCACCCTTGTTGCAAAATAGCAATAATTGCTAAAAAAACCATACAAAAACAAGTATTCGCATTTTACGTTTTTCAACCATTTATGCTACACATAGGATCTTAATATTTCACCCAGAAAAACTATATGATACAGTAAAATAATACTGTAAATTTAATTAAGATCAGTTTAATAGATTTTGCAAAATAAATTTTGCAATCCAGCTTTCGTAAAAAAAATCCATTTTTTCAAAATGTTACAGGACTGAAAATAAAGCAGATAGCAAGTTGAATTTTGTTTTGCTTATAGAAGTCTACTGTACCTTTCATTTGCATTAAAATCGATTAACACCACGGCGCACATAGGGGTATTGTACACTTCTGAGCGGCCAAAAGTCCATTTTCTAGAATTCAACACAGGAAAAAAAAAAAGATATTCTCAGGTAGCTAAATGTTCAATTAATCGTGTCTCCTTTTCATGAACATTTTTCAGTGCGTCACAAATTATAGAAAAAAAGGTAAGTCCGTGATAATACACATTTATGACATTTATTCTAACGTGACATTTTAGTTAAATCTGACAGTTGTCAAATTTTATTTTCAATTTGGAATAAAACCAAATCAATTGTGTCTATTGCATTTATAAAATGGTATTTTCTTTCATTTGTATAGTCTTATAAATTGTACAGATTATATTGATAATATTATTATTTTATTTAATAAATAATTCTTTTTTGATTATGGCGCCATCTATCGACAACTAGAATAATCACCGAACTAGAATAATTACCGAAGTATTCCCAGACGTGCCTTTTTTTCTGTCACATACAATTTAATGCGTTAGAGAGAAATCGAAAAACTGTGACGCACTGAAAGATGATCATGAGAAAAAGAATAATATAGTTTATTCTACCTTATTTCGAATTTGACCGCCTGGCGCCAGTCTAAACTTGATCGTTCATTTGAGTGCATGTGTGATAGTTTGTGTTGTTCGCTGCGTAACCGCGTATTTGACAATTATTTTTCGAGTAGTGTGCAAACAGATTAAAGCGAAAGCTATGGATTGTGATGAAGCAGGTAATTTTGTATGCTTTCTATATTTTTTAAGTAATAAAAGGTTTGGAATCTATTTTGTATACATTTTACAATAAGTGTTGTTTTCTAGTCATTTTTTTAAATCAAATTTTTATATTTCAGTAAGTTTGTTATATTTCCCGACATTTCCCGGCATTAATTTTAGCATTTTCGAATAGCCCGTGTTTTAGTCTTAACAACATATCTAAAATTAGTTCCAGTTTTTTCCAATATTTGACGCTATAGCACAATGAAGATGACTATAGCATAACTATAAACATTTTTAATGTCTTATATTTTGTTACATTTTCTCATTTTTTTGTTATAGGGCCCTCAGGAGTTCGAGTTATAACTCGAAAACACTTGTTTGAGGTTACGATGCAAGAAAATTTAACCAATATTAATGAAAAATTAGAGTATTAGGAAAAATACGTTCTAAAATTAGGCCCATTTTCGAACGAAGATCTGAAGAAAATTAAACACGATTTGTCACGTTTTAAGTCAGAAGTAAAAAGAAGATGGACTGACGCTCACTATATACAAGATAGTTTTATGAAAAACAATAAAACATGGCTAGAGGGGACGTTTCTTGTTTTACCGCAAGCTACAACGGCAACAGGACGACCGCTTAGATCTTTTTCTGATTTAAGTGAAAGAAGTAAAAGAAGAAAAACAAAAAATTTACGCGAAAGCACCGAGTTAGAAGTGCTCATTTTCGCTACACAATCAAAACTAGGGGAAAAGGGAAAAAGAGATGCCGCATTAGTGTTAAAAGAAATTAATACGACACCAAAACGTGCTACAGAATACAAAAAGGCATATAACCTAACAAAAGAAAAACCTTCGACTTCTCAATTGTCTCCAGTACAAGCCTTGTCTATGTTTGTGGAAGCTGACTTGTCTAGAAGACAATACGAAGTGATACGGAGTACTAATAAAAATTTTTATCCTTGCTACAGCATACTACAGAAATCAAAACAAGAGTGTTACCCAGACAAAGAATCTTATCGAGTAACAGAAACAAGTGCCGAAATAAACCTGCAGAGTTTAATAGACCATACAAGTACAAGATTATTAACGTATGTGGAAGAAATATTGTTATCGACGCTGCTGAAAGAAGAAGAAAGAGGCGCATTACTGTTAATATGTAAGTGGGGCTGTGATGGAGCACAACAAGCTCAATATAAACAAAAATTTGAATGCGATTCCAATTCCGATACGAATTTATTTCAGAGTTCTTTGGTGCCTTTGCAGCTTATTTGCTCCACTAATAATAAAATTCTATGGCAGAATCCAACACCTTCCTCACCACGTTATTGTCGCCCAATCAGACTACGATTTGTCAAAGAAACCAAAGATGTAACAAATGAAGAAATAAGCTACGTCAAAAATGCCGCAAAGAATTTGAAAAATACTGAAGTAAAGTTGGAAGAAAAAACTTATTCGGTAAAGCACTCTATGATGCTAACCATGATAGATGGAAAGGTGTGTAACGCTGCCACTAACACTACATCTACAATGAAATGTTATATATGTGGTTTGACATCCAAGGATTTTAATTGTTTAGAAAAAAAGGGAACGGTTAAATCGGAGACACTTGAGTTTGGATTGTCCATTCTACATGCTAGAATTCGTTTTTTAGAATCTGTTCTGCATCTCGCGTATAAACTACCTGTAAAAAAGTGGCAACTAAGAGCTGATAATGACAAAGCAGCAGTAAAACAGAAGAAGCATGATATACAGGAAGAATTCAGGATCAAGATGGGCCTGATTGTAGACGTTCCAAAACAGAATTTCGGAAACACAAATGATGGCAACACCAGTCGAAGGTTTTTTGCAGATCATGAATTATCTGCTGAAATTACCGGTATTGATGTGAATTTTATATTCCGCCTAAAAGTGATTTTAGAAGTATTATCAAGTGGACATAAGATCAATTCAGAAAAATTTTCTATTTATGCTAAGGAAACTGCAGAGCTGTATGTTAAACTCTACCCATGGCATCCAATGACACCAACTTTACATAAAATTCTAATGCATGGATCGGAAGTAATAGAAAAAGCTCTGTTACCGATTGGTCAGTTGTCGGAAGAAGCTGCGGAAGCACGAAATAAATATATTCGAATGTATCGTCAGAATTTTGCGCGAAAATTCAGTAGAGAAGCCTGCAATATGGATATTCTAAACAGGCTACTTCTTAGTTCCGATCCAATAATTACAGGAATGAGACCAATTAGAAGAAAAACAACCAAACCCTTCATGAAGGAAACAATAGCTTTGTTACTTTCCGCTGAAGTTGACACCGTATCTGACGATGAATCGTCATCAGATACGATGATGATGACAGGATATTCATCAGACGAAGAACCAAGGTCTTCTTCTAGTTAGTTTTTTAAATCTATCTAAAATTGGTGCATAAAAAGTTAATTTGAATAACAATATTATTTTAGAAATATTTATCTAGAATTTTTTTCTGTTCAGCTGATAAAATTTTGTGAAAATTCATTATATTGAAAGTTTATTTTTATAATGTATAATTAAGTATTAAAGCATTGTATAAAGCTTAAAAGATTTATAATTGCTGTCTACAAAAGGTTTTACTTATTTCAAATGGATAATAAGGGCAATAAACGCAAAAATTGATATTTGCATTTTATTTTGATTATTTGCAAGATATTAAAAAAGTTTTGCTTTTTTCTACCTATTTAGAAAATAGTTTAGTTAGTAAAAAAGTTTTGTCCGTCCAGATCGCTCAAATACCCGTATGTGCGGCGCGACGTCAGGATTTTTTTTTAAATAAACATTAATTATTGGTGCTACGCCTAGGACAGCGGATAGTTTGCTCTGATTGGGTATTCCAATGACCTTTGATAATGATTGATACATTTTAATTTTTATTAAATTTCGATATAAATAAATAAATTTGTTTATTGCAAAATAAAAACACGTACTCTATCCTTTGAAATAACACTTTTATTAGCAAAAACTTTCTTTGTTCATATATTTTAACTTAAAAAATAAAAGTTTATTATTTTTAAATATATGCAATTGTTTAAACAATATTTCACAAACAATAATAAAATTAGTTTGATTTTTGTGGAATTAAAATAGAACAAAATATAGAGTAAGAGAATAATATATTAGATAAACATTGGAAGAAATTTTGGTGGAAATCCACTTGTGTGAATCGAACACCGCTGTCCTGCGCGTAGCACCAAAAATTATTGTTTATTCAGGAGCGTCATTTGAAATTTTGTTTGGGGGGGGGCAAGCACTATATATACAATACATTATATATGATGTTATGATGAATATTGATGTATTTTTTGTAAATTTCAGTCATTTTTTAGGGCCAGGGGGGGGCAAATGCCCCCCCCTGGACGCCCAAATGACGCCCCTGTGTTTATTTAAAAAATTTCCTGACGGCCCTGATAACTAATCGATTTTAATTTTGCAAATTGCAAATAAAAGGTACGGTATACTTCTATAAGTAAAAAAAATTCAACTTGCTATCTGCTTTATTTTCAGTCCTGTAACATTTTGAAAAAATGAATTTTTTTGCGAAAGCTGGATTGCAAAATTTATTTTGCAAAATCTATTGAACCGATCTTAATTAAATTTACAGTATTATTTTAGTGTGTCATAAAGTTTTTCTGGGTGAAATATGAAGGTTCTATGTGTAGCATAAATGGTTGAAAAACGTAAAATGCGAATACTTGTTTTTGTATGGTTTTTTCGCAATTATTGCGATTTTGCAACTAGGGTGACTATTTTTTAAATTTTTAACCAATTCTATTTTATAGGAAATTCAATTACTCAACTTTTAGGTCAGTACAACTTTTCTCGAAAATGAATATTTTAAAGTTATAATCAAAAAACGAAGAAAAAAATCGAATTTTTCCTTAATTTTTTGACATTTTGATTATTTAAACAATGTTCCGGACCTTTTTGAGAGTTAGGATAACTCAAATATTATTATTTGATTTATTTTCAAGCAATTTCTGCAAAAAAATTTGAGTCACCTCTCAACGTCCATCTCAAAACAGATGCGCCCTGGACTAGCATCCTTCTATAACACCAAATTTCAAATGACTGTTGACTTGTTAAAACATGTGTTAGACGAGTGGCTTTTTTAAACCATCAACACATCTTTATTGAAATAACAGGCAATGATCCTATCAAATCAAGGCAAATAATCCTCGTATAACTTGAAAGCTTATGCAGAGTATTGGAACATGAAGTTAAAGAGGAGGATAGGGCATACACTGAACCTAGACATGACTGTTAAATAATTTAGAGATGTAAAAAAATGTTTTTTTGTACAAAGTTATGTAATATACATGTAAACAGGGTTAACTCAAGGTCGCTTTTACCGCATAAACGAACGTCTGTTATCGCTTCTCCTCACGGTTGCAGACAAATTGGTTTTACTGTACTACAGTTTATCTTAAAACTGGGGTACACATTAAAAGTATGGATGCTCATAAAGGGAGCATTTTGCATTTATACCAAAACCTATAAACAAAATACAGGATCCTTTGTAAAAGGTATATTTAAAATACCCTAAGGGTTACATCACAAAACAAAACGTTTTCGGATTAACAAGTAATCCATCATCAGTGTTAAGCCCTAAAATGATAAGTATAACCTAATTAATAAGAGACAATGTTGTAAAAGTTGACTAAGGTTAAGAATTGACTAAGTTCATACTTACAATAACATGCATGCGTGAGCCACCAAAAAGTTATGGGTAAAAACCCTTTAAAAGGTATACGATCTTATATTATACTACATAATATGTTTAAAAGAGTTGGATGTTGCAAATATTCCTGGATATTACCCAGGGCAACACACGTGGATGTGATATGCAAGGGATGAACCTCACATATTGAAAATTGAGTGTCAACTGAATTAAAAGGTGAAGGAACTTCAGAAGTATGACAGAGACAGATTGTCAAAAGGACGTTATGAACTGTTTTGTTACTGTAGCTAATGAATTTAAAATTTATGTTGATGTTAAAAATAAAACATTATTAAATATCCATATATTGTTGTTAGAATTAATCGAACTTAAATGTAGAAAATTGTAAAGTATGTAATGATTAAATATATGAACATGACATTTGGTAAATAGGTACTAGGAGTTATGCAGTCAGCAATACATTAGAATGAAGATGTTTAAATAAACAATTATTGAAAATGCCTTTTACGTATTCACGTCTAGGATATCAGAATTTGTTTAATGTGTATATAAATGTACAATTCTAAGTTATTAATTAATGTGTGAGTGTTTTGATGACTGATAATTTGATCTAATTTGTTGAGTAAAGATGACATAACAAAATTAAGTGATGATATATTTCGTTTGGCTGAAGAAATTTGTTGTTATGCGCGAATGAGAAAGAGACTAAAAATCAATTGACGAGACTGAAAATCCATTGGAAAACCTATTGGTTGAAAATCCGATACATCAGGGACAGTAAGCGTTGATAGCAAACAAATTCCCTACGGAATCGGCACTCCACCATCTCGTATCTAGTGTGGAATAAGTTCTGGAAAAATAAAAGATGTGATATTGTGCATGTTCATTGCTCCATATAGAGGAAGTATTCGACAACAGCTCCTACAAAAAGAAACAAAGAAAATAAGTTGCAGATGGATAGTCTGTATGCTGAGGATCTGTGTGGTATACGTAGTGTGACCAACTCCATTTCAGTCGAATTCGGGACAAGGCTGAAAAAAATACCAAAAATTCGGGACTTTTCAATGAAAATTGGGCCATTTTTTTAATATAAAACTTTAATATAATCATTTTATTGAATAAGTGCGTTCGCAGAGACTATCGGCGACAATTGACGCACTTTAAAATAGGTACTATAAATAATACTAGTTCTAGTCCAGAGAAATAAGATTTTACTCGTGACACATCCCCTCCAGGCCGAAAACAAATATTTTTCGAGTAGTATGGACATCTATAATAATAACCTACATATTTATGTTTCCTGCAGACGATTTTGATGATATACATAGCTACAAACAAATGAAGATCAAAAAACGGTAAATTTTCGCTTTTTCCGTCTATTACCAAAAAGTGAAGCACTTTAAACAAATTTGAGAGTAAGAAGCTCATAGATCATACAAAAAACTTCAATATGGCGTTCGCTGAATATGTCTATCATTATTTGTTGCTTAGAAAATTGCAAAATAAGTCATAAATGTTGAGATTTTTTAAATTTTCATAGCTTATGTAAAAATTAAGTTAGAACCTTCTTATTATAGACCAGGGCGCATCTGTAAAAAAATTAGTACAATTAAACGTTGTGAGGTGACTCAAATTTTTTGCAGAAATTACTTGAAAATAACTCATATACTAACATTTGAGTTATTCTCAAATTCAAAAAGGTCTTTAACATTGTTTAACTAATCAAAATATGAAGGCACAATTCGATTTTTTTCTTCGTTTTTTGATTATAACTTTAAAAGGATTCATTTCGGAGAAAAGTTGCACTGACATAAAAGTTGCGTAATTAAACTGTTTACAATAAAGGATTAGTTAATTATTTTAAAAATTGTCACCCTTGTTGCAAAATAGACATAATTGCGAAAATAACATAAAGAACAAGTATTCGCATTTTATGCTTTTCAACCATTTATGTTACACTTAGGACCTTCATGTTTTACCCAGAAAAACTTTATGATATAATAAAACAATACTGTGAATTTCATTAAGATCGGTTTAATAGATTTTGCAAAATAAATTTTGCAATCCAGCTTTCGCAAAAAAATTCATTTTTTCAAAATGTTGCTGGACTAAAAATAAAGCAGACAGCAAGTTAAATTTATTTTACATATAGAAGAATACTGTTCCTTTCATTTGCAATTTGCAAAATTAAAATCGGTTAACAACCACGGCGTCAGGAATTTTTTTAAATAAACATTAATTTTTGGTGTTACGCGCAGGACAGCGGATAGTTTGCTCTGATTGGGCATTCCAATGACCTTTGATAATGATGGATAAATTTTAATTTTTAGTAAATTTCGATACAAATAAATAAATTTGTTTATTGCAAAATAAAAACACATACTCTGTCCTTTGAAATAACAAAACAAAAGTTTTAGCAAAAACTTTCTTTATGTTGTTCTGAAGCTATTTTCTTGTGGCATTTTTACAATTTTAACTATTTATAATGGGAAATAAGCCACAATATTATTAAAAAATGATTTTTATTAACGTTTCGACACGTTAATAAAAATCATTTTTTAATAATATTGTGGCTTATTTCCCATTATAATTAGTTAAAACTTTCTTTGTTCATCATAGGTATATTTTAACTTATAGAATAAAAGTTTATTATTTTTAAACATATGCAATTGTTTAAACAATATTTCACAAACAACAATCAAATTAGTTTGATTTTTGTGGAAATAAAATATTAAAATACAACAAAATATAGAGTAAGAAAATAATATATTAGATAAACATTGGAAGACATTTTGGAAATCAACTTGTGTGAATCGAACACCGCTGTCCTGGGCGTAGCACCAAAAATTAATGTTTATTTAAAAAAATTCCTGGCGCCTTGGTAGTTAATCGATTTTAATTTGGTAAATTGCAAATGAAAAGTACGGTATTCTTCTATATGTAAAAAATCTCAAATGAATTTTTTGCGAAAGCTGGATTGCAAAATTTATTTTGCAAAATATTTTGTAACGATCTTAATCAAATTTACAGTATTGTTTAACTATACCATAAAGTTTTTTTGTGTAAAATATAAAGGTCCTAAATGTAACATAAATGGATGAAAAGCGTTAAATGCCACTACTTGTTTTTTCTGGCTTTTTCGCAAATATTGCTATTTTGTAAAAAGGGTGACAATTCTTAAATTTTTTAACCAATCCTATATTGTAGGAAATTTAATTCCGCAACTTTCATGTCAGTGCAACTTTATTCGGAAGTGAATACTTTGAAACTTATAATCAAAAAACAAAGAAAAATATCGAATTTTTCCTTCATTTTTTGACATTTTGATTATTTAAACAATGTTCCGGACCTTTCTGAGTGGGAGGATAACTCAATTATTGGGGTGGCCAAACTGCGGCTCGCGAGCCACATGCGGCTCTTTGAAGAATTACTTGTGGCTCTCGATAAATGTACCCGAGATCCTTTTCAATTTTGTGTTATTATTTAAAAAATTAAATTACTGACAACAAATATGAAAGCCCAAATGCAACTTTGTAACAAATTCCATTTCCATCCAAGCTAAGAGTGATATGACAAATCGAAAACTGCGCAAAGAAATGTTAAGACTGGCGCGACAAAAAAATCAGTAATCAATCCACTCCAGACCGATTTGTATATTTAGTCATTTTACTCGACTTAAAAAATTTGTTATAATATTAAACTAGAAAAACGTAATGAGTAAATAAAAGAACCAGAAGGAATATTGACCGAAGTCCAAAATTTATTTCAAGACTTAAAATATTTTAATTCATCTCTTCATTTTTTCTGAATTCATTTGAAACAAACATATTTTTTGCACGATTGATCATTTTTGACTGTTTACCGTGACAGATTTTACGTCAGTAGGTGACATTTACTAGCAACTCGACGGTAAGTAATCCAACTCGACGGTAAGTACTCCAACTCGACGGTAAGTAATTCACTTACCGTCGAGTTAAAAAATCTCTTAATTTTAATTTATTTTTTGAAAGAATAAAGAAAACTAACGAATTATTTATTAATATTGAAACTTATGGTACAATTTGTTAAATTAGTTAATGAAATCCCACTTGTTTGGGCTGTGGTTTCACTTCTAACAGAAACTCCTGCAGAATCGCATACATTAGTAGTATTACTAGTATTGCACAACATTTTTTCTCTTCAAATACGCGATCAACGTTGAAAACTTGGAAATATCAATGCCATCATAAAGAAAAACGGTGGATTTAATCATTGAATATTCTGTCCAGAGGCTTCCAGGAGCTTTCAACTGCATATGTCTTTGAACGAAATATGCCAATAGAGTCTTTTCTTCGATTCTTAAATTCTTGCCTTCGCACCATTTTTTAAAACTTTAGTAGGTATTTTGATAACGGATTTTGGATTTTTCGGGAATAATTGCGGAACACCCTTCTTCCCAAGCCCGTTCAATTTCTTCAAATTCACTTTCGCTCATATTTTAATTTATAATAATCAAAATTGTACTTAAAATTATTGACAACTAAATAAAAACTCAATTCTCCATTGTTGTTATGCACCCTAGTTACTACCTAACAACCAAAGTATCTATCTTGATAAAATGAATGAAACTAGTCAATATGACGAAAATGTTTAATTTTATAATTTATAATGGTATCAATCGTGCAAAAAACGTTATAAGCATGTCGAACGTTAAGGGTAACCGATCTCAGACAATAATTGGAGTCGTCGCTCCGCTCCTCCTCCAAACAATTGTCTTCGATCGGTATAAAACCCTTACCGTTCTCCATACTTAATATACTATATGTTTGTGAACTCCGAAAATTGCCGTTAAGAGTAGAACTTTCAATGAACGCCGCGAAAAATATTATTTTCGGTCATATGATTGTGAAAATTATAATCCCTAATAAAGTGTTAGCGAAAAAAATTATTTTCTGAGCAGTATCAGTAAAAAACATCATTTCTGTTTGTGGGTCCACGAAAATTATAATTAATAAAAAGTTCTCAGAAATAATTGTTTTCGTCGGCAGAAACAGAAACAGAAAGGGAAATAATTGTTGTCGTCGGCATCTACTATGAACTAAATCTTTTCGTTATAAATATTTTGGGAGTTATAATCTTCGCGGACACGCATATAAAAAAAATTGTATTGCGAACACTTATCAAAGACTTATTATTTTCACTGGAAATGTATTAGGAATCACATTAATCATACGTACCAGCGAATATGACCCAAACAACATCTAGAGAATTAAAATTAATAGAGACGCAAGAAGATCAAGCTCGAAAATAAAACTATAAGTCGACGCCGATTACCGAATTTTGGAAATTTGTACCAAAATTGAAGTACATACTCTAAATTAAAAAAGAATGCTTGTCAAGAAATGCAGGAAATTGAAACCAAGAAACGGAAAACAGCGCAACAGGTGAAGGAAATGGGAAGAAGACCGGAACGCGTGGAAGAAATGGTAAAAGGTGGATAGGTGATAGGTGATAGGTGATAGGTGATAGGTGATAGCAAAGTTCGAGTCTCTTATTGGGCATAAGGACAACGAGAAAAACAATAAGGAAAAGAAATGTAATTATTTTAATATTTCGTAATTTTATTTCTGTTTTCAATAAATAAAAGTTCTATTAAAAAACATTGTACATACCTTCTTTACATACTTTTTGAATACGTTTTTAATTGCGGCTCGCGAAAAATTTTAACTTGTGAAAAGTGGCTCTGGCTATCAAGGAGCTTGGACACGCCATATGAGTTAATTCCAAGCAATTTCTGCAAAAAATATGAGTCACCTCTCAACGTCCATCTCAAAACAGATGCGCCCTGGACTATTACACGAAATGCTTAAATTATACTTTAAATTTCATAACAATTGGTCAAATAGTTTAAAAGTTAATTAATTTGTTTATCCCAAATTAATTTTTTTGCGACAATATAAGTCAAAAAATGATGAAGCTACAGTAATACTACGGATAGTTTGTGAAAGAAGAAGATTTATACTATTAACTATATTTAAAAAAAATGACAGCAAATAAATTAAAATATTGCAAAATTATTTTGCAAGAACATGTTGATTTTTTGCTTATAGACAATTAGAATAACTTTTTAACCATTACCCGTAGAAAAATTATTTTTTTATATTTAGAAAGAATGAATTTTTTACAAATTTGAAAAGAGAAAAAATTGTCCAAGGGCAATTAGGGACGAAGTTGTCCACCCTTTTTACTTTATTTTACTACATACGTAGTATAATAGATAAAGTTATAGGATCCTGCAAAAAAAAATTTAAATTTCACTTTTTCTCGACGTTTTGAGTCGCCTGAGTCTAAAAAGGAAATAAAAAAAAAACATGTCGGAAGTATGTACGTTCGTACGTATGTCGTCACCGCCCAGAAAAAACTACTGGATCGATTTCGATGAAATTCGGTATGAGTAAGTTTAAAAGAATTTTGTCGAGAAACTAAGCTTTAAAAAAAATCTCATAAAATCGGGCCGAAATAGAGGGGTTATTTATGGCCCATTTTTGCAAATTTTGACCGAAACGAATGAAACTTAATGCAAAGTTATCTCATCAATAGGTGAACAGAAATACGGAATTTAAAATTTCCAAATTCAAAATGGTCGCGCCAATATGACCAACCGTCCACCTGGACATTTCCTTACTTATCTAAAAACTTTTAAGAAACTATTTAAGATCAGTTTAATTTGAAAAGGTCGTTATATAGCCTAAATATGGAGCTACACGAAGAATATTATCGTTTTTCAGAAAAAGTTATGGGTTGCCTATATTTAAGGCGTCAAAATTTGACATAAATTTGAACTAGATTTTCTCAAAAATGGCTCCAAGGAATTTGTTTATTTTTTTATATGTATCCTGTCGGGTAATTCAATGACATTAGTCGGATTTCTCAACTCCCCATAGGCGGTTAGTTATGAATTTTTGATAAAAAAAAAATATTCGAGTGCCCGTAACTCCCTCTATAATAGAAACTAAAATTTGAAATTTGGCAGACGTATATGGTACTTTAATATCTATTATCATAAAAAATTTTACCCAAAATATAGCTTCCGGTTGAACCGAAAATGAAAAAAAAAATCTTAAGTGTTTAGACCTGCCCTGTATATTTTTACATATTTTGAAATAACGCAAAATTACCTTTCCAATGACGTAAAACTCGTTGCTGTAACTAAAAAACTTGAAAAGTTACAGTAAATAGAAATTCTGCTATAATCTCGTGTGTCCTCTCTCACGCGATCATAGCAGAACATAGGACAGTCAATGAGGGTATTGGGCTCCGAATTCCATCCTACTACATCGATGTACTTGATATTTTCACAATAACTAGGGAATAGCTCAAGAAACGAAGTCTACCCTGTATAATATGGCGCTTTTATCTTGGGCGCGGTTCCCACCGCATTAAGGGGTGGAAAATTTGGTGATCAAAACAACCACGGAGGTGGCTAGAGAACCTATTTCTAAGCCAAAACTGTTCTATACTGTTTTTTTTGAGAACCCAATACTTTTGAGTTATGTTTAGCTGAAAATTGGCCATTTTCATTGAAAAATGACACCTTTTCGGACGTCTTTTGCGAATACCTTAAAAACTATGCATCTAACTAAAAAACTATATAAAACATTTTTTATCTTATAAAAAACAAAGAGATTTGTTCCTTCGTAAAACTTCTATTTACAATACAAAAAGAGATATGGTAGGTAAAAAGAGTTTGTTTTTTGGTGCATGCTCCAATTGGTGAAGTCAACTTGAAATAACAGAGGAACGGAAGATTTTAGGTATATAATGCTACCAATACATTTTGTAGTGCTTGATAAGAGCTTTAAAACGAGCACCAATAAATGTCGATTACATTTAAATCAAGCGAGATATAGTGCAAAAAAAATTGATGGCTAATGTATTTTAAGGAAAATGAGAAGTATATTTAACCCCTTATCCACCAGAATTTAATTGCATCGTTTTTCTTCTACGATACCTTTTATTATAGTGTTATTTCTATGTTCAAAAAGTTGGACGGTTTTAAAATGAAAGATTTTTGAAAAAATAAGATCAAATTATAGAGCGCATTTTTAAATTGTATTAAAAATCTTCCTTTTTCTCCATGTAATTCGAAAATGACAAAAGATGCAGAAATAGATACCATACCAAAATGTAGGGTTTCTTTAGATAATTTTTTTTTCTGTATCTCTATCTCTATCTTTTCTCTTTTTCATTACTGTATCTCTTATCTTTTTGAAGTTACATGGAGAAAAAGGAAGAGATTTAAGAAAATTTAAAAATGCGCTCAATGATTTGATCTTATTGTTTTTAAAACCATTCATTTTAAAGCCGTCGAACTTTTTGAATATAGAAATAACACTATAATAAACAGTATTGTAGAAGGAAAACGATGCATTTAAATTCTGATGGATGAGGTGTTAAATATACTTCTTATTTTTTCTTAAAATACATGTTATTATTTTTTTTTGCAGCATATCTCGCTTAGTTTGAATGTAATCGACATTCAATATTCCTCATTTTAAAGGTCTTTTCACGCACTACAAAAGGTACTGGTGGCATTATACACCTAAAATCTACCGTTTCTCTGTCATTTTACGTTGAATACACCGATTTGAGGATGCACCAAAAAAACCAACTCTTTTCACCTACCAGATCTCTTTTTGTATTATATCTAGAAGATTTATGAATGAACGAATCTCTTTGTTTTTTTATAAGCTACAAAATTGTTTTATATAGTTTTTTTAGTTAGATACATGGTTTTTAAGGTATTCGCAAAAAACAGTTCGACAATGTGTTATAATGTGTCAATAACTCAAAAAGTATTGAGTTTCCAAAAAAAATTATATAACAGTTTTTGCTAAGAATTAGGTTTTCTAGCCACTTCCGTAGTTATTTTAACCAAAAAATTTTTCACCCCCGAGAAGGGGTGGGAACTGCCCCCATGATCAAAGGTACTATATTCTAGTATCTATAATGTAGGATAGACTTTGAATTAATAGATAAGTAGAGGCTACTCCCAAATTTTCACTTGGAATCAATTTCCCATCAAAAATGAACTAGTTTGAAATGAAAGTATGATTAAGATTCTATTCATTTATGCAATAAAAATAATATATTATAGTGTGTTACCCGAAATATGGTATCGAATCTTTCCTCAGAATCTATTGAAAATTTTACAAATTTTTTTTATAAAATTTGCAGGAAATAATGATGCGTAGAACCATAAAATATTTTTATTATATGCGTAGAACCATAAAAAAAGTATAGAAGTTGTCTCTAAAATATCAATATAACGAGCAACTTTGTTATTTTTATAGAATGCAAGTATCTAATATGATAGCGATAATAGATCGGTACGATAAAGTTCTCGGGCGGCCCTTCCGTCCAGCGTTTTTTAATTCACAGCAGCTCTGTTTATAACCATTAAGAAATAAAATTATATACTTCAGAGTTTTAATGTACCAAATTTAAAAAATATTTCCTTTCAAGGGAATCGTTCACAAAGCAGGGGTGGCTCGTGATAGTATAAGGTGGTGAGGCACACTACACCTGAGGGATTTTATTAATATGGTTAGCTTCTCTTTAATGGCCAGAAGGTAGATTTTGTGACGTCATAACGCTAGGACCAATAATCCCGGACAAAAAATCCTCACAAATTATCCCTGGACAAGAAATACCCAGACAAATAATCCCCGGACAAAAAATCCCCACAAAAATCCCCGGACAAATAATCCCCGGACAAATAATCTACAAAAATTTTTTATTCAAAATATCCCCACAAAGAATTCCGTACAAAAAATCCTCAAGAAACATTTGCTGTCGATTAGTTCTCTAAAACTTTTCCAGTGAATGCGATCGACTCAAATGCTTTCAGCCTCAGTGCAGAGAGTTATTTTGAATTCCAATTTCATATTGAAAACTTTTTTTTTTTTTTGAAAAATGGCTTTGGCAAAGCCAGTTAGCCAGACTTGTTTGTGATTGATTGCAGATTCATAGTCATAAATTTCTTATAAACATAAGTACATTCTACAATATTATTTTTATAGGTACATTGGTACATTGTGTAGATTTTTTTTATTTTGTTTTTTTTTAATTATTTTACTGTTTTTTAATATATATTTTAATTTGTGCGAAACACTTTTTTTACTTCTTTTTTTTTTCTATTCTTTTTTTATTTTTGTTTCTATTTTTTTTGCTTTTTTTTTATTTATTATTTTTTGTTATTATTTTATTATGTGTTTTTTTATATTATTATTTTTTTTTATTTTTTTCAAACCACATTAACAAATTATGCCTATTATATTACGTTTACAACTTGTATTTACATAATTTAACATGTTTATAAATGAGATGAAGAATTTCCATATCATTTGTAAATATTAAAGTATTAAGGTTTATTGGGAAAAAACATTTTAAATCTTTTAATTCCTTATAAAGGTCGTTTATGTTATTTATGTTTAAATGACATTCTAATATGACATGTGTTAGATCTCCGATTTTGCCACAAGTACAATTGGGAGTATCTGACAAGCCGATTCTATACATGTAATATGGCGTAAGAGCATGATTGGCTCTCAGAATTGAAAACTTCAAATTCTACATAACAAGAGTGTGCGTTTTTTCAAAAATCGTGGAAGATATGGGGAATGAGCTAAGGCTGTAGGAATCATGTTGCAATATTTTTCGCTTAAATCTTTTGCTCGCTCTGATTTGAATAAGTATGTTCAAAAATTTTTACAAAAAAACACAACCACATCATACAACATTTTTGAAACACTTAAAAACAACTTTTTTATGTAAATGTAACAAATAAATAAAGAAAAATAATTTATTAACACAAAAACAAAATATAACATTTTTGAAACACTTAAAATAGTATATTGTACAACAAGAGAGAAGAAAGACATATTTCTCAGGAGCGCAGAAGTTTGTCGCCACGAGCCGAGGTACGAGGCAAGTGCCGCAAATCAAGCGAGGCAGAAATATGTCGTTTTCTCACGTGTTGTACACTGTATTTTTTCTATGGATGCGTTTTTGTCAAGAGTTAAAACTTCAAAATTAAATAATTTAGGTGCTTTGATGTAGATTATATACCAAAATTGAAATAAAATACATATTATACACATATGTAAGTATTTAATATTTTTAATATTTATATACTTTTATTGATTTAAAATTATAGTTACCAGTTATATTTGAACAATTTTGAAAAGTAATTCCTGGTAAGTTTTGATTTGACACATTTTATTTGACAAACATATTTGTGTTTGTATTGTGCATGTTACCATGGAAACCGCGATTCTACGTATGAAACCCGTGAGAAAAAATATTCCTCACTGCAATGGCCGACTTATCTCACAGTCTGTGTATCTTAGTCATTGTATAGCATCCATAGAAAAACTACTTTTGTATGTAAACGTTCGATGTGGAAGTGGAAACGTTAATAAAATAATTTTTTAAGTTAAACTGTATAATCTTATTTCTCATTTAGAATAATAAATTACATAAATGCTACAAAGAAATAGCTTCAGAACAATATTTTAGGTGATGATGAATAATGATTTAAAATGAACACTGTTTTAATTGCATATCCATAAACTTCTAAAATATAATAATCCATTCGTATATACCGCGTGTATAGTATTTTTACTACAAAAGCGATATTACGTAGCTCAAAATTTTTGACGTAAGAGAACTGCCAAAACATTAGAATGTGACTTTTCATTATTGCCATGTTTATAATAAACATGGCAATAATGAACAGTCACATTCTAATGTTTTGACAGTTCTCTTACGTCAAAAAGTTTGACCTACGTAATATCGCTTTTGTAGTAAAAATACTATAGACATGTGAATATTATTTCTATAAGTTGCAGTTTTAATTTCCGTGGCAATAAACATTTATAATAAACCGTTTATAATAAACATGGCAATAATGAACAGTCACATTCTAATGTTTTGACATTTCTCTTACGTCAAAAATTTTGACCTACGTAATATCGCTTTTGTAGTAAAAATACTATACATAGAAAGCTATGATCTGCAATAGACTTGTGCTTGAACTATTTAGTCATTTCAGTTCGGCTATTCCCATTCCGTTCCGCGGAGCCTGAGGCCGTTCGGCTATTCCTATTCCGTTGCGCGGAGCCCGCGGCATGTCTCAAGGTAGGATGGATTTTGTTCCTAGAATCGGTGGCACATTTTTCAAATTTTGCCGGTTTTACTGTTGGCGTTGTCCCATACTGTTCAGATGGTCTGAGGCATGCTTCTATGGTAATGATTTGAGAAAGTTGGAATGGCACGTGGAAGACGGGTATCTAAGAAGGTAAAGAGTCAGGGCCGTACGATTTTAATTTTTTTCATAAAAATAAAGGTATTTAGGAAATTTCAAAAAGCTAAATTATATTTAAATAACTGATTATAAAACAACGAAATAAAGTAAATAGTCAATTGATATACCGGTGAGGCACTGCCTCACCTGCCTCATAGGACAAGCCGCCACTGTCACAAAGCTTCAAAATATGGCCCTTAAAATCGGCCGGCCTTGAAACTTGGGAGAGCGATGAGAAAGGGAAAGGAGCTGTTAACTGTATCTCTGGTTTTTATTCTGTATGTACTTTTTGCGTACATTACGAATACGCATTATTTAAATAAATTAATTTTTATATACACCATCAAAACAATTTTTTTTCATGAAAAACCATATTTTACTGTAATTTTTTTCAATTTTTTAAATAATTTGATGTAACTTTTATTGTAAAACGTACATATTGTTTATGATTAATATTATATACTAATCTTATTCAGTTATTCCTAAAACTAACATTGGTTTATTTTATAATATTGAATTGAAAATAAAAAGTCTCAACTAAACTAGGTTTTATTTCTTGATAAACATGCGACTAGATAAATGAAAAATGTAACAAAATTAGAGGGCAAATTAGAGAAAGGACAAAAAGAACAAAACTATTTGCATAACATTTTTCAACATATTGTTTTTTCCTATTGTGTAAATTTTTGTAAATTTATTAGAGAATAATATAGTATAAGGAAATATAATGTGTTATATAATTATTTTTATTAAATTTTATTTACATAATTTACAAAAATCACTTAATTACGACTTGATGTATATTTATTTTACTACTCGTTAAAACCTATTTTGTATTGTATTATTATAGTGTTGCAGAATACAGAAAAGAAATTCAAAACGTCATAATTTTTAAAGATTTTGAAATAAATAGTATTTGTATATTTTCAGTAGTAATTGAACAAGAGCTCTAAAATTATCGAATTTTTCCCGAGTGACACTTTGACAGTTTTAATTATGTAAAAGTGTCACGAGGGCAAACATTCGATAATAATTTTAGAGATCGAGTGCAATTTGTTGCGATTATTTCATGAATAAAACTGTTCAAAACCAAAATTTTAGTGTAATTTATTTATGTAAATACAAATTAGTACAATTAAACACACAGTTGTTATAAATATTTGACTGTTGAAAGTCATCACTTTTATAATTTTTAAAATATTAATTGTCATTAATGTCACTAAATGTATTTTTTCGTAGCAACGAAGGGCATCTGACGTAATATACTTGACGACGGGATATTATCAAAAATTATCGGGTATAATATCACAAGAGAGTGAGAATAAATTGAAAATAATGCGACAGTTTTTCGAAAATTTGTTGTCTGGCAATAGACCCGCAGGTCTCTCGTGTCTATTGCCCAATGACAACAAATTTGAGTAAAAATGAAGCATTGTTTTCTTATTTATTCTTACTGTCGTGTGATATTCGTAAGATTATTTTTTATTAGGTATATTATGAATATTTTCTATTTTCTTAAATGTGACAGTTGTCAAAACTAGGAAACTGGTTGCCATTAAACAGAAACAATCTACTTAATTCTATCGATAATTTTCTAGAGTAGATAATTCTCGATATAATTTTATTCTGATTGGACAGAATTAAACACGTGATCAAATATCTTACTATACGATTGGAAGTTAAAATCATGAAAAAATAATCAGTTTAATTTTTATTTCTGTAGCTTTCTATTGGTCAGAATCTCCTATGAATGAAATAATCTACAATATTTTAATTATATCTTACAACATTGAAAGTTATAGTTTTAAGATTGTAAAAAAAACAAAAATTAAGGTATTTCATACATTTTGGTATGATAACAAGACCATTAAAATAAAATAAATCAACAACAAAGGAGATTTATCTAGGATTACTTTTATTTTTATGAAAACGTATTAATTATCAGTTATTTATCATAAGTTATTTTAAATAGTGTAATAATCCACTCCTATGATTGCCAACAAAGTCATCCTAAAAATATGGTAAAAAATTTTCAAAAATTGTTTACACAATTTACATAGTTAATTAAATAATCACTTTATTAACAAAAAAACTATCCGTAACGTACGCAAAGAGTCCATATACACATTAAAAAAAGAGACATCAAAATAGATAATAGAGAAAGATAGAGATATTTTGGTTATCGAAGTCAATAAAATATTAAATTTATATCTCTGTACTAACAGGTACTCGGTGCAACCAGTTTTTTAAAAGTAGGTACATAGTTTATTTTAATAAAATATCTGGTATAAAGAAGATCAATCTGTTTATAGACCAGGGCGCATCTGTAAAAATATTAGTACATTTGGACTTTGAAAGGTGACTCAAATTTTTTTGCGGATATTGCTTGAAAATATCTCAAATAATGATATTTGGGTTATCCTCCCTCTCAAAAAGGCCCGGAACATTGTTTAAATAATCAAAATGTCAAAAAATGAAGGAAAAATTCAATTTTTCTCTTGGTTTTTTGATTATAACTTTAAAAGTATTCATTTCCGAGAAAACTTGTACTGACATAAAAGTTGGGTAGTTAAATTTCCTCTAATAGAATTAGTTAAAAATTTAAAAAATAGTCACCATTGTTGCAAAATAGCAATAATTGCGAAAAAACCATACAAAAACAAGTATTCGCATTTTACGTTTGTCAACCATTTATGCTACACTTAGGACCTTCATATTTCATCCAGAAAAATTATATGATACAATAAAACAATACTGTAAATTTCATTAAGATCGGTTCAATAGATTTTGCAATCCAGCCTTCGCAAAAAAAAATCATTTTTTCAAAATGTTACAGGACTGAAAATAAAGCAGATAGCAGGTTGAATTTTTTTGTGCTTATAGAAGTGTACTGTAACTTTCATTTTCAATTTGCAAAACTAAAATCGATTAACTACCACGGCGTCAGGAATTTTTTTAAATAAACATTAATTATTGGTGCTACGGTGATAGTTGGCTCTGATCGGGCATTCCAATGACCTTTGATAATGATTGATACATTTTAATTTTTATTACATTTCGATATAAATAAATAAATTTGTTTATTGCAAAATAAAAACACATACTCTATCCTTTGAAATAAAAATTTTTTTAGCAAAAACTTTCTTTGTTCATATATTTTAACTTAGAGAATAAAAGTTTATTATTTTTGAATATATGCATTTGTTTAAGCAATATTTCACAAACAATAATAAAATTAGTTTGATTTTTGTGGAATTAAAATATTAAAATACAACAAAATATAGAGTAAGAAAATAATATATTAGAAAAAGATTGGAAGAAATTTTGGTGGAAATCAACTTGTGTGAATCGAACACCGCTGTCCTGCGCGTAGCACTAAAAATTAATGTTTATTTAAAAAATTTCCTGACGCCGTGGTAATTAATCGATTTTAATTTTGCAAATTGAAAATGAAAGGTACAGTATACTTCTATAAGCAAAAAAAATTCAACTTGCTAGCTGCTTTATTTTCAGTCCTGCAACATTTTAAAAGAATGAATTTTTTCTTTGGAAAAGCTGGATTGCAAAATTTATTTTGCAAAATCTATTAATCCGATCTTAATGAAATTTACAATATTCTTTTACTATATCATAAAGTTTTTCTGGGTAAAATATGAAGGTCCTAAGTGTAGCATAAATGGTTGATAAACGTAAAATGGGAATACTTGTTTTTGTATGTTTTTTTTTTGCAATTATTGCTATTTTGCAACAAGGGTGACTATTTTCTAAATTTTTAACTAAGTCTATATTGTAGGAATTGCTTAATTATGCAACTTTTATGTCAGTAGAACTTTTCTCAGAAATTAATAGTTTTAACGTTATAATCAAAAAACCAATAAAAAAATCGAATTTTTCCTTCATATTTTGACATTTTGGTTATTTAAACAATGTTCCGGACCATTTTGAGTGGGAGGATAACTCAAATATTATTATTTGAGTTATTTTCAAGCAATTTCTGCAAAAAAAATGTGAGTCACCTCTCAACGTCCATCTCAGAACAGATGCGCCCTGGACTATTATCGGATCGGTACCAACTGTTCTTAGTTGAATTTCCAACCGCAATCAATTACGTCTATCTCTTGTTTGGTGGTTCTGTAACTTCAGTTTTGCTTTATTTCTTCTTTCTTTTTCCTCTTCCTTGTACCCTATCTATCCAATCTCTTCCATTCTTTTCTGTTTTCTGCCATTATTTTTAATTCTTTGAGTGATTTTCCTTTAACTTTTCCCGCCTCTACTACTTGCTGTATCCATGTTTTTCTTGGTCTGCCTCTTTTTCTTGTTACGATGTTCTTTGCTTCGTGGACTTTTCTTGTAATTCTGTTGGCTTGCATCCTCATCAAATGCCCATACCAATTCATTTATCTCATTTTTAGTTTATTCATTATTGGTTCTTGATTGGCCATTCTTCTAATAGTCTCGTTGCTTAATCTATCCCATTTTGTCTTTCCAACAACTATCCTTCTTAAATGTCTCATCTCCATTGCATTTATTCTGCTCCTATGTTTTTCCAGAATTGTCCAGTTTTTACTTGCATAGAGCACAGTCGGTATCACTATTGTGTTATATATGTATGTTATTTTTGCCTCTCTTGCAAGTTCTCTTTTTCCCAGTATTAGGGCTAAGGCATAGTAGAGCTTGTTTGATTTCTTTGCTCTATTTGTTATTTCCCAGTCTATTTTTCCGTCGTTAGTAATGATACTTCCCAGGTATTCGGAAGTTGTAACTATTTCCAGTTTTGAGTTTATGCTTTTTATATTTATTTTATTATCTTCTTTGCCGTTGATTATCATTATCTTACTTTTTTCCTCGTTTATTTCCATTTTTAGCTCTTCTATTTCCTCTACCCATATATCCATTAGTTTCTGCATTTTGTTCTAGGAATCTGCTATTACTACTATGTCGTCCACATACATTAAGAACTCTATTGTTACCGGTTATATCTATGGTACCCTATTATTGTCTGTAGTTGGTTGGTTTTTGCTTTAGTTTTTCTTATTAATTCGTTCATTACGATTATAAATAACAGAGGGCTGAGACTATCTCCTTGTTTAATACCTCTCTTCCAATTAAATTATTCTGATCGTTCCCCTGTTATTTGTACTCTTTCTTTTACCTCTTTGTAAAAGTACTTTCTATAATTTTTATCAATCTGTTTGGTACATTTATTTTCCTCAAGCATTCCCCTATAATTTGTCTTTCTATCGTGTCAAATGCTGCTCTTAGGTCTATGAATGCTAATACCAGTTTTCCCCCGGGTCTAAGCTTCTTTCGATTAGGTTCCTGATGATATAATATATGTTGTCGTTTGTTTGTCTTCCTGGTCTAAAGGCCGCTTGTTCTCCCAATTTTATTTCTACTTCTTGCCTTAGTCTCTTCTCTAATATTTTTGTATACATTTTAGAGCATACCGATGACAGACATATAGCTCTGTAGTTTTCGCAGTCTCCTTTTCATATGTTCTCCTTTTTTGTATATTGGTAAGATGATGTTATTCTGCCAGTATCTAGGGATTGCTTGTTTTTCCCCCGCCTCTTTATATATTGTCCGTAGCCAATTTATTTCCTCTTCTCCCGTGTATTTTACCATTTTCAATTTCATCATCTCCTTCTGCCTTGCCTATTTTAATGTTTGATATTCCTTCTATTATTTCTTCTCTACTTATTTGGTCTATCTTTCTGTTTTCTTGGCCTTCATTTATTACATTGTGTTCCTGAATTACTTCGGTATCAAATTTTTCCTCACAATATTCTTTCCATACCCTAGTTATTTGTTCTGGGTTTATTTGAATTTGCATTGATCTATCTCTTACTGCATTTATCTCCTTTCGTTTCCCCCCCTTCATGTGTCGTATTGTCGTCCAAAAGTTTCTATTATTTATTATATATCCTTCTTGTAGCTCTTCTCCAAATTCTTTCCATGATTTTGCTTTTGCTTGTGTGACTGTCTTTTTCTGTGAAAGTTAAGAGGTTAAGACGATTTTAGTGCTTTATATCCTCGCCTAATAAAAAAGGATCTGGTAAAGTTTTTGTCGGAGATTTTGGAAACCGTGTATTCACGATTTAAAAAAATATGAACCATATCCTATTTGTGGTGTAACAAAAATTTCCAATTCGCTTCAGCTTATTATTGTTTGAAAAAATCAAGGCTTCCATGAACGCATGCATGTAAACTAAACAATTTATATTACATTTTCTGTGTTCCGGTTGCCCGTTTGAGATGACATGACGCGGCTTATCAAAATCTTGTCGACGTGTTGACAGAACTGTTACGCGTAACAAAAACTTTTCCGGAGAAAATCAAATAAACGTGCAATAAAAAATAAGCGTGTAATAACAACGTTTGTTTTTTAGTTCATCATAGTAACTTCATTTGGGTTTAGAATTTATACAAACGCTAAGCAAAGATTTATATATGCTGATGTTTATGGACGTCATAAAAGTTATGGGAGATCATTATAGTTATTTAAATTTATATTGTGGTTGTTTTTTATTATTATTATTTTTTTAAATTTGTAAAAATCAGTTTAATATTTATTCGTATATAAAAGTGTTTTTCACTTAATATTTATGATTTACTACTAATAAATAAATGTGCCAGCACTTCTTGTCTGAAAAAATATTGAATGTTGGCATATTGCCGTAATTAAATATCATATTACTCTATAAATTATATTCCACGATCAAGTAACTTTTGAAACAAATAAGCAAACGACTGATTGAGACAAATTATGGTTTGTTTTTAAACCAGGAGGACTAAACTAAAAACACAGATACACACCCAAGAAAGTCACTAGAAAAATCACCAAATACATCTTCTTTTTTGGTTTATCGTATGGGCCTTCGACGGTAATCCATAAATATTATATTATACTATGTAATACGTCGCTAAAGAGTTCTAAACTGTTTTTTGTATAAAAGCAGACTAAAAATCTATGAAGTAAAGAATAACGCAGAAAACACAAAAAATCGCTGATATAACTTAATTAACCTATGAAATTCCAATAGTATCAAAATTTTATAAATGTCATTCATATCAAAATTTCATAACAGTGGAGTAAACTTGCCTGCGATTGGACCAATTAAAAAAAAGCATTACGGCGCGGTAAATTTGAATTAGCCCTCCTGGTTTAAAAACAGACCATAGTAAATAATGAAACTAAAGAATGAGAAACCATTACGCCATAAGAGTTTAGAAAGCCAAATCACATTATTATTTACTGAAAAGACTAGAAAATTTTCAGATTTTTTTCATTATTATATAGATTATAATGTATGTAATATCTATCTTATAATATATAATATATATCTAATAATCTATCTTATAGATAATTATCTAGTCTAAAAATCCGTCAATAGGAAACAACGTTGCCATATAAAAAGACACCATTTTATACATTTGTTGTATAAATTACTAATCTGAAATCAGCTTGTATTCTGGACTGATGTCCACCAACTTTGTCACTAATCAGATGGTTATTTTACTGAGTAACTCTAAGGTCTAGCGCCCATGATGCAAATGTTTTAAAAAAACGGATGAAAACTAGTTGGAAACCAGTTTCAGGTCGATCGCTTCTTGGGCGACTCTCCCGCTTTTAAGCTATCGAGATAATAAAGTAGTTGCGAGTGTAATCGATCCGTAGTTTTCAAAAAGTTGAACCGTGAATGCTGGACCTTCTTCTTCTTCTTCAGATGCAAATCCGCTAACGGATGTTAGCGATCACATTTTCCATTAAGTCTCTGTTTCTTGCAACATATATCAGATATTGTCGTTATATGTCGTTAATTCCTGTCCATTGCCGTATGTTCTGGAGCCAGGACATTTTCTTGCGTCCCATTCCTTTCTTGACTTTAATTTTACCCTGGATTATAAGTTGGAGGAACTGGTATTTTTCATTTCGCATGATGTGACCTAGATACACCGTTTTCCTTTTCTTGATGGTTTCGAAAAGTTGGTTTCTTGGTTGATTCTTTTAAGGACATGTACATTTTTGTGACTTTTGCCGTCCACGGTATGTTTAGGATACAGCGATAAAGCCACATTTAGAAAGCTTCTAGTCTATTTTTATCCAGTCATGAATGCTGGACCTTATACATATATAGTATATTGAATTGAACCAAAAACCTTTTATATTCTTTTCTTACAGTATTAATAAGAACTTATTTACAGTAAATACTTTTGATACAATGAAAGATAATTCCATTTCACATGAAATTTGAATATTGAAATGAAACAAAAGCTGTCTTTTAGTTTCACAGTTCACTCATATTGTGCAGAGTACACGGAACCAACTTTCATTCAAATTTTTACATAGAAGAACATACGGAAGGTGGCTGCATATTGTAGTGTCCCTTTTGTCTCATTTATTTGTTATGTTTGTTAGTTTTAGTCTCATATTTATTTATTTTGTATATATGTATGTTTTAAAAGTTGTTTTTGTGTTTCGTTTGACCCCTAGAGACGATTAAAATCGAGAGAAAATTTAAATTATAGCAGCCTGTCCAAAACGCGCCCTCATTAGTCGTGACGTCATGTTATTATAATGTTTGAGACCCGCGCAATTAATTCATTACGTTTTATATTCGTTTACTGTTGTAATCATTTTATGCTGTATCTCAGTTTTATAAATCTTATATAAGTTTCATAATTATTTTTGAGTGTTTCTAAAGACAATTTTTTCAAAATGACCGAATAGGGTTTAAAGGGCAGTATGATAACTTACCTATGAACATAAATCTTTATTATTATGATTAGTTTATTTTAATTTTATAGTAAAAACAGTTCCAGAAAAGTATTGTGCAGGTAAATATCATTCAATATGTAATGTACATCTACCAAAATATACCAAAAGTTATATTTTCTTTTTGTTCAAATACACTTGATTTATTAAAAAAACTATTAAGCAGACAACATATATTAATTACTTACATTAAAATTATTTTCACATACATGAAGACCTTGACAATGACCTGTCTGTAACCACTTTATTAAATACCGTTTCTTATCGACTGGTTATATGATAAATATTTTATTGGAGGTTCTAATGGTTGTTCTTTAACACAATGGTACTAAACAACACTTATAGTATTTACTTTTATTTTCCCGGAATGGGACGTTTCATCGCCGCCGGTTCATCGCTGCCGTTTCGACGACGCCGATTAATCGCCACTCCATTTCATCGCCGTTCGTTTCATCGCCAGTTAGTCAGTTGATTTTGTATTATGGGAGATGACTCGACATGACGTTAAATTCAGTTCAAAACTTATGTCAATTAAACAGATAAAAAATATTATTATATTTACTGTTCTATTTCTACTCCCCCTAAATTCTATACTAAATAGTACTAAATTTGTAGTGTTAAATGGCCTTTGTAGAAATAATATGTTCAAATTTATGTAGTGTTAGGTTGGGTTAGGTTAGGTTAGGTCATTTCCTAGAATTCCTAATTAATATTAATATTAAAAATAAATAATAAATGTAACTGTCGAAAATTGGTTAAAAATTCGGAAATAAATCAGTTAGAGATTAACTGACTGGCGATGAATAGGCCAGCGATGAATCGGCCGGCGATGAATCGGCGGCGATGGAACGTCCTAGACCCTTATTTTCCATATTAAACACACCCACAGTTCAATACTATCTCTTCAAATACTGTATTGAACTCGAAAGTAAACAAAATGGTATATAATTTTATATGAGACAGGAGAAATGTCATTATAATATTAAGATATGACGTCACAAGGGTTCGCGCGTTTTTCGATAGTTTGAAATGATTTAAATACTCAGGAGATTTTAAATTTGTACTTCTAAGTTATTATAGGGTTTTGAGGTGTGAAATTTTGGAAATCTTATTTTTAAACAAAACTGAACATTGGTATGTAACTAAACAAAAATGTGCAAGTTCTCTATTGGGTATAACTGGGCACTAGGTTTTCAAGTCTAATTTATCGTCTTTTTCTCCTGCCTTATTAATTGAGTAGAGCACAGAAATAATTTTGTGTTTTAAGAAAAGTAATTATTATTAACATTATAGTTATTAATTTACCAAGGGTATTATCCATAATACCCGTCGTGCCTTCAACGTTTAATGTCTAACGAAATATTCTTTATATGCAAAAAATTTGAAAGAATTTTAAATGAATTAGTTTTCAAAAAAGTAAATTTACCAGCAATAGGCAATTGTACACGTAACGTAATTGCGGTAACCATAGTTTTACTTAGGTTGTTATTTGTAAACTTTACAGTATTTAACTAGTTATTTAAATTTAATAGGCCCTAGGGTGTTATTTTTAAAAATAACGCCCTAGGGAAATACAGTCGGAAAAATAAAAGAATACCCATGAACGAACATATAAAACGCTGTATTTTCCTGTCACCGTGTCACAAAGAAAATTGCCCAGCGCAGGTACATGTAATAATAATTATTATATTTATGTACTTGCGCTGGCCAATTTTTTGTGTGACACGGTGACAGGAAAATACAGCGTGTTTTATATGTTCGTTCCAGAGGCGGCTCTAGTCCACGTAGCGCCCGTGTGCAGTCGATGCTCTGGCGCCCTTTGGTAGACGCGCAGTCAAAATGGAATAGTCGAGTAGGTACCTACTTATTCCTAGAACTAGTACATAGGGTATTAGATTAGAGGGTATTAGCTACACTTATATTGTCAACAAAAATCCAGATATAAATAGTCCAAAATTAAATGATGTCGGGAGCCAATAGGTATTCACGGCGTCAGAACAACCTACCCAAAAGAGCTCCCGCAGACTGCAGACTTTTTATCGGCAGAGAGTTTGCCTTCAAACTAATTTGTCGGCCAAATATCGGCCGATAGTTTAATCAGTGTGAGCTATCTAGGACTTGCGCACACACGACGATTGTTTATCGGCCGGTAGTTCAATCCTCTCCTAGTTTTGGTATCCAATACTTGTGCCGTGCGAATATTTCTTTAACATTTTGCGAGAAAATAGCATCGTCTAATTCACAATCGTTAATTGTAGAAACCTTCATGGCCCAATTAGCATGACTAGTTCATTGAAGGTGACTAAGATCATCCGATAAAAGGCGAAAAATTTTTTGGATAATCAATTTAGAATACATTGTGTAGAATTTTCCACCAAATTATCTGTCACTGAGAATTTATCATCAACAGCTATTCCATCCATCGCCAAAAGAAAGCCTTCCTTAGGTGTATATGCTATAGTCAAAGCCCGAATTTCAGGCACTCCTAGGTTTGACTAGGCAATCCTCAGGTCTGACTGAGGGTCTTAGTCAAAGCCCGAAATAAATTACAGTTTCGGCCTTTGACTAGTCAAACCTAGGAGAGACTAAGTTGGTCAGGCAAAGGTCGAAATTTAATTTTATGAAATCGGGGTTTGACTAGTCAAACCCCGATCAACTATTAAAATGTCGTAATTTGTTAGATTAGGTTTAATAAAACGTCAGTTTTTAATTTAAATGTTTATTATTTTTATATTGTCGTAATTAAAATAAAACAATTAGTGTTTATTCTCACATGTTGAGGCACTATGGCAGTTAGAGTTGCAAAATACGTTAGACCATTTACACTTACATAATTTTGAAAAACATTTCTTATTGCAGTAGCATTTTATAAAGCTTTGTCCGCCAAATTTAGAATCTTTTGTACTAATTTCTCTTAAGAGACAGCTTAACGCCTGGAACATCTTTGAAATTAAGAAAAAAATTCGCGTTGGATTCTCTTAATTTGATTTTTTGAAAAAATTGTGTTTATTGTTCCATATTTCGTACCAACTCTATATAAACCGTCAATTGTTTTGTCTTGTATGATACACAAAATATTTCGAACATCTCCTTTGGCTGTATCATAGCTTGGGATAAGTTTTGTTAAAGTTTTTCCGTTCGAAATTGGAGGAAATTTTGTTTTACTTACTTAATTGTTTTATAGCATTAGCCTGAGCATGAAGATCTTCAATCACATTTCCTTTATTTCTTTTAATCGTTTCTGTCTGTGCACAACGCATGCATGTAACTTTTTTTCAAAATCTTCATAGTATGCACCAAGTGTGCTGTCAAAACACACAACATATACCAACTGATTACAAATTATGCACGTATGAGCTCTCTTTGTGGCAAGTACAACAAACCACAAACCTCCAATTTCGATCGGAAAAACTGTAACAATACCTATCCCCAGCTTTGATAGAGTCAAAGGAGATGCTCGTTGACGGTTTATATAGAGTTGGTAAGAAATACGGAACAATAAACACACTTTTTCAAGAAATCAAATAAGAGAATGCAAAGAGAATTTTCTTAACTTCGAAGATGTTCCAGACGTTAAACTGTCTCTATGAGAAATTAGTACATAATATTATTAATTAGGACAAGGCTTTATAAAAAGCTACTTCAATAAGAAACGTTTTTAAAATTATGAAAGTGTAAAAGGTCAAACGTATTGGGCAACTCTAAATGCCATAATGCCTCATCATGTGAGAATAAACACTAATTGTTTTATTTTAATTAAGACACTATAAAAATAATAAACATTTAAATTAAAAAATGACGTTTTATTAAACCTCATCTAACAAATTACGACATTTTATTAGCTGATCGGGGTTTGACTAGTCAAACCCCATCTTAGTCTCTCCTAGGTTTGACTAGTCAAAGGCCGAAATTGTAATTTATTTCGGGCTTTGACTAAGACCGTCAGTCAGACCTGAGGATTGCCTAGTCAAACCTAGGATTGCCTGAAATTCGGGCTTTGACTATAACATATACATTCATTTTAGTTTGTTGTTTTTTGCATCCATTCGTGACCAGCCATTCACTTGATGTCATCAGTCCATCTTGTTGGAGGTCTGCCTCTACTTATTTTGCTAGTCGTTGATCGCCATTTAAGAATTTTCTTCGTCCAACGGTTGTTTTCCATTCTTCCTATGTGTCCTGCTAGTTCCATTTTAACATGACAATTTTCTGGATCACGTCTGTTAGGTTTAACCGTCTTATTTCTTTCACTGTAAATTGGATGCACTCAATACTCTCGGAATCTCTTCTTGGATTTCCTGTTCCGTTATATGAGAGCGATAATAACATTTCTGGATAATTTTTTCATTGTGTGACTACTAACTTCAACAGTCAAATAAGAACTTTAGTACTAAATCGTTCGAGAATAGTCGGTCGGCTGTTGATAGTGTGCGCCCTCTTCACCAACCCGACTGTTTAGTTGGCTCGGTATGCGCACTAACAGCCCATCCCGACTAAACTATCGGCCGATAAAAGTCTGCAGTATGCGGGGCTCCGCTTACTGCAGTGTTTTAATTTTTGAAGGAACCAAAAAGGTGTCATTATTTTGCTTTACAATTCGAAGCGTTCCTCAAATTTAGTATCTAATAATCTTTAAAATGTATTTTCGCGTCAGTTATTGATTCATCTTCCGCCTCCTATTTAACAAATGTTCATATTTTATGTTGAAACAAAGTAAAGGACCTGCTCTTTGGTGCTCGGCGCCCCTAACATCCCGGCGCCCGTGTGCACCGCACACCCTGCACAATAGGTAAAGCCGCCTCTGTCGTTCATGGGTATTCTTTCATTTTTTCTACTGTATATCATATTTAACTGACTTTGATTGAAATCATGTCATTACTTATCAAATAATATACCAGTCGGACATTAAAAAGTATTGATAAAATCTATAGTAGAATTTTTTATATAAAAAAAGTGAGGAATGCACTTGGCAAATACAGAAAAAAAAGTAGAATTTAAAATAATAACAATAACATACATCCAGACGTAAGCACCAATGCAGATATAATATTAATTTCAAGTACTCAAGTCTTTACGCAAATACATTCAGTTGCTTTACTCGTTTTATTAGCAAACCGTGAGCATAGCAGTTATAAACTTGAAATATTAATTATTATTGTGCATGCATTGTTTAAAATCAACGATTGTACTGTTTACCAATGATTGAAATTTATAACGCATTTTGACTAACTTAAATTATTGGCGGCGCAACCAAAAGGCTAGGTAGGTACTTCAAACAATAAATAAATCCTACTGTTCAGTGTAATTACCTTCAGCGTAATGATGGAATCACCCAAGCGGACTTCACAGTACATCTACTGATGATTGATTGAAGTAGTTAAAGATAATCAAAGGTGTATGGATAAAAGTAACCTATAATATATTTTCACCCAAGATGATAAAAATTATATTACATGCTAAAATGGTATTTTTAGATACTTGGGATAACGTTGGTTATTGTAATAAAAACTGTTGTAAATTCCATAAGTTTGCGATTGTTTTGGATTATCGCTTCTTTTCTTCTTCTTCTTTTGCCGTTTAATTCGTCCAATTTTGAACATAGACTTCCCCCAGTTTCCTCCATTCGCTTCTGTTTAGTGCTTTCTGCTAACAGTGTGTTCCTCCTATCTTTCTAATGTCATCTCCCCATCTCATCTGGGTCGTCCTCTTGCTCTCTTTCCTGTCCATGGTATCCATTGTTCTATCGTGTCATTCCACCTATTGTCCGTTTGTCTGGCGTGATGACCTGCGAAGCTCCATTTTAGCCTGGCTATATGTTGTCCTGCGTTTTAGCCTTTTACTCCTAACATTGCTCTCTCCATAGCTCTTTGTGTCTTTATTATTTTATCCATGTTTGCTTTGGTCAAAGTCCATGTTTGGCATGCGTATGTGAGTTTTGGGAGCATGCACTGGTCAACACTCTTGTTGTTAAGTATTGTTGCATCTTTTTATTTTCTAAGACCCATTTTAATTTCCCAAATCCTATCCAGGCTAATCTAACTAGCTTATTTATTTTTATTATCTGTCCCAAATATATATAATCATTAACCGCCTCTATTGTGGTTTCGTTTAGTATTACGTTTTTATTATCCTGTGTGTTTGTCATTGATTTTGTTTGGGTAAAATTCAGTTTTAGACCTATTAACTATGAAATTTGGTAGGTTTTAAGAAATATGTATTGCCGATTTTTTGACATGCAATTAAGAATTTAATATTCACCATTAGCGCGCATATGGGTAATATGGCCGATCATATTACCCGTATGCACGCTAATGGTGAATATAAAATTCTTAATGGTATATCAAAAAATTGGCAATAACTATCTCTTAAAACCTACCAAATCTTATTTGCATATCTCAACTGGTTTTAGAGCAATAAATAAATCGTCAGTTTGTAAGAAAAAATTCAACATCCCGTATCTCGGAAACTAAACATTTGCAAACATACGTTTATAAAGCAAACTGTCATTACTTTTTCATGCAGAATTACCCCTAAGGCCATGGAATTACCATATTCCATACCATCGAATTACCATATCAAAGAAACATGAAACGTAAATTACGTTTCATGGAAATAAAACAGTGCTAAACAAATATACGTCCGGCCATTTATGAAACTCTCCGAAAATAAAAATGTGTCATAAGCATGAATCACACTCGTTTCATTGGTAGGCGGACTTTGAGATTTGTTTAGCAGTGTTTTAGTTTCATGAAACATGTTTTTCGTTTCATGTTTCTTTGGTGTGCGGCTTGCCTTAGAGTTTGTCCCACTTATTTAGAAACACCGTGTATTGATGAAGAACATGTCTAGTAGTTATAGTACCTAACTTTTTTTATTATCCAACATAAACGAATGAATAAAAACAGAATGTTAAGAAAACCTGAGGCTATAGTTGGGTTTTAATTTCAGTGTTTTATAAATGCTAGAATATTCCACAGGGTGATGCTATCTGTGAAAAAAAAACACAGTTTGATTCGTACACCCGGTATACAATAAAAATTTACCTGTTTAGCAATAATATTATTACAGCAATATTGTTAAAGATTTAGACTATAACATATTAAAAAAATTACTTAAATCGTTCAATAGGAAATAGAAAATACCAAATATCAAAAATGACCAAATCTTTAAGTGGGCCGATTTCTATGCACGTAAGTTTATTTTATACCTTAAGGTGATACAGCAGCGATCAACAGGTAGCCAAAACGCGTTCCAAGATTGCGGCTATAATTTTGAATATTTTTTCGAGATATTTGGCACACTTATTCGTAATATAATAAAGAATGGCGGTACAGAGCCCAATTTGAAAAATATATTATTATGTGGAAATTACTCTGTAATTAAATACAATATTAAAAAAACGAGCCTGTACCGCCATTAAGAAGAACAAAAAAATACACTTTCTTCAAATAAACTTTTTTATCCGATGCCTAGATGTTGTGTCATTTTGGAACTACTAATGAAATAAAAAGTTTTAGTAGTTCCAAAATGACACAAAATCTAGGCATCGGATAAAAAAGTTTATTTCAAGAAAGTGTATTTTTTGTTCTTCTTAATGGCGGTACAGGCTCGTTTTTTTAATATTTTATTTAATTACAGAGTAATTTACACATATTATTATATTTTTCAAATTGGGCTCTGTACCGCCATTCTTTATTATATTACGAATATGATTGCCAAATATCTCGAAAAAATACTCAAAATTACAGCCGCAATCGTGGAACGCGTTTTCGCTACCTGTTGATTGCTACTGTTTCCTCTTAATATTTTATTCGCATTAAATCCTATTCAGTACATGCATCTATCATTTTTAGCCATAAAATAATAATATGAAATGATCTATTTTTTTGATTATACACTTACTGATTTACTACAAATAAAATGGTATCCTTGGATGGTGAAATGATTGTGAAAAGCAATAGTTTTAAGTACCTGGGATCGGTATTACAGAGTAATGGAGAAATAGATGGAGATGCATGCAGTAGAATTAGGGCTGGATGGATGAAGTGGAAAGAAGCGAGTGGTGTGTTGTGTGACAGAAAAATTCCAATGAAGTTGAAGGGAAAATTCTATAGAACAGCCATAAGACCGGCTATGATGTACGGAACTGAATGTTGGGCAGTGAAAAAGAAAGAGGAACAACGAGTGCATGTGGCGGAAATGAGAATGCTTAGATGGATGAGTGGAGTGACAAAGAAGGATAAAATTAGAAATGAGTATATTAGGGGAACTCTAGGTGTAGCACCAATTGATGCCAAAATGAGAGAGCATAGGTTAAGATGGTTTGGTCATGTTCAACGTCGAGACGTTAATCACCCAATACGAAGAATAGCTAAAGTGCAGATTTCTGGAAGGAGTAGGAGAGGAAGACCAAAGAAGACCTGGGGGGAGACGATAAGGCAGGACATGTTGGTAAAGGGGATTAACATTGATATCACCCAAAATAGAATTGTGTGGAGAAATGCAATTAGGGAAGCCGACCCCGCATAGGTATAAGGCAAAGAGAATGATGATGACACTATGATAATATTGTTGTTAATTAATATATTTTGGCAAGTAATAAAAACCGATTGATATCATTAATTAGAATAAAGAATTATATATATTATTTGTACACTAAACAAACACAAAGAAAAATTTCTCTGACAAGAAGTAATGATGCCCAGCTTCCAGTGGCGACGCGTGACTTTTTCTAAAGTGTTACCAAATCCAGATGTAAAAAAATCCTCTTTAAAAAAATATTTTGAACCTCCCAAATATAAGTTTTTGTTTTCAATCCTGTGGGATAAAATTAAACAAATCACTATTCCCAAATTATATGTATGTAATTATGTATATGTAACAGGTATAACAATAAATAATAAACAAACTAAACATATTATTCTACCATATAATTAACATAAAAAATGAACAAGTAGGAAAAAGAACAGATTTTGAAAACTATTGTTTATATTTTAATTCTTCCATTTTCAATAATATCATTTTTTTTTAAAATAATATATAAAAAAATATACAAGTAGAATGACTTTTCAAGTAGTTGATCAATTACGCAATACGTAGCAATACTCTTCCATGTTTAAATGCACGCACACTGTAATCTGTAATAGGTACTAAAGTAACTAAACCAACGTTACCAATCTTCAAAATGGTTACAATATTGATATGCACAGCGTGCCCGCGCGCCGTCTCTAGACCCGTCGCTCTTTCAAAATTTTCAGAGCTAGTCCCGACCGATAGCGAAGTTTCTCCTGCGTTACCGTTACCAGTACCAGTATTGGTAACAGCATGATAACGTGCCATGGATTCACATTATCTCGCCAATATTTTCGTGCGTCTACTTGGCTATTTACTGAATTAGGTACTATTAACAAGTATTTCTGTTGGTAAAAAATATAAATGGAATTATTTCGTAGTAGTCATAAAATATTTATTTGCAAGATTTTTAACTGTTACCAATGGTAACAGTGGTTACATGGACGCTTCGCCACTGCCAGCTTCTAATGTACAATAAACATGGCAGTGATGATAAAAAGTCATATTTTAATGCTTTGGCAATGCTCTGGCGCATGGCGTCAGAAAACTTGAATGACGTAAGCGTGTTTTTGTAGTAATAAGGGCATACTTGCTGCTAGCACTTTTGCGGCTTTATTTTCTAAAGAATAGAAAAATATTTCTAACCGCTTAAATATAAGATAACCGTTTCCATATTATGCGTATAGTAAACATTTAATACAATCTTACCTTATTACGGTTCTGTGTGGGTAAATATATTTTAAACATATTTTTTATTCCGCCCCTTATTTAAATCAAATACCTCTAGTTATCAATTAATTGATACAGTTATAGTTTCTATATGAATTATTACCACAATGCACGATCCATTTTTATTTTAATTGGGAGATGATTGAAATAATTGATATTTTATTTTACTTGTACTTTTATCAATTAAATCTGTCTTTACCATTTAATGAATTAGGTCGCACTTAAGAATGTACTTGTGTATATACTAATTATTATGTTGAGTTATTTATCCAGCAATCAAAATTGATAATTGATTTTTAGATTTATAAAAAGAAAGGGTCATTAAATAATGAATTAAATTTTAAATATATAGAGTATTTCAAAAGTAATCTGCAATGTTGTTGGGACGATTCATGATTCATTTTTAAAGCTAAAGGTTTCAACACACATGTGTGTAATAAGTCTTTCAAAGAAAATTTTTCGTTCAAAATTCGTAACGTCGTTCGTTTGTGCGTTACCGCCCCTACAATACTTGATCTACCGATGGATTCTCATGAAGTTTTGTCTCCTGAATTCAAATCTGAAAATGATTACTATTAATTTATGGATGTATACTTATTTATAATAATACTGTATACTTATTTATAATAAGTAGACATATAATTTTATAAATACATTAAAATTCTAATAATTTTATAATAAAGAAATATGTTACACAATATATTTATATTTTTCCTTCTTTTTTTAAGAGAAAAGGTATCATTGTACGTTTAAACTATTATTGTTTGTGTAGGCATTCAAACTAATGAACAGGCCATAATTATTTTTTTACATTATGAATACAAATAAAAATAATTTCGTTGTAGATATCGATAGATTCTCGTAACGTCGTTCATTTGTGCGTTACCGCCCCTACAATACTTGATCTACCGATGGATTCTCATGAAGTTTTGTCTCCTGAATTCAAATCTAAAAACGATTATTATTAATTTATAGATGTATAACTTATTTATAATAAGTATACATATAATTTCATAAATACATTAAAATTCTAATAATTTTATAATAAAAAAATATGTTACACGAGAGAAAAGGTATCATTGTACGTTTAAACTATTGTTTGTGTAGGCATTCAAACTAATGAACAGGCCATAATTATTTTTTTATATTATAAATACATATAAAAATAATTTCGTTTTAGATATCGAAATAATTCTACAATCGAGACACTGCTAAAAAACATATTAAACGTAATAAACTATGTAAAAATGTACTAAAACTTTAATATTTCATACTAATGCCTATGAGACTTCGGTTAAATAGCATCGGACATAAACGCTTGTGATCAGAACCTTAAATTGTTGTCCTGAGATGCAAATCTTCTAGTGCTAACATAAATAAACGTCAAATCGAAATGGCCGCTTACTATTTTTTATTTGAGCTGTATATGATATATAATGTAAATTCAGGTTATATAGTGCATTCTTATTCTTGTGCCGTCTTCTAACGAAGGTTGGCGATCACTTCTTTATAAGCTGTTCTGTCTTTTGCAAAGCGAAATATCTGTTCAACACTGAGGTTATTCCAATCTCTGATATTCCTGAGCCAAGATTTCTTCTTTCTTACCAAGCCTTTTTCCCCTCTACTCTTCCTTGCATGATGACATGTAGCAGAGAGTATTTTCAAATTCCCCTTAAATTGACGGTTGAGCTGTTTTTCGATCCAGAGGAGTGCACGCTAGCGCTGTTGAAAAATACTGAAACGGTGGAAACAGCTGTCCGGCGATTGTGCATCCCTCTGAATCAAAAACGAGCAAAACCATCATTTACTTTTCTATCTTTATTCAGATTTGAGTACTAGAAAGTTCCTCTTCTGTCCTTTTCCGAGACGAATGAAAACGGAATGTGATTGCAAGGAATCCTTTTTGTTTTCTATATTCGTCGTCTGCGGTCTTATAAATTGTTAAAGTCGCAGATTAAGGATGTACCAGAAAGAACTTTCAACACGAAAAGTCTCAGATTTAAATTACAGTAAAACCTCCATTAACCGAAATAATTGGGGGAGGCCGTTTCGGATAACAAGAATTGCGGTTAAAAATAACGTTGTTTTTTGTATTCTTCTTTTATCAAATTACATGGTATTGAAGAGATATAGCTGCAAAACATCGTTGTCAAAGAAAAATACAAAAAAAAGTACAAGATTTCTTAAAAAAAACACTCTAAACATATTAATTTTCCTTAATTTTATTACTTTTTTTTTAATTTACTTTTTATTGACGAAATTATTGAAACTGTCACCCATTTCGGTTAAACGATGTTTCGGTTAAAAAGGATTCGGTTAACGGAGGTTTCACTGTACTATTTACCATTTTGATGGTGGATTCTGCATCTGAGACTCTTCAATTTGTATTTTAATTGTGTTCATAAGCTTTCTGCCCTGTCCATTTTGTCTAAACACTTATTCGTTTGAGACTTTTGCAGTCCAAGGAATCTTCAGAATACGCCATATAGCCATATTTTAGAGTCCAAGCTTCTACTCATATAGTAGTTGCCACCAAACATAATATTCGACGAACCTTAATCTAATGGCCATACTCAATTTTTTATTTGTAAACATTGACTTGTATTTTATAAATCCTTTACGAGCTATTTCTGTTCTGACCTTTATATCCTCATCTTGATCTAATTGTGAGTTTATAATTGCTCCGAGGAGTTTATACTTGTCGAACCTCTCTATCGGTTTACCCTCCAATGTCAGATGTATGTTAACAGGGTTTTTTGAGATCACCATGTATTTGTTAGTCCCATCTCTTTGCTTTCTCTGTTTCAATGGATTATTTCTACGAGAATTGTAAATCAGTCTTTATTATCTGCCATGATTGCGGTATCGTCTGCAAATCTTATGTTATTAATGATGCTTTGTCCAATCCCTTTATATTGCATATATATTATTTTTTTAACTGACGTAATTTATTATTACACGACTTATTTTATTCCATGACTTACTTTATGTACATTATGTCCATGACATACTTTATGACGTAATTGATGAATTTAAATACGTAAATAAACAAAGTTTTCGTTATGATAATACTCGCATTCTCAGTTTGTTTTTAACAAACTACAACTTGTAGTTCTGACAGTAAATAACCTTTGTTGGTATTACTACTAGTATAAAAAACGGATTCTATGAATTCTGAAAATGGATTTTCAGAATTCATGTTCAGTGTTAACTTTTTGATAATACCTACATTTTTATACAGGGTGTTTCAATAATAATTGTCCATATAGTAACTGGAGAAACCTTAGCACAAAATACGAAGATTTAACCTAAAACTCTTAAATAAAATGTGGTTCCTTATTGAGTTACAGGGTGTTTTATCTAAAATATTAAAAGTTATTTTTGCTCAGCATTTTAAAACTAGTTGACCTCTCCTTTTCATACTTGGCAGAAAGTGCGACTACTAGACACCCTACGAAATTATGATAAACAAACGTTTCTAGCTACTACTAAAGGCGTACGACAGGGGATGGTGAATGGTTGACCCTTCTCAAATTCTACACCACTGGAGGAATTATGATTTTAGTGTCATTTTTAGATTCTCAAAAACTTTCTACGTAAATAATATACTCTTCATTGGTAACGATAAACTCATTAGTTTTCGAGATATTTGAAGTTAAATATGAAACGGCACAGTTATTTTGATTAATTTATGATATGATTCATATGATTAAAATTTAAAAATTATTTGTACCCAGTACTTGAAAATTTTTTTGCGTGTCCTTATCATACTTGGCAGAAAGTGTAGGTACTGTACACCTTACTAAATTAAGATAAATAAACGTTTCTAGCTACTACCAGAGGCGTACGACAGGGGATAGTGGCTGGTTGACCCTTCCAAAATTCTACGCCACTGACGAAATTACTATTTTAGTGTAATTTTTTGATTTTGCAATACTTTTTATGGAAATACTATACTCTTCATTCGTAACGATAAAATGATTAGTTTTCGAGATATTTGAAAATAAAAATGAAGTTACACAATACATTAATCAAAATAACCGCGTAGTTTCATTTTTAACTTCAAATTTCTCGAAAACTAATGACTTTATCGTTACCAATAAAGAGTATATTATTTTCATAGAAAGTATTGGAGAATCCAAAAATTTAACTGAAATAGCAATTTCGACAGTGGCGTAGAATTTGGAAAGGGTCAACCATTTACTTTCCCCCGTCGTACGCCTCTGGTACTAGCCACAAACGTTTTTTTGACATAATTTAGTAGCTTGTACAGTACCTATACTTTCTTTCAAGTACGAAAAGGATACGTCGAATAGTTTTAAAATGCTGAGCAAAAATAGTTTTTAAATTTTAAGATAAAACACCCTGTATCTCAGTAAGGAACCACAATTTATTTAAGTGTTTTAGGTTAAATCTTCGTATTTTGTGCTAATGTTTCTCCAGTTACTATATGGACAATTATTAATGAAACACCCTGTACATATACAGTCGGAAAAATGAAAGAATGCCCATGAACGATCACATCAATCACTTATTTTGGATTTGCAGTCTTTTTCTATAAATAACAAACGTTTGTTATAGAAAAAGACAGCAAATACAAAATTAGTGATTGATATGATCGTTCATGGGTATTCTTTCATTTTTCCGACTGTATCTAATATGGCCTATTAAGTTTCTATCTTCCTCTACCTCGTTTATGATTCCAAGGTCTCCAATGAATAATTATTTTATTCCATATATCGTTATCATATCTTATTGTATGCCCAGTAAATTTCCATTTAAGATTCGCTTCTTCAGTCGAGACGTCTTTTACTCTGGTTCTACTAAGAATCTAGCTACGGTATCCGCCGAAATAAACAGTAACAAAATTAAGAGGGCTGTGAAATTGCGCACGCAAGTTGCATATCATTTGGTATACTTGTCACTAGTTGGCCACTTGACATTACGTTACGGTTAAAATCTTTGTCATTATACTTCTTTCTACCGAAGAAAAAATTTTTTTAGTAGAACATTATTTCCTCTCATACGGAGTTGGACGGAATAATGGCCCATGTTTAAAACAAGTGTCAGAAGGATATCAACAACATTTTAACAAGACGTCCCCTAGTAAAAAGTATCCACCTCATTCTCTGGATTTAACATCACCTAATGCCTACAACATTTGGGGTATGATGATAAATTCCATGTTTGGCTCGGGAAATCCGTCAGAAACTGTTGGGGAACTACGAACTACGACAAAGGATAAATAACTTAGTTTCAACATTTGCAGCAACCTCTTTTCTTAGTTATGTAATGATCTTCAGAAACGTTATGAAATTTATTTGCGATGCCATGATGCACATTTTGAATATATTTATTATAAAAATTAATTCATAAATTAAAAAGGGGGGAAGTTCCCTAGGTTGGCTGTATACCATATAGTTAAAAAACTCTAACATGAAGTAAAAACCACTTCTATGTAATTGATACCTATATTTATTAAAAATTTTAAAAATCCCAATGGATTGAATAAAATGTGTCCAATTCAGAACGTTTTCGGACCTAGCAGTCCATCATCAGTGAATCTAAAATAGAATAAGTAATCTCACTATTAAAATTGAAAGATAGTTGAAATTTTGAAAGTTAAAAAAATGTGGTTATGATTACTTACTCTAATACTTGCTAAATAGCCCCAGAACCAAACATGGTTGAATTTATAATTCAATCTACATTATGTCATAGTAATATTGAACAGGCTAAACGCCGATGTTAAAAGATATAACCTCCGACAACATGGTGAAACCCAAGTTTCCTGGTAGGGTTTCACAATGTTCCCGGAGGTTATATCTTTTAACATCGGCGTTTAGCCTGTTCAATATTACTATGACATCATGTAGATTGAATTATAAATTCAACCATTATTTGGTTTCGAGTATTCGAGTAAGTAATCATAACCACATTTTTTTAACTTTCAAAATTTCAACCATATTTCAGATGATGGACTAATAGGTCCGAAAACGTTCTGAATTGGACACATTTTATTCAATCCATTGGGATTTTTAAAATTTTTAATAAATATACCAATTACATATAGGTCTGGATCCCGCGTATGAAAAAAAGTTGATTAATAGAAAGCTAAAAATTTGTTAATAGCTTAAGGGTGTCTAGTTGGATAAACTTTGATATATGGGAACACTGGAACAGGGGCAGTTTTAATTGTGGAACAGGTTAAAAATTTGGAACGGTCACACCACGAAAACGGCACATTTATTTTGTCCGACAGAACAAACTTAAACTCTTCGAACAGAGATTAAACTCTCATGCAAAAATCAGACTGCTATTTATCACCAAATGGGCGTTTTAATGAGTGAAACATGTAGAATATCTCAAATAACAGGACTTATCACAGGTGATAAATAGCAGTCTGATTTTTGCATGAGAGTTTAATCTCTGTTCGAAGAGTTTAAGCCTGTTCTGTCGGAAAAAATAAATGTGCCGTTTTCGTGGTGGTTTCCAAGTTTTTAACCTGTTCCACAATTAAAACTGCACCTGTTCCAGTGTTCCCATATATCAAAGTTTATCCGACTAGACAACCTTAAGCTATTAACAAATTTTCAGCTTGCTATTAATCAACTTTTTTTTCATACGCGGAATCTAGACCTAATAGAAGTGGTTTTTACTTCATTTTAGAGTTTTTTATTTCATAAATATATTTTTTTATATTCGGTACTGTTTATTTTGGCTGATACTGTATTTATTTTTCTATTTGGAAGCCTAATGTTTTAGATCCTTCCATAAATGTTTGCGTTTTCGCTATCTTTTATATATTTTATCCTTGGTAAATGTCCCAGTTTGGCAGTTGTATTTAAAAACAAGAGGTACACCCTGATCAAAATCCTCGTTTTTAATTACGGGAGCTATTTGTTGTTTACCACGTGCTGCCCAGTTAATCTGCTTCTTTTTAAATATCCTCCTTTACAGATTTTACAGAATTTTATTGAAAACTTGCTCTTTTTCTTACTATTTCCTAATTATCTGTTTTGGGAGACATGTATATTCACATAGTGATCAGTTTCCATTTGAATAATTTGGCTACTTGATGATAAATGATGATAAAGAAAAACAATCAGAGTCTTGGTGTCCGACTATCTTGCATCTGGAACAATTTAAACTGTCTATGGAAAGATAAGTATAAATAAAAGTATATAAATGTATAAAAAAAGTATATAAAAAAGTATATAAAAATATTAGTGCAGTTACTGAAAGTAGATATGAACTACATATTACCTCCGATTTCGTTGAACCTCCATCGATTTGCATGAAAATTAGAAAATTGGTGAGTAATTAGAGAATATCTCAAGGAACAAAGGAGACATAGTGCCACCTTGCGCTTTTACCCTGGGGGTGGATGCCACCCCTTTTCGGGGGTGAAATCTATTTTATTAAAAATATCCCCGTAATCAATAGAGGGACAAGTTCTAAGCAAAATATAATATATAAAGTTATTTAAATAAATCAAAAATTTTTGAGTGATTAAAGATCAATGATTTTAATTTTTCATGAGAAAAATGTATGTTTTTAACCGATTTTTCACAAATAACTCAAAAATTGTAAGTTTTTACAAAAAAGTTGTTATTACCAAAACTGAAGCTATTAAAAAATGTAATAAACTCCTGACTAGAAAAATATTTTAATGTTAACTTAAAGTGAGTTATAGGTAATTGAATGTATATTAGTTCAGAGAAATAAGGAAAAAAAATATCGTGTTGGTGACACATCCCCCTCCAGGCTGAAACCAAATTTTTCGAGTAATATGGTCATCTATAATAATAACCTTTATGTTTCCTGCAGCCGATTTTGATGATATACATAGTTATAAACAAATGAAGATCAAAAAACGGCAAATTTTCGCTTTTTTCGTCTCTTACTAAAAAATTGGGCATTTTAAACAAATTTGAGAGTAATAAAATCATAAACCGTATAAAAACTTCAATATGGCGTTCGCTGAATATGTCTATCCTTATTGGTTACTTAGAAAATTGCCAAATAAATCATAAATTTTGAGTTTTTATAAATATTCATAACTTATGTAAAAATTAACTTAGAACCTTCTTATTACATGGAATGCTGAGACTTATGGTGCTTAAATTACACCCTAAATTTCAAAGCAATTGGTCAAATAGTTTAAAAGGTATTTAATTTGTTTATCCAAAATTAATTTTTTTTGCATCACTGTAAGTCAGAAAATGATGAAGTTACAGTAATATTTTGGATAGTTTATTAAAGAAGAAAATTTACAGTATTAATTTAATTAAAAAAAATGACAAAAAATATTTATAGATATTGCAAAATAATTTTGCAAAAACATGTGAATTAAAAAAATGGGGGGGGGGGGGCTAACTTTGTCCCTAAATGTCCTAGAACAGTTGTTTTTCTTTCTATATGTGTATAAAAATTCAGTCCTTCTAAATATGAAAAAATAATTTTTCTACGGGTAACGGTTAAAAAGTTATTCTAATTGTTTATAAGTAAGCAAAAAATGGACATGTTTTTCCAAAATAATTTTACACTGTTTAAAATTATTTTTTGTCATTTATTTTTAATTAAGGTAATAGTATAAATGTTCTTCTTTCATAAACTGTCCGAAGTATTATTGTAACCTCATAATCTTCTGACTTATAGTGTTGCAAAAAAAAATGAATTTGGGAAAAATAAATTAAATAACTTTTAAACTATTTGACCAATTGCTTTGAAATTTAAAATATAATTTAAGTACAAGAAGTCTCGGCATTCCGCGTAATAAGAATATTCCAAGTTAATTTTTACCTAAGTTACGAATATTTATAAAAACTCAATATTTATGATTTATTTTGCAATTTTCTAAGCAATCAATAAGGTTGGACATATTCAGCGAATGCCATATTGAAGTTTTTTATACGATTTATGAGTTTCTTACTCTCAAATTTGTTTAAAGTGCTTAACTTTTTGGTAATAGACGAAAAAAGCGATAATTTACCGTTTTTCGATCTTCATTTGTTTATAACTATGTATATCATCAAAATCGGCTACAGGAAACATATAGGTTAATAATATAGATGTCCATACTACTCAAAAAATTTGGTTTCGGCCTGGAGGGGGATGTGTCACGAGAAAAACCTTATTTCTCTGGACTATATCTTTTTCGGCGAGTTCCCAAATCTAAGTGTTCAAGCTTAAATAATGGGAAATGATGCATTTTATAACATAAACTTATTAAACATTTGTCCAAGTACTTAGAAATATCTATCAAATGAGCCGTGACCACACATCTCGTAACGCGACAGTTCGTTACCGGACAACTGGTAACGGACAATTCGTAACAGCGACAGTTCGTAACGGCGACACATCGTAACGGCGACAGTTCGTAACTATATACATTCGTAACGGACAATTACTAACGTCCAAATTGAAATATTCTGTTTATTTTTGGTAACGTGGAAACTAACTGTTATTACAGTTATAATTGAAATTATGTTTATCAATTTAACGAATCAGTACCGGGATAAACACGTTTAACACATTTTATGAATAGTGTTTCAGATTATATTAAAACTCTTTAAAAACAAACAAATATTTAAATACATACAAACTTTTAACAATATTTTTAAAAGTTTATCCCTCCTATTGTTCCTTAAATTTTCATATACTTAGACAAAGGAATAATGAAGTAATTCGTGAAATCTTTAAGCCAACAACCGTCTTTAGACATTTCCAATTTTCTAGTAGTTTGTAAAGGAAATATTATAATTACCTGTTATTATAATAAACCTTGTGATTGGTTATAGCGTAGGGGTATTCAATCAACATTATAGTTCATACGAGGGATGGATTTTAATACTTTATTACTTGGTTTAATAGTTCTTTATGATATAACTGTTAAAAGTACGCACGTGAAAGTTTGCAGAATGAGCGAAGCGAATTCTGCAATTCACATGAGTGCCTTAAAAATGTACTTTTTAACACGTATATCATACAATAATTTTTCTACAAACTTTATAAATTTATAAAATACAATATTTTTGTTAATTGCTGAAATCATGAAATTTATGACCCGTAAAAGTTAGAACTGGTTGTCTACACTCGAGGAGAATGTCTAAAAATTCTTAGCGAAAATATTATACCGTTACATAAACTTCTTCTTTCTACAAACGTGTTAAAGATGCAATAATACAGTTTAAATTAAATTTTAAAAAACCTTTTAAACCACTTTTTTCAAATTGCGCAAGTTGTACTATTAATATTAATGTTAAAAAATGAAATATAAATATTTTGACGTTTCACAATTTGTCAATTCACTTGCAACTGTAGTGCCTTAAAAATTTTAAAGCGCTAGTGCCTTAAAGTCACGGTTATTAGACTTTATTACGGTTGTCTTGTCCGACGGTGGTGGGGAGACTTACATTTTTGACTTTACGTCACAAGAGTTTACATTCCCATATTTTTAAATGATTTTCGTTCATTTAATGTGTGTTATTGTGTACTATATATGTGTATTATTTGTATTATTATGAAATAATTAGACAAATAGTACACATTTTATCTTATACCGGGTGGTGAATCGTAAAAAGGGCCATAGGAAACTCAATGTAAAATTCTGAATTGTTGAATTCCTGCTTCCTTAATTATTTTACATCAAAAGTCATGAGAGAATACTTGTAGAGAATTAAAATATGTATTAAAATCAAAAGTTAAAATTGTTCTACGATTTAAATGCATTCCAAAATTTTGAAAACTATGATACATTTGCCACAATAGGTATGCGTGTAAAGTAAGACCACACGTTACTATTTAACTGACAGTGCTCACACCATTGACTGAATAAAAAAATCTTTATTATTAATCCTTTCTCCGCAACTGAGGGTATCTTATCAACTGTCACGGTTATTAGACTTTATTACGGTTGTCTTGTCCGACGGTGGTGGGGAGACTTATATTTTTGACTTTACGTCACAAGAGTTTCCATTCCCATATTTTTAAATGATTTTCGATCATTGAATGTGTGTTATTGTGTATATATGTGTATTATTTGTGTTATTATGAAATAATTAGACAAATAGTACACATTTTATCTTATACCGGGTGGTGAATCGTAAAAAGGGCCATAGGAAACTCAATGTAAAATTCTGAATTGTTGAATTCCTGCTTCCCTAATTATTTTACATCAAAAGTCATAAGAGAATTAAAATCTGTATTAAAATCAAAAGTTAAAATTGTTCTACGATTTAAATGCATTCCAAAATTTTGAAAAATATGATACATTTGCCACAATAGGTATGCGTGTAAAAGTAAGGCCACGCGTTACTATTTAACTGACAGTGCTCACACCATTGACTGAATAAAAAAATCTTTATTATTAATCCTTTCTCCGCAACTGAGGGTATCTTATCAACTGTATTGTTTTTAAACAATAGATGATAAAATAAAAATATTGACAGTTCAAAAACGTGAACATTATTGCATTGTGTGTGGCCTAAGTTTGGGCTGAAAACTAAAATGTATTACATTTTTACAAAATTTTGGAATATGTTTAATTACATAGACCAATTTTAACAGTTATTTCCAATACAGATTTCAATCCTCTACAAATAGTTTCTAATGTCTTTTGATGTACAATAATTATTAGGGAAGCTGGAATTCAACAGTTCAGAATTTTACATTGAGTTAATGCAAAATTTTGACGCATGTCAAAATTCTCAATGTGTTTTAATTGTATTCATTTTTTTCGAATCCTGAGAAAACTAATAAATATTTTTGAAAAATTTAAACTCAGAATGAAAGACTACATTATTACCGAGGGCTGAAAGTCCCTGAAAACTTCTATAATGTTTATTTTAATAAGTTACAGGGCTGAAAATAAAAGAGAAGTGTGATATTTAATTTCAAATATTTCATTCAATAGAATCTGCTTGTTTATTCTAAGGGGCTTTCCGCCCTCGGTAATAATGTAATATTGCATCCTGCGTTTAAATTTTTCTAAAATACTTGGTTTTCTCAGGATTCGAAAAAAATCATATTACGATTCAAATGACAGTAAACTCTCGTGACGTAATCTCACCCTTAATGTTCATTGGTTAGTCGATTTAGGCAACCGTAGTAACGTCTAAGAACCGTGATCAACTGTATTGTTTTTAAAAAATAGATGATAAAATAAAAATATTGACAGTTCAAAAATGTGAACATTATTGCATTGTGTGTGGCCTAAGTTTGGGCTGAAAACTAAAATGTATTACATTTTTACAAAATTTTGGAATATGTTTAATTACGTAGACCAATTTTAACAGTTATTTCCAATACAGATTTCAATCCTCTACAAATAGTTTCTAATGTCTTTTGATGTACAATAATTATTAGGGAAGCTGGAATTCAACAGTTCAGAATTTTACATTGAGTTAATGCAAACTTTTGACGCATGTCAAAATTCTCAATGTGTTTTAATTGTATTCATTTTTTTCGAACCCTGAGAAAACTAATAAATATTTTTGAAAAATTTAAACTCAGAATGAAAGACTACATTATTACCGAGGGCTGAAAGTCCCTGAAAACTTCTATAATGTTTATTTTAATAAGTTACAGGGCTGAAAATAAAAGATAAGTGTGATATTTAATTTCAAATATTTCATTCAATAGAATCTGCTTGTTTATTCTAAGGGGCTTTCCGCCCTCGGTAATAATGTAATATTGCATCCTGCGTTTAAATTTTTCTAAAATACTTGGTTTTCTCAGGATTCGAAAAAAATCATATTACGATTCAAATGACAGTAAACTCTCGTGACGTAATCTCACCCTTAATGTTCATTGGTTAGTCGATTTAGGCAACCGTAGTAACGTCTAAGAACCGTGATCAACTGTATTGTTTTTAAAAAATAGATGATAAAATAAAAATATTGACAGTTCAAAAATGTGAACATTATTGCATTGTGTGTGGCCTAAGTTTGGGCTGAAAACTAAAATGTATTACATTTTTACAAAATTTTGGAATATGTTTAATTACGTAGACCAATTTTAACAGTTATTTCCAATACAGATTTCAATCCTCTACAAATAGTTTCTAATGTCTTTTGATGTACAATAATTATTAGGGAAGCTGGAATTCAACAGTTCAGAATTTTACATTGAGTTAATGCAAACTTTTGACGCATGTCAAAATTCTCAATGTGTTTTAATTGTATTCATTTTTTTCGAACCCTGAGAAAACTAATAAATATTTTTGAAAAATTTAAACTCAGAATGAAAGACTACATTATTACCGAGGGCTGAAAGTCCCTGAAAACTTCTATAATGTTTATTTTAATAAGTTACAGGGCTGAAAATAAAAGATAAGTGTGATATTTAATTTCAAATATTTCATTCAATAGAATCTGCTTGTTTATTCTAAGGGGCTTTCCGCCCTCTGTAATAATGTAATCTTGCATCCTGCGTTTAAATTTTTCTAAAATACTTGGTTTTCTCAGGATTCGAAAAAAATCATATTACGATTCAAATGACAGTAAACTCTCGTGACGTAATCTCACCCTTAATGTTCATTGGTTAGTCGATTTAGGCAACCGTAGTAACGTCTAAGAACCGTGATCAACTGTATTGTTTTTAAAAAATAGATGATAAAATAAAAATATTGACAGTTCAAAAATGTGAACATTATTGCATTGTGTGTGGCCTAAGTTTGGGCTGAAAACTAAAATGTATTACATTTTTACAAAATTTTGGAATATGTTTAATTACGTAGACCAATTTTAACAGTTATTTCCAATACAGATTTCAATCCTCTACAAATAGTTTCTAATGTCTTTTGATGTACAATAATTATTAGGGAAGCTGGAATTCAACAGTTCAGAATTTTACATTGAGTTAATGCAAACTTTTGACGCATGTCAAAATTCTCAATGTGTTTTAATTGTATTCATTTTTTTCGAACCCTGAGAAAACTAATAAATATTTTTGAAAAATTTAAACTCAGAATGAAAGACTACATTATTACCGAGGGCTGAAAGTCCCTGAAAACTTCTATAATGTTTATTTTAATAAGTTACAGGGCTGAAAATAAAAGATAAGTGTGATATTTAATTTCAAATATTTCATTCAATAGAATCTGCTTGTTTATTCTAAGGGGCTTTCCGCCCTCTGTAATAATGTAATCTTGCATCCTGCGTTTAAATTTTTCTAAAATACTTGGTTTTCTCAAGATTCGAAAAAAATCATATTACGATTCAAATGACAGTAAACTCTCGTGACGTAATCTCACCCTTAATGTTCATTGGTTAGTCGATTTAGGCAACCGTAGTAATGTCTAAGAACCGTGCCTTAAAGTAGCATTTTTAACGCTCCTATGGAGTGCTAAAAATTGCATTTTTAACACGGTTGTAGAAAAATACTTTTATTATATTCTGAATGAAACACGAAATATGAAATGCCTTAAAAATGTTTATCCTGATACTGATTCGTTAAATTGATAAACATAATTTCATTTATAACTGTAATAACATTTAGTTTCCATGTTAACAAAAATAAACAGAATAATTCAATTTGGACGTTACGAATTGTCCGTTACGAATTTGTACAGTTACGAACTGTCTTCGTTACGAAGTGTCGCCGTTACGAACTGTCGCTGTTACGAATTGTCCGTTACCAGTTGTCCGGTTACGAACTGTCGCGTTACGAGATGTCATGGAATCCAAATGAGCACCCGAATGAGTCGATAGCATTAAAATGTATGCACCAAAAAGTTTTCAAAATTTATCTTTTAAAAATATTTTCAAAAAATGTTTTTTTTTTAAATAACTCACTAAATTTTTGTGATATCAGGTTCACCTAAAATCCATTTAAAAGATAATTCCAAGTGCCATTAAACCATCCTGAATTTAATCTTTTAAATCCCTTACTTTTTTAAAAATGAATGGTTAAATAGCCCCGGTTACATGGTTCTCGCAGCAAAATTTAAGCTTTAAACGCTTCTATCTGGGCTATTTTTACTATACAGAAAATCGGTAAAATATTTGGTACAGAAAAAACTAAAATTTGGTTATATATAATTTTTTACGTATACTGAGTATTTTTGGAGTTATTATCAAAAGAATATGAACATTACAATAATTTTAAAAATTCTGATTTTTTTAAATTACATTTTTTTTTAAAAACATGTATTCTAAACCAGTCATAATTATTGAAACAATAATTACTTATGTTAATATAAAGAAATTCTTGTAAGGATTACTATAAATTTTAATTTTTGTGGAAATGGCATGTTTTAATTTTCGCTTTTTCTTAAAAAATTCGAAAGGGTTCTCTTATTTTCATCATAACTTGCTTATTTTTGATGCTATTAACTTCTTCTGCAGCTCATTTGATAGGTATTGCGAAGTACTTTAACAAGTGCCTAGAAGGTATTTTTTATAAATTGCATCGTGTTCCCGTTATTTAAGCTTGAATACTTTGATTTAAGTACTCGTCTAAAAAATATATTATATTCAATTACCCATAACTCACTTTGAATTAACATTAGTTTAGTTCATTAAGTAAGGAGTGTATTCAAATTTTTATTATCTTCAATTTTGGCAATAATAACTTTATTATTAAAGCTTATAGATTTTACAGTTATACGTGAAAAACAGTTTTAAAACATGCATTTTATAGGAGAAAATAAAAATTTTGTTCTTTAATAACTCAAAAAGTATTGATTTATATTAATAACTTTATATAAAAAATTTTACTTAAAATTTGTCCCTCTATCGACTTATGGTATTATTTTTATTAAAATAATTTTCACCCCCTGAGAAGGGGTGGCATCCACCCTAAAGGCGAAAAGCGCAAGTTGGCATCATGTCACCTTTGCTCCTTGTGGTATCCTCTAACTGCTCACCAATTTTCATGAAAATCGATGAAGGTTCAACGAAATCGTAGGTGAAAACCTTCAGTGACTGCACTAGTATAGAAAAAGTATGTAAAGTATAAATAAAAGTATAAAAAAGTAAAGTATATTATATGGTACATTCTGGTAAAAAAATTGGTATATAGCTTCTGGGAGACGTAAAAATAAGATATTTAAGGTCAAAAATCTTCTTCTTCTTTTTTTCTCAAAATGTTGTTTTATGCGATTTTACAGTGATTTGGTGTTTATTTAAACAAATTTGCATTTTCTGTCGTAAAGTATCAATGAAAAACATAATATTTTAATAAAAAGGACTCAAAAATGTCATTATATGGCATTATAACAAGTTATTTTGAATCAAAACAAGTTTTTGATCAAATTTTATAGTGTAAAAAACGTTAAAATACCGTTTTTTACATTTTCCTCCATTCCCAAAATACATCATCATCGATTTGGCTGAAAATTTGCGCACAGATAGCCAAAAGATAGGGCTTTAAGTGGTTAGAAGGATTTGAATTATATTACAATACCAAAAAAGTTACATGCAGTAATATCAGACTCAAAAGTATATATTAGTCCAGTCGGGATAGCATTTGACCTTGAATGCCGAGCTGCCCAAAATTTTATTTTTCTGATCTTTAGGGGAGTCAATAGTAGCCTAAATTTAAAATCACGAATGAATTCCTCCGTTACGTTAGCCGCCATCTTGATTTTAAAGGAGAACCTGTTTTGCTCAATATCTCCGCCATTTTTAACTTTTCGACAAAAATGGTGGGAACTGAAATTGTTCCAAATAAATCGTATTTACAATTATTACAATTTCTTTTTAACAATTTTTGTCGTGAGATCGATATTTTCGAGTTAATTTTACTTACAGTAGACGCCTATATTTTTGACTATAATATTGCATGTAACTTTTTTGGTATTGTAATATAATTCAAATCCTTCTCACCACTTAAAGTCCTATATTTTGTCTATCTGTCGGCAAATTTTCAGCCAAATCGATTATGATGTGTTTTGGGAATGGAGAAAAATGTAAAAAACGGTATTTTAACGTTTTCTACACTATAAAATTTAATTAAAAGCTTGTTTTGAGTCAAAGTAACTTGTTATAATGCCATATAATGACATTTTTGAGTCCCTTCTATTAAAATATTATGTTTTCCATTGATACTTTACGATAGAAAATGCAAATTTGTATAAATAAACACCAAATCACTGTAAAATCGCATAAAATAACATTTTGAGAAAAAAGAAGAAGAAGATTTTTTGACCTTAAATATCTTATTTTTACGTCCCGCAGAAGCTATATACCAATTTTCAGACAAATCGGAGGTCCAAAATTTTTTTTGCTCCAAAATTGAGTGATTTGAAGTGGAATGACCCATATACCTAGATCCCGCCTACCAAAAAAAAGTTAATTAATAGCAAGCCGAAAATTTGTTAATAGCTTAACGGTGTCTAGTCGGACAAACTTTGATGTATGGGAATACTGTAACAGGGGAAGTTTTAATTATGGAACAGGTTAAAAATTTGGAACGTCAGACTACGAAATCGTTCCATGTATTTTGTCGGACAGAACTTCCAATTGATTTGTTACCATTTCATTAAACTCTCATGCAAAAATCAGACTGGTGTTTATCACCAACTGGGCATTTTAATGAGTGGAACACGAAGAACATGTCAAATGACAGGAATTATATTGGTGATAAATAGCAGTCTGATTTTTGCATGAGAGTTTAATGAAACGGTAACAAATCAATTGGAAGTTCTGTCCGACAAAATACATGGGGCGTTTTCGTAATCTGACGTTCCAAATTTTTAAACTGTTCCACAATTAAAACTTCCCCTGTTTCAGTGTTCCCGTGCATCAAAGTTTGTTCGAATAGACACCGTTAAGCTGTTAACACATTTTCAGCTTGCTATTAATAAACTTTTTTTTGGTACGCGGGATCCAGGCCTAATATGATTGTATTGGCGAATGAATTTAGGAATGAGTCAGGAATTGATACATTTTCTGAAGGAGTTATGAACATTTGTTTGGTAAAGCTGGTCACGTAGCTGTATTCCGGGTCTTTTTATAATTTTATAGCATTTTTTCGTCCAAGACCAAATTTTTAAATAATATTGTTTATAATATAACTAAACCCTTTTATGTTTCATTAAAATTTTTATTATTTTTAAATTTATTTCTGAATGGCAATAATTCATTATAATTATGAACTACCTATGCTTTGGAGGATATCTTGACTGTTATCACTGTCCTCACACAGGATTTTCTTTCTCGTTCTTGGAGAATAGTATATATTTTATTGTCGGAGAATATTATTTTATATTTTTCTTTTTCGCCTGTTTTTCATTGTTTTTCAGATACAGTTTTTAATATAATAATTTTTATAACAACTCCAAAGAAAGTTCTAAATTTGGTTTAAATTTACAAACAGAGACAATTAATATTTACTTAATATCAATGTATGATTAGTTTACTCAGAACAAAGAAAAACATGGATCACAATATAATAATTAAATTTTTTTGCAGATGGAACTTCACCAGCCAACTGAACGTTTACTTGTAAATCCTTAAAATCTCCCAGTGAATGAGGTGCGTTAAAAAAGGACGCCCCAGGTGTATTGGCCACCTCCTGGTGGCGATCGTTTGTGGTTTAGCTCTGACGGGGGTTACTTGTTCGGTAGACGAAACATCGTCGCAGGAAATCACCGATTTTGTGTCGACAAATGTACTACCAGATGGTGAAGTCGAGACGAGAGTCTATTATAAAGGACTTAGTGCCAAGGAAACTAGGGTCGCAAGAGGGTGAGTAATTGTTTCATTCCAAAGTTTGTTACAGTCGCAATAATTGCTGCAATTTGTAGCAATTTTTATATGAAATGAGGGAGAATGAATGAAGGTTTTTCTCAATATTTTAAGGTAGGTACCGATATATGTGGTTTATAAATTTTAAAGGTATATAAAAACCTTGCTTACTACAATTAGGTTACATAGATATTTATAAAACAATAACGCAAAAAACTAGCCCAAAGTTTTAAGTTGGTATGGTTTATACAAGGTGTCTCATTAATAATTGGAAATATTTTAACTGTGGATTCGTAGGCTCAAAATATTACGGTTTAACCCAAATCAGTTAGTCCGACAATGCTTCAAAAGGGAGCTAGAGCTCATTGAAGATGGCATCTTGTAATTAGTTTTTTTAAAATACCTCCAGAACGCTTCTGTTTAGAAAAATGAAAGCTGGTACGTCTAGTTGTCTTCCAGAGCTAAATCGATTTCATAAATTGCAAATTTCTAGTACCGGTCATAGGCGGCTGTTTTGGGTAGGGTAACGGTTATTTCATTGCATAACTTTTTTGTCTTCAATTTTTAAACATTTTTGTCACTGGATTATTAAATTCTGAGGTATTCTATTGCTAATAGGTACTCTTGCTTTAAGTCGGTAGGATACACCGTTTTCTTGAAAAGTCGATTTGAAAATTTTGAGTTTTCTGAATTGGAGTCTTATTCAAAGGCTATAGCGGGATAAGATGGTCAAAAATGCCCCCGCACCGATTAGTCCCGCTAGTTATTTTTTCGATAAAGGATATAAAATTATGCCCTCATGCAAATTTTTAGCTTCCCAAATGTCCTAGAACCTCTTAAATCGAGAAAAGAAGAATTTTTAGGTTTTATTTTTTTGTGAGCGCAATTTTAACTTAAAAAGTCTGAAAAAATTCGAGATGATGTATATTTTGAACACAAAATAGTCTGATTTTTTTCAGATTTTTGTAATAAAAAATGAGCTCAGGAAAAATTTTTGAAATTTTCAAAAAATTTTTAGGTTATGTAAATATAATTTGGCCAACTTTTAAATAATATTTTTTTGTGTGTTTTTTGTCGTTCTTTCGAATGGCAGAGACAGAATTTTTAATATCTGAGCGGAAAGAACAAAAAAATTGAAAAAACCGTTTTTTGCTGTCTCGAGATGCATCTCGGGACAGCCAATTTTAGGATTTAGGATCCTGACTACAACAACTAAAAAAAGCACTAAAAGTGTGAATTTTGTTATAAAATTTGGTATGTGGGCTTATAATAATATTTAGAACAGCTTTTCCAAATAATTTTTTTCGATATCTCTAACGCGAAGGAAACCGAATCGCATATCGAAAATTCACTATGTTTGTGGATTCGCAGTAGACCGCGTTTAAAATTTAAATTTCAGTTGACTATTTTAAAAATTGTGAACCATCAACCTGTATGACTGTGTCAAATTTCAAATCTGAATATATTTTGATGGCCGAAATATTAGGGGTGTCTTTATTTTAAATGCGATACAGTGTATATTATCAATTTGATAATTTATTGCAACTGATATAGTCGTATTTTTCTACCTAGATTCAAAATGTACATTCAAAATACTGACTAATTCACTAATTTTATCATAAAAAGTTCAAATTGATTGCATTGAAGTATTGAACCAATTAATGTGTAATAATATAATATACAGAGTGAGGTTTATGTACGGAAACCCTCAAATATCTCGAAAACGGTTAGCACAATTTTTATAAATTTTGGTGGGTAGGGTTTTTCTAATGCGGCCGATATTATAGTGAGAATTACATTGTTGTCAGATCTCCCGTTTTCCTAAAAATCTAATTTTTTTTTTACTTCAATTGGAATACCCTTTCTATTTTTTGCTTTTCTAAGTCCATAAGAAATATTAATTATTTTTCATGTTATATTCCCTATACCTAAAGATCATAATGTCGGAGTTATTGCTACATTTATTTAAAAAAAAATTTAAACAAATTATAAAAATCAATTTTTTTGGCCCGGGTAGACATTATTTTACGTTCTTTGGACTATTGGGAACAAAAAAGTTCTTTTGTAATTTTTCTTTAAAGTTAAACGAGTTCGAGTTATAAACAATTTAAAACTGAAAAAAATCGAATAATGACGATTTTCAAGGTTCAAAAACACAAATCAAAAATATTATTTTTGAAACTGTCCTGTACACAAATTTAAGTTCAAGCCTTATTTTATCAGTTACGAATAAGTAATTTAAGCTTGTTTCATTCTAAAATATATCTAGTTTTTTAGTTGTTAATGCACCCCAATCGCCCATCCTCTCATATGCGCTTCACTAACAATTATTAAAAACCAATGTTTTAGAATAAAACGGGCCAAAAATTTTTATAGCGAGCCCCTAAAAAAAGGGCTTAGCTTGAATTTGACTACCCAGCAGTTTCAAAAGTAATATTTTTTATTTGTGTTTTTGAACCTTGAAAATCGTCACTATTCAATTTTTTTCGGTTTTAAATTGTTTGGAGCTCCAAAACCATTAACTTTAGAGAAAAATTACAAAAGACCTTTTTTCTTCCCAATGATCCAAAGAATGTAAACTACACGGGCCAAAAAAATTGATTTTTATAATTTGTTTAATTTTTTTTTAAATACATGTAGCAATAACTCCGAAACTATTGCATTTAGGTATAGAGAATATAACATGAAAAATAATCAGTATTTCTTAAAGACTTCAAAACACAAAAAAAATAAGAAAGTTCATTAGATTTCCAGAAAAACGGAAGATCTGACAACGATGTAATTATCACTATAATATCGGCTGTATTAGAAAACCCCTACCCACCAAAACCTATAAAAATTATGCAAGATGTTTCCGAGATAATTGAGGGATTCTATACATAAAACTCACTCTGTATATTATAATTATTATAATAATATTATATTAATACGCATTAATTGGTTCAATACTTCAATGCAATCAATTTGACTTTTTATGATAAAATTAGTGAATTAGTCAGTATTTTGAATGTATATTTTGAATCTAGGTATAAAAAATACGACTATATTAGTTGCAATGAATTATCAAATTGACTATTTCACTAGACAGTTTTTAACTGATAAAACGGCATAGCAACGTATCGTTTTCTACTGACAAGACTCCTTAGCGACGTGATTTCTCAGCGACAAAATTATGACAGATCCGTCACGAAAGTGTCTGGTAATAACAAATAAATAAAGGTTATATTTCGTTGATATGGTGCATTAATTGTCTCGTGAAATAGTCTTGTCGAACATCATTCGAGAGAAAATTTTTCCCGGCAAAATTTTCTCCTGGTTTCATTCAAGTTCGTTGCCTTCTGGTAATTTTCGCTAATGAAATTTTGACAAAATCACTCGACTAACGTCTCGTGATTTAAGTCAAAATTTAATTCGCGAAAATTGCCAGGCAACAAACTTTCATACCAGTCGAAAATATTGCCGGCAAAATTTTCTCTCTTGTGATATTATATACGATAATATACAGTGTGTCGCATTTAAGATGAAGACATCCCTATATTTCGGCAATCAAAATATATACAGATTTGAAATTTGGCACAGTCATACAGGTTAATGGTTCACAATTTTTAAAATGGTCAACTGAAATTTAAATTTTAAACGCGGTCTACTGCGAATCCACGAACAGGGTGAATTTTCGATATGCGATTCGATTTGCTTCGCGTTAGAGATATCGAAAAAAGTTATTTCTAAAAGCTGTTCCAAATATTATTATAAGCCCACATACCAAATTTTATGACAAAATTCACACTTTTAGTGCTTTTTTTAGTTGTAGTCAGGATCCTAAATCCTAAAATTGGCTGTTCCGAGATGCATCTCGAGACAGCAAAAAACGGGTTTTTCAATTTTTTTGTTCTTTCCGCTCAGATATTAAAAATTCTGCCTCTGCCATTCGAGAGAACCACAAAAAACACACAAAAAAATACTATTTACAAGTTGGCCAAATGATATTTACATAACCTCAAATTTTTTTGAAAATTTCAAAAATTTTTCCTGACGCGTTCGATTTACTGCAAAAATCCCCGCTTGGGCTCTCCTACCATTACGCAATTGACTGATTTTTTGTACTTCTTCTATTGCTTTGTTTAGTTAATTTATTTTGCATATCGGATTTTGATTGGTGATTATCAATGAAACACAATATATCTCAAGCTCAAGTTCTAGTAGCTATGCTATACAGTAGCTCTCAGTGCAAATGAAAGGAATAAATTTGATACTTCGTAAACCGGCGACTTTAAGGAAACGTCCCGAAACAGATCGATTTTTATTATTAAATTAAGATATTTTGGAATATGTCATAATAGTGACATCATCCATCTGGGCGTGATGACGTAATCGATGATTTTTTTAAATGAGCATAGGGGTCGTATGCTAGCTCATTTGAAAGTTTATTCAATTCTCTAGCTCATTTGAAAGTTTATTCAATTCTCTATTCAGTAATATAAACATTTAAATAATTATTTATACAAGGTGTCAAAAAATTTTTCTTTAATTAAATTATTTGACAAAAAAAGGAAGAATGTGTGTAATTTATTTAATTCAAAATGCATTTTACTGCTGTCAGAAATCAGAAAAAATGTTTTGTTATTTCACAAATAAACATCGCTATTATTTATTGATAGGACACTTATTAATGAAATGAAATGGAATATAATAAATTGTGAAAAAAAAAATAAATTTACAACCTTCTAGTTTAATATACTATCATCATATATGACGAAGACAATATGACACGATCAAATAGCTGATCTCAAAATACATTTATGTAGCTATTCCACATTTTCATTATTATCAAACCCACCCATCAATTGTATGTTTAAATCTTGAACTATAATCTGTTATTAAGCTATTTCATACCAATTAAAGTAACCGTTTAAATGCACATGTCAAATATGCAATTGCATTCTTCCATCCGTCAATTGCTTTTCATAATAATAATTTATTCAATATTATATAAGTGATTTTACAGCACTCCCTATAACGACATCAGAAATCGTGACTCTATAAAATCATCTTCCAATAAGTAAATTAAGTTAAATAGTCTGATAGAATCCAATTAAAACATGTGATACACCTACTACATTGACAAAAATTTACCACTGTATATCATAAACCTGATAGAAAACATATATGTAAGAAATTAAATAGAAATAAAAGTAAATGGAATAATAACAGAACCCATAGAAACAAACACAGGAATCAGATAAGGAGATTCACTAAGCCCTCTACTGTTTAACATAATGTTGGATGCAATAATAAAACACGTGAAGAAAAAAGAGGGCACAAAATGGGCGATAGAAGATAAAAATACTCTGTTACGCCGATGACGCCGTGTTAGTAGCAGAGTGCGAAGACGATCTACAAAGATTACTGTACGAATTCAACATTAACGCAAAAGAAATGAATATGAAAATATCAGCCCAAAAAACAAAAAGCTTAGTAATAGCCAAAGAACCTATTAGATGCGAGTTGGAGTTAGACAATCAAATTATACAAGTAGTGATTTTCAAATACCTCAGAATTAATCTATCAGCCGACAAAAATATCGAAGAAGAGGTAAAAGACCAAATAATTAAAGCCAGTAGAACGGCCGGATGCCTAAACGCCACAATTTGGAAAAACAATCACCTAAGATTGGAAACGAAGGCCCGAATATATAAGTCAGTTATTAGGCCAGTTATGACTTACACGGCCGAAACAAGACCAGATACAAGCAAAACACGAAGACATCTGGAGACCAATGAAATGAAGATCTTACGAAGGATTGCTGGAAAGTACCACAGGATAGGGTAAGAAGTGAGGAAATCAGACACATGTGGGGTAGACAATATAAATACCTGGGTAAAGAACAGAAAAGAAGAGTGGAATGAACACATAAGCAGGATGTCTGAATGAAGGATAGTAAGAATAGCTAGGGAAAAGTCACCGTTAGGCAGAAGAAGTATAGGACGCCCAAGGAAAAAATGGAATGACAACTTAGGGGCAGAATGAAAGGCACCGTTGAAGAAAAACAGGCAGTACTATATAAGCTATGCAGCCTATATAAAAGAAGAAGAAGAAGTTAAATAGTCTTTTGCTGACTTACTAATACCGATTACGTTTTATTAGTTTATACAGTGAGCACGTAAAGGTTGGAATAAATTCATTTTCTCGAGAATGGACGATTTTGGAAAAAAATCCCGAAACAGGTCAATTTTTATTTTTAAATTACGACTTTTTGGCATATATATCATACTACTGACGTCACCCATTTGGGCGTGATGACGTCATCGATGATTTTTTTTAATGGGAATAGGGGTCGTGCCATAGCTCATTTGAAAGGTAATTCAATTATTTATTTAGTAATATAAACATTAATATAATTATTTATACAGAGTGTCAAAAAAATTAATTAAATTTATTGACATAAAAGAAGAATCTTTGTAATTTATTTAATTTAAAATACATTTTACTGCTATCAGAAAACAGGAAAAATGTTTATTTGACAAATAAATATTGTTTTTCGCTTAAATTCAATATTAAAGCAGCCACCCAGACAGTTTGAGCATTTAATTTAAGAGAAAAACAATGATTCTTTTTCAAATAAACATTTTTTTCTGTTTTCTGAGAGCAGTAAAATGTATTTTGAATTAAATAAATTACACATAATATTCTTCTTTTCATGTCAATAAATTTAATTAAAAAAAAATTTTTGACACTCTGTATGAATACTTATATTAATGTTTATATTACTGAATAGAGAATTGAATTACCTTTTAAATTAGCTATCACACGACCACTATTCTCATAAAAAAATTATCGATGACGTCATCACGCCCAAATAGGTGATGTCACTAGTATGATATATGCCAAAAAGTCGTAATTTAAAAATAAAAATTGACCTGTTTCGTGATTTTTTTCCAAAATTGTCCATTCTCGAGAAAATTAATTTATTCCAACTTTTACGTGCTCACTGTATATTCTAATTTATCTACAGCTTGCAATTTAAAGTTGTAATGTAGCCCAAAAAATGTACAAAACATCTGAAAACTGCACAGATCTGGAAAATGTTTTCAACGTTTACTATAGATGTTTCGCGATTTTAACCTTCAGGTAATCAAGAAACTTGAAAAAAACAATTCAAAAACACAAAAAATAATAAAAATAATAAAAAAGTCACTAGAAGACCCTAATACAGATTGGTGACAAACAAAATCATTGAATGTCTAGGAAAAAATCATCATAAAAAACTCATAAAGCATTACAAAAAATAAAGTGTTAGTCCTACCAACATGGAAATTTAAAGTCGACTTTCCTTGGTATGTAATATGTAGATTTATGGTGTGGACTTATAAGGAAATGCGTCGTCGCTAAATACAACAATTAGAGGGGCTTAGAATAAAAGGGATCCAAGTGCACCTTTAGTAGTTTGGAGATATTTAAGGTTAAAGTTTTTTGATAATTAAAATTAATTGTACATTAGCTACGGTTGTACATAGTATTATTTTATTATTAAATACTTAGAAAATTATTATACTTACACAAATTTTCAAAAAAATAACAAATTTAGCTGTATTTTGAAAAAAAGCACTTAGACTTTAGACCCCTCTTATTCTAAACGGTCAAATTACAATCGGTGGAGTGAAAGAACAATTTTAGCAGCAAAGAATCAGAATATCGACCACTTAAAGTTAATCTTAATCAAAATTCACAAGAAAAGAATTCTCCTGTAGCCGGCTGTAGGTATACCATTAATCACAAAAATTTTTAGTGAAAATCCTTTATAAAAGGTATATAATTTTATTAAAATCCCTTCAAGGGCTACATCAAGCACAGAACGTTTTAGATATAAACATATCATATAAGTGCTAGTACATATATCACATGCCGAGTATTGCCGAGCCACCAAAAATACGTCGGTATATATAAATACTTTAAATGTTATTGAAATGTGTTAAATTCACATTATTAATTAAAATTCCAAACGATGAATGAAATTGTTAAAGATCTGACCCTTATTTTATATTGTTAACGATCTAGTCTAGATAAAGCCTTCCTGTATTGCTGGAAATTATAAAAAATTAAGATTCAAAAATAATTACTCTTTAACACCTTTGACTTATGGCTCCAAGCAATGAAAAATGAAATCCATACAAAAAATGATTGGATACTCATTGACTGATTAATTATTGTTTTCATCAACATGTAGACATCAAAATATGAAGTTAAGTGTCTGAGTACCAACACGCCCGACAGTTAAAATGTCACTAGTATTTCATTGCGCATTAAGAGTAATTCATTTTACCATGTTAGGTTGGCAATAAAAGTTTACTTTATAATCCAAAATGAATGATCTCTTCAGGTACACTTTTAAAAGAAAATTATGACAGTAATAAAAAATTTAGTAAGTGGTACTAACACGGGATTTTACTATTTGGTCCGTTGAGCTGTCGCTGCGAAAGCAATTCAAATGATAAAAAGTTATACAGTGAGATTAACTTTAGCACTAGATTGGGACGGTGTGACACAGCACCCTCGATCACGTAACATTACTGATCGACCTACTGATGCTTATAATTTTTTCAAAATCAAGTAGATTACTCGAAACTATACTTTTTACATCAGCAATTTGTTGAAATTGGCCCTTTTTCTAGGCACTTAATGTTAATCTAACTTTAGTCTACTGGTCGCTTACCAAAATACTGGCTGCTATCAATATTCATTTTACTTCCCAAAAAAGCCAAGGCTAGGAAATGTGAAGAACATAGATTAATTAGTTTGATGAGCCATGTACTTAAAGTACTCCTTGCTATTTACTCGCGCATATACACCGAATTAGACGAACATCTGTAAGTGAAGTTCAGTTTTTTTTCTGTGTTTCAAGAGAGGCTCGGGGCCGATTTAGAACCGGTGTAGTTTGTGAATTTTGACCACTTATAAGCCAGCTATCGGACTGGGTAGGTACAACAGGTCATATTTTTTGGGTAAATGTATATCAAGTTCCAACAGACACAGAATACTGAAAAATAAACTTTAAAAATTTTGGTTTTTCGACAACTACTGAAACTTTCCACCTACAAATTGCGCCAATAACTAAACGTATGTAGGAGGACTCCAGACGCGTCTAACGGTGTATACCTTATATCTGGGAAATTCGAATTATTAAGTTATAGACCTCATGAGTATGATCAAATCCATTTCCCATGGAAAAAACGGTTTTGGAAGCTCACTAAATCCTATAATACTTTTACATATCATATTAAGCATTGAGTGCATTATACACTACTTGTGAACACCTGTCAAACTCATGTTTAGTGATCAAAATCGATTAAACCGTTTAGAAGATATCGAGCTCCAACTGTATAATCCATTTAACCATTATCGCCGAAATAGTTTACAAGGTTATAGTGGTTACGACGCTAAACTTGATCAGGCAATCCGAGTTCATTTTCCAGCCATCCCAATATATTTGTTAATCTATTCCGAATAGAAATAAATCTAATGTATATTGGATGGACACAAAGAATTATATTGAAAAAAATATTGGGATGGCTTGGATATGAACTCGGATATAAATAACAAGTTTAGTGTCGTAACCACTATACCATCTGGAGATAATGCGACAAAATCATTTATAAACCTTAACGTCTAATCGAGAAAAAAATATTACATTCAAGTCCGTATATTTTATTTATAAAAAACTTTGAAAAATTGATGAAACAAGAATAAAAACCGCTAAGCTCCGTAAAAATGAGTGGCACACACAATATTCCAGCTACAAAAGAGCTGGTGTGAATTGTGAATATTACGTGGCGCAAAACTCGAGTTTTATTTTGAAAAATTGTTTTCATAGTTTGCTATATTTGAAATAAAACGCGCCACATACGATTACTTTTGATAAAGTTTGCAGTTTGAGGCTCTTTTGAGGGAAAACTATAATTTTATTTTCCATCAAAAAGAAAATCCATTTTTCTATGGAGGCCATACAATGTGCAACTTCTCTCACTACTTACATACATCCAAACGAACAATTTCTCAGGCAAAAGTCGGCCATTGCAGTGAGAAATATTTTTTCTCACGGGTTTCATACGTAGAATTGCGGTTCCCATGGTAACATGCACAATACAAACACAAATATTTTTGCCAAATAAAATGTGTCAAATCAAAACTTACCAGGAATTACCTTTCAAAACTGTTCAAATATAACTGGTAACTATAATTTTAAATAAATAAAAGTATATAAATATTAAGAATATTAAATACCTACATATGTGTGTAATATGTATTTTATTTAAATTTTGGCATATAATCTACATAAAAGCACCTAAATTATTTAATTTTGAAGTTTAAACTCTTGACAAAAACGGATCCATAGAAAAAGTACAGTGTACAACACGTGAGAAAACGACATATTTCTCCCTCGCTTGATTTGCGGCACTCGCCTCGTACCTCGGCTCTGCGCTCGTGAGAAATACAGTACGGTGCAAAAAAATCGATCCACTAAAAATTTGGTCATTTTTGGTGTTTCGAATTTCCTAAACCTGTTGTCCGATTTAAGTGATTTTTTACCAAGTTATAGCCTTATTCATTGACAATATCGCTGTAATAATATTGTCGCTAGACAGTCAAACTGTCATTGTATACCGGGTTTACGAATCAAACTGTGTTTTTTTCTCAAAGTTCGCATAACCCTGTGGATTGTTCTAGCATTTATAAAATACTGAAATTAAAACCTAACTATAGCCTCACGTTTTCTTAACATTTTGTCTTTCGATTCATTCGCTTATGTTGGATAATAAAAAAGTTAGGTACTTTAACAACTGGCCATGTTCGTCATCAGTACAGGGTGTTTCTAAATAAGTGCGACAAACTTTAAGGGGTAATTTTACATGAGAAAATAATCACAATTTGCTTTATAATCATATGTCCGCAAACGCTTCGTTTCCGAGATACAAAATGTTCAATTTTTTTTACAAACTGACGATTTATTTATTGCTTTAAAATCAGTTGAGATATGCAAATCAAATTTGGTGGGTTTTAAGACGTTGTTATTACACATTTTTTGACATACAATTAGGAATTTAATATTCACCATTGGCTCGCAAACGGGTATTATGATCGATAATATTACCCGTACGCACGCCAATGGTGAATATACAATTTTTAATTGTATGTTTAAAAATGTGCAATAACTACGTCTTAAAACCCACCAAATTTCATTTGCATATCTTAACTGAAAGCAATAAATAAATCGTTAGTTTAAAAAAAAATGAACATCCCGTATCTCGGCAACGAAGCTTTTGCGGACATATGATTATAAAGCATATTGTCATTATTTTCTCATTAGTCCAGGGCGGATCTGTTTTGAGATGGACGTTGAGAGGTGACTTATATTTTTTTGCAGAATATGCTTGGAATTAACTCATATAATAATAATTGAGTTATCCTACCACTCAGAAAGATCCGGAACATTGTTTAAATAATCAAAATGTCAATAAATAAAGGAAAAATTCGATTTTTCTTCGTTCTTTGATTATAACTTTCAAAGTATTCACTTTCGAGAAAAGTTATACTGATCTAAAAGTTGCGTAATAAAATATCCTACAATATAGGATTCATTAAAAATTTTAAAAATGTCACCCTTGTTGCAAAATAGCAATAATTGCGAAAAAAACCATAAAAAAACAAGTAGTCACATTTTACGTTTTTCACCAATTTATGCTACTCTTGGGAGCTTCATATTTTACACAAGAAAACTTTATGATATAGTCAAACAATACTGTAAATTTGATTAAGATCGGTTCAAAATATTTTGCAAAATAAATTTTGCAATCCAGCTTTCGCAAAAAAATTTATTTTTTCAAAATGTTGCAGGACTAAAAATAAAGCAGATAGCAAGTTGACATTTTTTTTGTATATAAAAGAATACTGTACCTTGCATTTGCAATTTGCAAAATTAAAATCCATTAACTACCACGGCGCCAGAAATTTTTTAAATAAACATTAATTTTTGGTGCTACGCGCAGGACAGCGGTGTTCGATTCACACAAGTTGATTTCCACCAAAATTTCTTCCAATCTTTATCTAATATATTATTTTCTTACTTTATATTTTGTTAAAAAATGATTTTTATTAACGTTTCCACGCCCAAATACGCACAGTAGTATTTTCTATATTTTGTTGTATTTTAATATTTTATTTCCACAAAAATCAAACTAATTTGATTATTGTTTGTGAAATATTGTTTAAACAATTGCATATGTTTAAAAATAATAAACTTTTATTCTATAAGTTAAAATATATGGACAAAGAAAATTTTTGCTAAAAAAGTGTTATTTCAAAGGACAGAGTATGTGTTTTTATTTTGCAATAAACAAGTTTATTTATTTATATCGAAATGGACTAAAATTTAAAAATTTTAAATCATTATCAAAGGTCAGTGGAATGCCCAATCAGAGCAAACTATCCGCTGTTCTGCGCGTACCACCAAAAATTAATGTTTATTTAAGAAAATTGCTAACGCCGTGTTGGTTAACCGATTTTAATTTTGCAAATTGCATATGAAATGTACAGTAATCTTCTACATGTAAAAAATAATTCAACTTGCTGTCTGCTTTATTTTCAGTCCTGCAACATTTTGAAAAAATGAATTTTTTTTGCGAAAGCTGGATTGCAAAATTTATTTTGCAAAATCTATTAAACCGATTTTAATGAAATTCACAGTATTGTTTTATTATATCATAATGTTTTTCTGGGTAAAACATGAAGTAAAACATGAAGGTTCTATTTGTAACATAAATGGTTGAAAAACGTAAAATGCGAATACTTGTTTTTATGTTTTTTTCGCAATTATTGCTATTTTCCAACAAGGGTGACAATTTTTAAAATATTTAACTAATCCTATATTGTAGTAAATTTAATTACGCAACTTTTATGTTTGTGCATGTTTTCTCGGAAATGAATACTTTTAAAGTTATAATAAAAAAAGAAGAAAAAAATCGAATTTTTCCTTCCTTTTTTGACATTTTGATTATTTAAACAAAGTTCCGGACCTTTTTGAATGGGAGGATAACTCAAATATTATTATATGAGTTATGTTCAAGCAATTTCTACAAGAAAATATAAGTCACCTCTCAACTTCCAAATGTACAGGTGCACCCTGGTCTACATGTAAAATTACCCCTTAAAGTTTGTCGCACTTATTTAGAAAACACCCTGTACTGATGACGAACATATCCAGTTGTTAAAGTACCTAACTTTTTTATTATCTAACATATGCGAATGAATCGAAAGACAAAATGTTAAAAAAACCTGAGGCTATAGTTGTGTTTTAATTTCAGTATTTTATAAATGATAGAATAATTCGAGATTGTCAATGAATAAGGCTATAACGTGGTAAAAAATCGCTTAAATCTGACAACATGTTTAGGAAATTCGAAAAATCAAAAAGGACCAAATTTTTAGTGGATCGATTTTTTTGCACCGCAGTGTATGTCTTTTTTCTCTCTTGTTGTACAATATACTATTTTGCGCCAGGTAATATTCATAACCTATCAGCGGTTTTGTAGCTGGAAAATTGTGTGCGCCACTCATTTCTACGACGTTTAGCGGTTTTTTATTCTTGTAAATATTTAGACGACGAATTATCATTAATATAATCTAAATGTGATAGGTTATGCTACGTAGCAATAGTTGTCTATTATCACTTCTATTTATATTTTGTTGAATGACATTCTAAAAATTAAATTAGTAGAATGATTAAACCACTCATATGTATATTACTAGACCACAACATCCGTGTTGGTTTGTGGTGGTGGTTGACTTTTTTCGTAAAGTATACATAAGTGGATATCTAAATGGTATAACGTCAATTTAATAAAAAATTAATAATTAATCTTGTAAATATTTGATGTAGTTCCATTTTATCTTTTCCAATGTGTCATGATTTATTTTCAAAAAAATTCAATCAACACCTAAAGGGTCGATGTGTATAGTATACAGTATACACCATATATAAAATATACACATCGACGTAAGATTCACTTTATGTTTTGACTTAGTTTGTTTGAAAATGAATCGTGATGCATGGGCAAAGATAAAATGGAACAACTATATTATATCAAGTTGAACATTTTATTTTACAGGTCCTTTATTATTATTTGTTGCTTATTCCATAAAAAATTAAGATATTTTTATTAACATTTGTTTTTTTTTATTGCCAATATCTTACATTCTATTAAGTTACCACGTGAAATTCTTAAGAAAAGAAACTAACTAACTGAGTGATTGCTTGCGTATATTACCTTTTTAACCATTTGAATTTAGATTTAACTGTGTGACAATATATTAATTTTTGATTTATTATAATATTATATCGTATGCAATTTATTATTTTATATGGGAATAAGCCACACTTTTAGTTTGAAATTAAGTTTATTTGGCGTTTCAACTTCCACTTCAGAAATAGTTATTAAAATATAAAATATTAAAAATTAAACAAACTGTAATTTTGTTACTTAGTAAAAAATTCTTCTAATAATTTAATTTTATTTGACTTATTCATATTAACAATTCAGACATATATTATACCCTTTAAAGTATGTAGATGATTTTAAAATGATGTCAATATTTATAAGTTGCGTGCCTGGGACGACTTTATTGCAAAAGTTCATTCGATTACATGAAATCAACTTTAACTTAAGAATATCAGAAAAATTATAGCATATGATTTGTCTTTAAAAAGACTATAACTTGCAATGGTGACAGTAAAATTCTCGTGGTAGTGATTAATAGATTATATTAATAGATTAATTATATTTTAAATGTTAAAAAACAAAAATTTTACATATTTTTTTCTAATATGTTTTTGATTTCAATGTTTTAAATTATTCACTTTCACATTTATGTCAAATTTCCAACCGAAGTTCACCAACTTGTCACTACTGGCGCTCACGAACTTTTAAGAATCCCCTCTACCTAGGGGCTCAGAGCGGATATTGCGTTTCTACCTTGTATGTTTCTGTCTTTTATAGCAGCATCGAATGTTCCATATTAAGGTATCTTCATGTCCAGGTACTTACGAGTATATTCATCATAGTGTTTAATTTCTACCCCATCGTCTAATGTAATGGACTGCTTTGTCCCTACAATACACATGGTTTCAGTTTTCTTAATGTTGACCTCGAGACCCCATTTGTTATATTCTTCTACTAGCTTCCGCATCATGTAACTCAAGTCGTCATGATCCTGAGCAATCAGAACTTGGTCATCAGCGAAACATAAAATGTATAGTGTATATTGTTGTCTCGTCATTGAGAGGAATTCCCACGCTATTACATATGTGCTTGTTCCAGGTAAATTTTGAAAAAGGTAGGTGAAATACAGCAACCCTGCTTCAGTACTTTCGTGAACTTGTCCCTCAGACAAATTGTGGCTTATGCCCATCTAAAGTTGTCAATTGCATAACATTCAAACAAGAAAAAAAAAGACAATTCAGACATTCAGAACAATATAATATATTATCGTATGTTTGCGTAATTCATATTAACCTTTTTGGAAACTTTATTTTATGGCAATATTGTGTTATGGTGTTTGCTTCACTCTGTAGAATTTACTTTAAAGTAATATTTTATCGAGTTTATTAGAGGTAATCTTTGCAGCAGACACTAACACAAACTCGAGAAATATTTAAATATTTATCAGATTTCACCACCAGGGTTACAGTTTTTACATAAATGAATTAAAATTACATACATAAACAAATAAACATATAATGTACCCCATGTCATATGCCACCCATTAGATACATCTTAAAATCTTTTTATATTTCCCATAGTTTGTTTCTTTAGAAAACCTAATTACTAACAAAATTCCTTTCTTTTGTCATTAAAAAATAAACAAAATACTTCTTTTAAATTAATTAAAAGAATACGAGACAGCTATCACTTCGCCCCAAAACAAGTTCTAAGCCTTTTATCTGATATTCCATCTAGACGGCAGTGATTCACTATCAATAAAAAAATAGAGAAGGTCCGAACAAAAACTTGAAAAGATTAAAGGTATTATAATCAAATAAGCCGTATCTCTTTATCCTTTATTTAATACCCGACTATCAAATCGTCAAATCTCAAACTGGAGTGATTGATTACTGAAAGTTTAAAATCCTAAAAATGATTTTTAAATCTTAGTTTCTTTAAACTTGTTTAGTATTATTAAGTATTCTCGTGAGGTACAGAAGATAACTCTGCTATTATTAGTGTAAGTTAGTACGGACAAATTGCTATTTTTGGATTGATCTATCTCTATCTATCTATAGGCGAGGTTCCTACAGCTTCTGCTGCTTCTCGCATTTCGACCGGCATCTTTTTCTGTCCATCCATTCGTCTTCTTTGATGGCTCTATCTCTCATGATGTGCAATTTTCTTCCCAGGCAACTGAAGGCCTTCCCCTTTTTCTTCTTTGTTGTGGTATGTAATTTAAAGATTTCTTTGGGCATCCTTTTTCATTAATTCGTTTCACGTGACCATAGTTGTCTCTTTTCAATTCTATCTACACTGGAATATACTTTGTCCTTTTTCTAATATCTTGATTCCTAATGTTATCGTTTTTGAATATAATACACGCTCTCCTTAGATAATCGATTTCTACTACTTCTATTCTTTTTTTATCTTTTTTCGTGATCTGCCAAACTTCTGCCCCATAAGTCGTAATAGGCTCTACCAAGGTACGATATATTGTCAATTTCGATTTTTGTCTTATATCTTTAGACCATAGTAGAGAGCTTAGAATGTTTACCGCTTTTTTGCAATGAGTTCTTTTTTCGATGTATCTTTTATTCTCTATTTATATTCTTTAGATGTTTTTGTGGTTCTAATTTCTAAATCTGGATCTTCTTCATCATCCCCTATTTTAAGATACTCTGTCTTTGGCATATTCATATTGAGGCCCCTTTTTTCATATTCTTTCTTTAGTTTTCTAAACATGTAGTCCATGTCTTCCTTATCATTCGCTACGACTACCTGATCATCTACGAAAAACAAAGTTGTTAGACATTTACCACCGTCTATGTCTATGTCTATTCCCATTCCGGATACTTGTTTCCTCCACTACTCTAGCGATTGAATATATAAATATTTTAAATAAAGTCGAAGACAGACAACATCATTGTTTAAGTCCCTTTGTCATTGGAAATGAATGAGATATGAAGTTTCCTTCTTTAACGTTTGGCCTAGGCCAAACTAGTTTGTCCTGAAATCGGGTTTGGCCGGTAACATAATATACATTATAAATCTATCAGTAAAATAAAAAAAAATTAACAAAATTAGCTGTTGTTGTTCGTCAGGATAATTCGCCAACGTAGGTACTATAGGTGCACGGCACCATAAGAAGAAGACAGTTGTTTCGGCTCTCAAATTCTTTACTATGTGTCTGCACTTTAAAGTCTCTAAGTGAAGAGGTAGATAAGTGTGGAGCCGTTTGTCTTAAGTTTGTCATTCAGAATTATGTCTGTATTTTTTAATTAAGTGGTTTCCATAGATTCTAATAAAGATAGCTTACGGCCTTTATTTTTAATATGAAGACCTTGAATCTGTTAATAGTAAGAATAATTATGATCTAAAAGGTGAAATGCTTACGTAGAAGCTGTTTTTACATTATTGAAAGCCCTTTTGTGTTCTGCTATACGTTTTTCAAATGTTCTGCCAGTCTGACCGATGTAAATTTTTGGACAGTCATCACGTGTAACCACTCTGTAATTGCTTTTCCTTTTGACTCTTATTGTTCTTAATGTATTTGCCTAAGTTGTTGTTTGTGTTATTCTTTCTTTTTATGTGTTTGGCTATTTTTATTGGTCCCACTCCTCAACCTATTCAGTTAGAGACTTTAAACTGCAGATCATCATCATAAGTGGCTCGACAATCCGTTGTGGATCTTGGCCTGCTCACAAAGAAGTCGGCACTCCTGTCGATTCCTGGCAACTTCCCTCCATCTTCTGACCCCTAGAATTTTTAGGTCTTCTTCAACATCATTAATCCATCTTCTTCGTGGTCGTCCTCTACTTCTTGTGCCCTCTGATTTTGAAAATGTCAATCTCTTAGTGTATTCGTGGTCTGACATCCTAGCAATGTGTCCAGCCCATCTAAGTCTCTGCACTTTAACGAATTTCACAATATCTGGATCGGTGTATAAGATACAGTTCAAAGTTGTATCTTCGACTCCATAGCCCATTTTCATTTACTGCCCCAATAATCTTTCTAAGAATTTTTCTCTCAAAAATACCAAGAAGTCTTTCATCACTTTGAGATAGGGTCAACGTTTCAGCTCCATATATCAAAACCGGTCTTATTCAGGTCTTGTGTATATTGAGCTTTACTGCACGTTTTATATTTTTATTTTTTAAATGTTTATGGAGACCGTGAACAATTTTGTTTGCTATTGCTATGCGTCTTTTTATTTCATCGCTTGTCGTGTTTATTGAGTTTACTAGCGATCCAAGATATGTGAATTCCTTGACTTGCTCAAAGGTGTGAATGTTAATTTGAATTCTCTGTTGGATATTTCGGGAGTTTTTAGAAACCAACATATATTTGGTTTTTTCCTCGTTTGCCACCAGTCCTAATTCACTTGCCGCGTCCGTAAGCCTTGTAAAACACTGCACCATATCTCTCAAACTTCTGCCCACTATAACTATATCGTCAGCGAATTCGAGAATCTGCGTCGATTTATTAAAAATAATTCCATTCATTCTAATATTTAATTTTCTGACTGCCTTTTCCAAGGCAATATTAAAGAGGAGACACTCCAGCGCGTCTCCCTGTCTTATACCATTATTAACGTCAAAGAACGTAGAAGAACGTTCTAACACACGAGCGTACGTTTTGCATTGTTAGTTGGGTCAACTTAACTAACTTAGGTGGGATCCTAAAGTCTATCATTGCAATATATAATGCGCTTCTTTTAACACAGTCATAGGCTGCTTTGAAGTCGACGAAGAGATGGTGGGTATCTATGTTATATTCTAGTGACTTTCCTAGAATCTGCCTATGTACTTGAATTTGATGTATAGTTGACTTTCCAGCAGTAAATCCGCATTGGTATTGACCTACAATATTCTTTGTAAAATGTTTAAGTCTTTCAAACAATACATTGCCGAAGATTTTATATGCAGATGCTAACAAAGTAATGCCTCTATAGTTCTTACAATCCAGTTGATCACCTTTTTTATGCAACGGACATATTACTCCCTTTAGCCCTCTTCTGGTACCAATTCATTCTGCCATATAAGAACTATCAGTTTATGGATTGCTGCAAAAAGTTGATCACCACCTTTTTTAAACATTTCCGAACAGATTTCGTCGATTCCTGGGGCTTTATTGTATCAGAGTTTTAGGATGGCATTTGAACTGCAGATACGTAGTAAAATACATCTCTTAAGAAACGCACCCTGCCGAAATATCGAAAACAAAAGTTTTCAATGTTTTGTTGTTAGATAAAATGAATTTCCATTAAGTAACAATCGAATCCATCAATTGATTTTTCTACCCATATTCTACCGAATGGATACGGCAAGTCGTTTCTATTACATAAAATCATCCGATATATTGTAAGATGGATATAAAGAACAATTTTTTTAGATGTAATGACATAATGATATCTTGCTCCTTATACGGTGGGCGATCATTTTAATGCATAATATTAAATTCGGTTTTTTTTTTGGGCGGAACTGGTTCTTGAAATGGTGTGACCTGACGAATTGACAGGTGTTAACAAAATTAACATTCCATTTTTTTATTTATTAAAGTTTCTCTTTGATTGGCAGGTTATTAGATATAATGTGCGTGGGCCGATTTACAGGTGACTGCCAAAATACTACGAACATTGACAATACTCGTAGTACCTACATTAAAAAACGAAACAATTGATTTGTGAACATTTGTTCTCATGTAGCAATTAAGAAGGTGATTGAAATAAAAGTCGTCTCATTTTTTATCTTTAATGGTAAGTTCGCAAAAAATCATGTTCCGTTCAATGACTAAGATGTTATTTCATTTCATTAGTAATATTTTAGATCATTTATAAAGGTTTAAGTGTTTTAATAGAAAGTTTGTGGTCATCGAACCTATTGGTTCCATAGGGAATAGGGAACCATTAACAGGAATAATTAATAAAAGTGTGCTAATAATAGCATTTACAGATATAATCGTCAATAAGACCATTGCATCAAATAAAATGAGCTGCACAAAATAGTGACATTAAAAGCAATAAGACCAAAACAAGATAGCAAGTAAAACACAATATTTTATGTATTGGTGAAGAAACAACCGATTTGATTATGGAAAATAATGAAATAATAAAAACATGCAGAAGTAATAACTATTTAGGAGTACTGTTCGACAAAGAAGGAACATATGATGATGACATTATAAACAGAATAAATAAAATCAGAAGAATAATTAAATCGCTAATTGGAGTATTCTGGAGTAAAGACAAAGGAAAACAATCAAAAGTAACAATTGTATTCTTTCCTAGCTACAGCCTCACAACGTTCGCTTTTTATATACTTATATTTCAAAAATATGTACTTGTATAAAATTTATTTATTTTAATATGTTTTAATAATATTTAAAAAAGACGCTGACATTTTAAAAATATTCTTGTAGCACTGAAATGACATAAATACCTGCCTCCATGAAGTTGTAAACATGAACAAGTTCTTGCTCGCCTTCATACGAATGCAGTGATTAGAACTGCTCTTCAGGGATTGTCTCAAAGCTATTTAAATAAATTGTAGCAACTACCCTTTTGAATTCAAGTTAAGATTGTTGAGGTGGTGCAGTTACAACATAATTGTACACTTTAAAGGGGTGCGTTAAAAAGTACGCTCGCTATTACCCTGTTAGTTGATACCCTTGTGAGTTGATTGTTCAGGCAAGGGTAAAGTGATGTTTAAATGTATCAATTGTGTCACGTTTGAAGCTATAAGCCAAAAAAAAAAAATACTTACGGGAGGTTTGGTCAGGTTCAGTTTTAGCTTAGTTAACATTTTTTCGTTAAAACAATTATTACATGTTTTTAAACGCTTTCCTTTAATTCAATCGTTTGGGTCAAATCTTTAGACGTTAATTTGACTGCCTTTTCTTCAAAGCAAATGAATGAAAATTTGCAGACATATGCATTCGCGTGAACAATACACGAATAGTCAATAAAAAATATGTATATTAATTGTTTAAATAAAAAAAACGATTTTAATGCAAAATTCTTAAATTCTCTTGTTTTTAACAATGTAGAAATTTGAAACTTTTCAGATTGTAGCTAATTATATGAACTATACATAATTTCACTTTTTACGTTAATTATTTACGTTATGGTTCACAAATACACAAATGCAAAAAATGTGTCTATCGTATACATGCTTTTTTTTTAAACATGACGATATATTTTAATGCTTGAAAAGTGTAAGACTAAAAAGTAAAAAATACAAATATATAAAAAAAAATTAAGAAACGCTTTTCTTTAGATACGAGTGACTAAAATTAAAAATATTATAAAAAAATCAACTAAAAAGCAAAAAATAAAAAAATTCAAACTCGAAGGATTATTCGAAAAAACACAGTTACGACAGATTAAATATACAAAAATCTCGCACATTTGTTAAAAAAATGAAAAAATATAACACATTCGTTAAAGAAAAGCGTGGGGCGCGAATTCATCGAATAAACGGTTTGAGGAGACATACTTGAGATGAATTAAGACGCGCCCCACGCTTTACTTTAAGGAATGTGTTAGATGTTTGCAATTTTTTAACGAATGTGTGAGATTTTTGTATATTTAATCTGTCTAACGGATTTTTTTGAATAATCCTTCGATTTTTTTAATTTTTTGCCTTTTGGTTGATTTTTTATAATATTTTTAATTTTAGTCACTTGTAACAAAAGAAAAGCGTTTCTTTAAAATTTTTTTATTTATTTAAAACACAAATAATTGAACACAATTTCGAGGGAAATTAAACATATTAATAGTGTGGTACAACTTAAAATATGCCAGCATAACACTCAGTGCACCAATATGGTATATCCTTTCTTTTTCTCTCAAGGCTGCAAACAACACAACTCTTAGAAGATTTACGCTTGAAGGTACACAACATCGGAAAAATAGTGAGCAGATACGCTCAAGGTATTATCTTTTTCTGTCTTTCTGAAAATAATATTTATTTGTAACTTAACTGTATTTACCTTCGTCCCAAAACTTACCTCCACATACCCTGGTATATAGATAATTTTTATATGTATATCTGTCCCTGCATTTTCTCTTCATTAGTTCCTTCAGGCACATCTCTACACCATAAATTTTCGCTTGGAAGATAGAGTGATTACCGAGATTTTCACTAAGGCTTAGCCTTGGTTATCCTCCGTATAACCCAGCTCGAAATCCTTCATCGATTTTAGAGCCGTGTGTATACCAGCATTGATCTGGTATTAAAATTGTGAGATTAGTTCTATCCGACACTTATTCGTCCCTTTTTCGAAAAGGGATGGCAAACAGCTTTTCGAAGTTATATTTAGGTTGCATTTCATCTGGTACCATTTCCAACTTTATGTGATTTTTAATTATCTCTCCAGATTTTATCCCGGTATCCCTTTGTCCTGATTCCCGGAATCTTATCTGCTTCCTTTATGCTCTTATCTTCGTCTTCTCCTAGAGGGAGGTCAAGCATGATCTCCAGGGAGGATGGAGGCTGTGGGGTAGCTCTCCTATCATGATTAAGCATGCTTGTCAATGAAGCTTATTCAGCATCTCTTTAGCTGATTTTGTTGGCATTTACACCATATTAGTGAGTCATATGTAATTATAGGTCCGACTACGTTCATATATAGCCAGCATATTTGTTTTGGTTTCATATCCCATGTTTTCCCACATATCCTTCGACATGTCTAAAGGTAAAGCCTTGTTGGTTATTTTTACCAAATGGTCATTCCATGTAACTCTTTGACAGTTTCTCCATGTAGAGCGGGTATCCAGATGTTATATAGGTTCCATAACCTTATGTAACTGATTACGACTGTCTCCTAGAGATGTAGGTATAGTGGAAAGACGGATAAAGGATGGATAATCTTTTATTGGATGTACTCGAAGTGTAGTATAGATATACCCTATTCCACGAACATACGCCTGCTTTGGATTACTTCGACAACGAATATTTTACTGTGCAAAATAAGAAGAACGAAAGTAAATTGCAAATTACATTGTTGTATATTGGAACAATTATTAGCGCTTTACTTTCGTACTTCTTATGTTGCACAGTAAAATATTCGTTGTCGAAGTAATCCAAAACAGGCGTATGTTCGTGGAATGGCCCATACATATATAATAGATATTATCGTGTCGAAATAACCATGCGTTGGCGCTGTGAGTAGTACCGTAGACTGGGAATATGACTGTGCATTCCATCGGGTTTTCTATTTGAGCTTCCGTCAGGGAAGTTAGTACAACCAAATAGGGAATGGGTTTTGGGAGAGGGTATCGCAGAGAAGCCTGTGCTAGTTGCCCTTATCTAGGACAACTGACCGTGACCGTAGGTGAGAGGACAGAATGTGTCAACTCCGGACTTACGGTTAGCGAAAACCAAATACTTTGGCTTCGGAGCTTCTAGACAATTGACAGTTATAGTTATGTATTGGGGACTTAAAAATTATACACCCGTATTTTGAATTTCTCTAATAGATGGTTTGTTTAAACCCTAAAATTTTCCTTTAAGGTTTTTTGTTATTAATTGAAAATAATCATTTTTGTTTAAGAATATTTTATTATGTGAAATATTTATGTTTTTCTTTGGTAGTAGGTACCTACTGTTTTTGATGTGGTAATAATATAACTTTTATAATATGGTTAATTATTTGACTGTAATTTATAACTTTCCTATGGTTAATTATTTTATAGAGAAATTCAAAATACCTACTGGTAAAATTGCTAAGTCCCCAATAGGTACCGAACTATAATAAGTAACATATCCTATACATGTAGGTACATATTATTATAAGGTACATGACAAAGTTTTTTATTTAAAATATTGCTAATATGTACTGTATAATTAGGTTAATAAGTATATTTTGAATTATACAACAATTTTAAACCAGTATTTTGAATTTTTCTGTAAAATAATTAACCATAGGAATGTTATAATTTCCACATTAAAGAAAATAGAATTAAAGTTGTATTATTACCACCTACTACCAAATGAAGATAGAAATATTCCACAAGATATAAAAAAAAAAAGAAATAAAAATTGTCTTAAACAAAAGTGATTGTTTTCAGTTAATAAGAAAAAACCTAAAAGGGACAATTATGTAATGTTTAAACAAACTTTCTATTAGAGAAATTCAAAATATGGGTGTAAAATGGTAAGTCCCCAATAACTATAACCTATTAGGTATCCTATATAAGTATGTACATATATACATAACGATGTTTTTTTTATTTAAAATATTACCAATACTATATAATTAGGTTAATAAGTATATTTTGAATTTCATTTACATTTATATAGATAATCGACCAAGCGAAGTGAGGTTTTTCATTTACTGTCTTAAACTCAATGATATGACGTATAAGTATACAATATATATGCTTTTCAAATTGCCCGCCAAATCCAGAGAACTGTCAATTGTCTAGAAGCTCCAAAGCAAAGTATTTGGTTTTCTCTAGACGCAAGTCAACTCCGGTTCCCCCGGTTATCTCGTCCTTATTTTGTCTTGTCATGCGTACCTCACAAAAATTTGCGACCGAGACCGGACAAGAGCTCAACTGCCTCTCCGTTTATTCGCATTTTACGACAACCAGTAAATAACTGTGGGTATATTATTTTTCAGTGTCCAGTACCCCACACGGAATTATATGAATTGTTTATATAACTATAGAGTGGGCCAAAGAAAACAGTCCACCTCGATATTAGTCAGTATTTATTAGATTTTAAGGAAATGAAGAAACAGGTCGATTTTTGATCTAAGGGGGACACATTTTTACGGTACATACATCTGTCATTTGTCAAACCCCTCCCTTCCATTTCACCGTTCCTTATTTTAAATAAGGAATAGGGGTCGTGTGCTACCTCATTTGAAAGGTTATTCAATTCTCTATTCAGTAATATTAACATTACCATAATTATTTATACAGGGTTTCCAAGAAAAATTATTTTGAACTAAATTAATTGACACAAAAAGAAGAATGTATGCAATTTATTTAACTCAAAATACATTCTACTCTTGACAGAAAAGAGAGAAAATGTTTATTTGACAAATAAATATTGTTTATCGCTTAAATTAAATATTCAATCTACCAAGGGTAGATGGGTGGCAGCTTGAACATTGAAATTAAGCGAAAATCAATGTTTATAATCAATGTTTATTTATCAAAAAACATTTTTTTCTCTTTTGTGACAGCCGTAGAATGTATTTTGAATTAAATAAATTACATACATTCTTCTTTTTGTGTCAATTAATTTAATTAAAATATTCTTTTCAACACTCTGTATAAATAATTATGGTAATGTTTATATTACTGAATAGAGAATTAAATAATCATTTAAATGAGCTAGCACACGACCCCTATTCCCTATTTAAGAATAAGGGGCGGGGGGAGCGGAAGGGAGGAGAAATGACAAATGTGTGTACCGTAAAAATGTGTCCCCCTTAGATCAAAAATCGACCTGTTTCGTCATTTCCTTAAAATCTAATAAATACTGCCAAATATCGAGGTGGACTGTTTTCTTTGGCCCACTCTGTATAGATCGTATTCAGTTCCAGTATATTCCCCGTCCACTAACACATCACTATAAAACTCATCATCACTGTCTAATAAAAGTCTTTCTAACTCTGCTTCTGGTACTTTTTTAAACGTCACTGAGATAGAAACACACGTGACATCTCTTTACAGAACAAGAAATAGCCACTCGACTATATTATTATAAAAGCATGTGATATATAATTGAGCGCGCCACCAGTGCTCAAGACGTGTAAATTGTAATCACGTGATTTCATTCCTATTGGTTAAATTATCTTCCAACAATAAATTGTTCTGAGCATTACTTGATAGCGCAAAAGGTTTACTTGAGAGCGTATAGATATATTTATACAGGGGTCCCGAAAAGATTGGTCATAAATTATATCACAGATTCTGGGGTCAAAAATAGGTTGATTGAACCTCACTTACCTATATACAATAGTGTACACAAAAAAAGTTACAGCCCTTTGAAGTTACAAAATGAAAATCGATTTTTTTTCATATATCGAAAACTTTTAACGATTTTTTATTGAAAATGGCATTTATGAATGTGGCATTTTTATGGCAGCAACATCTAAAAAAAAAATTGAAGTGCAATTTGTGCACCCCATCAAAATTTTATGGGGGTTTTGTTCCCTTAAACCCCCCAAACTTTTGTGTACGTTCCAACTAGATTATTATTGTGTTAAACACAATGTTTTTAAAACTTTTTTGCCTCTTAGTACTTTTTCGATAAGCCAGTGTTTATCGACATATTTTGGATATTTGTCGAATCCACCACATATTTGTATACGGTTAAGTACAATTATAGAGACCTGTTAATAATCTTAAAATTTATTTGTAATTTACATTTTTAGGTATATTTTGAAAAAGAAGCCAAATCTCGATAAAATGTGACTTATCAAAAAAAGACTAAGGGGCAAAAAAGTTTTAAAAACACTGTGTTTAACTAATGGTACCACAATAATAGTTTAATTGTAACGTACACACACATTTGGTGGGTTTAAAGGAACAAAACCCCCATAAAAGTTTTATGTAAATATATTAAAAACGAAGCCGCATCTCGATAAAAACTGGCTTATCGAAAAAATACTAAGAGGCAAAAAGTTTTAGAAATGTTGTGTTTAACTAATGGAACCACAATAATGAATTAATTGGAACGTACACAAAAGTTTGGGGGGGGGGGGGTTTAAGGAAACAAAACCCCCATAAAATTTTTATGGGGTGGACAAATTTCACTATAATTTTGTTTTAAGATGTTCCTGTCATAAGAATGGTACATGTCCATTTTCAATAAAAATCTCTAATAGTTTTCGATATATTGAAAAAAAATCGATTTTCATTTTGTAACTTCAAAGGGCTGTAACTTTTTTTGTGTGCACTATTGTATATAGGTAAGTGAGATTCAATCAATCTATTTTTGACCCCATAATCTGTGGTATAATTTATGACCAATCTTTTCGGGACACCCTGTATATTTACAGATACACATCTAAAATGGGACTTTCACATTAAATATATCATTAAAAAGCTACAGTTTATCCTGTATAAGTTTAAACATCTTAAAAAACACATACCTAATATATACCTTCTCACACTATATTACGGACTAGTAGAAAGTCATCTCCGGTATGGTATACTGGCTTGGGGAAGCGCCCTAAAAACACACATTCTCCCACTGGAAATCATACAAAGAAGATTTCTAAAAATTATTATGTCTAAACCATACACCTACTCTACAGATAGATTATATAAGGATAGTAATATATTTGACTTGAAACAGTTATACTTTCTTTGTGTGTCTTCAAAATATCACACCATGAAAACAGACAATAATTTACCATCACATGAGCATGATACAAGAGGCAAACACCTTTATATGATTCCGAAAATGACAAAGTCCTTCTGTCAAAGAAGTTTTCTATTTCTAGCCCCAAAAATATATAATCATATCCCCAGTGATATCAAAAATACTAAGAATGTTCTTCTATTTAAAAAGAAATTAAAATCATTTCTGATGGAACAAACAAGAAATTTTTGTGACATCATTATAGTAGCTTAAATTTACATACATTAAAAAACAAAAAAAAAATAAATGAAACTCTAGAGTCACTACCAATTTTTATACCTATATTTCAAATTTTATATTGTTTTAAACTGATTTATTTTGCTTATTATTTTTATCATATTTAATAAAACATGCGTATATACACCATTCTTCAAAAATATTACTACTATTAACTAATTGAGCCATACATAATTGTTTAAAAAAAAATAATTATTCGTGCTTTGTTGTTAAACTAAGTATTTATTTTATTGTTTTCATTATATTATTTATTCTACGTATCATATTTACTAAAACATAACTGTGTATTTACAATTAAAAAAAACGTACCTATCTATTTATTGTATTATATTATATTGTATTATGTTGCTATTTATGTTATTTATGTTATTTACGTTAATATGTTATTATTTATTATTTTATATCATATTTACCGAAACAGGTGTATCCACACCTCTCGGAGACCTTCGGGTTAATTTATTCACTTTAGCTGTAAATATCTAAAAAGATTGTACCTATTATTGTTGAATAAATTATTATTATTATTATATAAAGAAAAAATTGTTCCTAATTTTTATACATATACGACTTGCCCGCTGAGGCACTGAGGGCACGAAATTTGTGAATATATCATACTAATTTGAAACTAGTTTTAGACATGTAATTTACCGTGATAAGACATCTCATAACGCGACATTTCATAACCCCACAAATGGTAATGGACAATTCGTAACGGTGGCAGTTCGTAACTATACATATTCGTAACGGAACCATTCGTAACGTCAAACATGAATATTATTCTGTTTATTTTTGTTATACGTTATTGTTGTTATTGTTGTTATTTTTGTTATTAACGTGGAAACTAACTTTTATTACAATTACAATTATTATAATTACGTTTATCAATTTAACGAACCAGCACTAGGATAAGGATTAGATAAGGATTTTTGACACATTTCATATTTCGTGGCGAAATAAATTTTTAAAATTATGTCTTAAAACAAATATAATCCAGTAATGTAAATTGTATTAGTTATATACATAGTAAATACATTATTATTAAACTATTTGTTTTTACTTGTTTTATTATTTTTCACACTTAGTTTTACTATTTTAAACTAAAGTGATAATTCAAGATAAAAATAAAAAAAATTTTAGTTGTCATATTAACAAGAATAATATGCAAAAATATGGATGAAATATATTTGAAAAGAAGTGGTTTTAAAAAAAGTGCCATTACTTTTAGTATAGGAATAAGCAAAATGCATTTTTGAATAAATGCAGTAATACTAAATTTACAAAAAATATTAAATGTTAGCGTTACGAATTGTGCCGTTACGAATATGTATAGTTACGAACTATCGCCGTTACGAAGTGTCGCCGTTAGGAACTGACGCAGTTACGAATTATTCGTTATAATTTGTCGGGTTACGAACTGTCGAGTTACGAAATGTCATGGAACCGTAATTTACAGGGTATAAACAACTGGACACTAAATCGAAAAAAAGAATGGAACAATCACATTAGTAGAATGATGGACAAATAGCAAAGGACAAATCACCAAGTGGTAGAAGTATCTGCCGACCTCTCAAGATATGGAGTGATAATGTTTCATAGTATTCATAGAGGCCAATGACAAGTAAAATTGCTTCTATAAAGGAAAAAGAAAAACTAATTTTACTTGTTAGCACTATTATATCAAATAAGTGTCCTGAATTTGTGTCCTATTTAGAAATTGAATTTAAATAATTTTTGGCTTTGATAGTTTATAGCAATTTATTATCATTTATCATTATAGATCTTATTTTGAAAATGTATTGAGTATGTTTTTATTCTGTTTCTACCTGATCTGAGAAATAAACTTTAAAAGGTACTTCGCCCTAATAACAATGTACATTTCTTGTTTAACTTTTTTCAAAATCTATTTCCACAAGTAGGGAATGTATATAATCCGTATAGAACACATTTGTTACTGCTTGCTCTGTTCGATAGGTAAGTGGTAAGGAAGGATGCAGGAAACTGTCTTCCGTTCTTCTCGTTTCGAGTGATCGAAAAGAGCTTTAAAAAGCTCTTTTAAGAGACTTACGCTTCCCCAAATCCTCTTTCCCTATTGTTTTTCGGATTACACACTGTACTTAAAACTTAAATGTGAGTATGAAAGGTTTGAAGGCTACAGTAAAATTAGATGGGATAATAGTTTCCTTTTTATACGTGAGTTATAGTATATTGGAGGATAATTGTTACTGATTTAAATTTTTTATTACACTAGAAAAAGTTATGAATGGTGAAAACCATTTTGTAAATTTAATTCTTTTCATTTTTTATGTTTCATCGAAAACATAAAATAAATATACAGCACATTAAAATGCCTGTATTTTATTACTAGTGTGTAACTCAGTCAATAAAAAAAGTTTTTATCTACTCTATGTCATATTATGTAGAAGTTTTTAGTTTGTGAAAGCTGTCATTATAGAGTGTGCGTGAAATAACAATGTATTTTAAATAGGATTTACTTTTTCGCACACTTTTAATGGGTTTTTTAGCACACTTTCATGTAATCAAATACCCTTAACTTTCGCGTTGTCATGGTGATAACAATATGAGCAATGACTTACAACAAAATTTTTGACAGTTTTGTGGTTGAAAGTAGTTAGGATTTTTAAATGTCAAAGTTATAAAAATTGTAGAATAAAAATGAATTCCAGTGACGGAGAGTTACAGTTTTTTTATTTGTTTATCGTAGATAAAATTCTGTATGAAACTGAAAATCGCGTGAGTTCGCAAAAAGCATACTTCACGAACTGTTTCATAAATAACTATTCTTCTTTCAGTGTGTGACACATTATGCACCCTAAGAGACATCGGTTATAAGTTTTCTTATCTCTTTATTCATATTTTCTCCTCCTTGCAATACTTCTCTCATGGTTTTCCCGCTTTTCTGAGACGGATTTCGAATATTTGTTGGAACCATCTTTTCATTGGTCTTCCTTTTTTCTATTTCCTGTTCTTCTTGCTTCATATATCCCTTTTGACCAGTCTACAATCTTCCATTCTGCAGATTCGTACCAACATAGCTGGATATTCTCCATAGTATTTCTATTAATAACTACCTCAAGAGTACACTGTAAAAACAATTTTAACATTACAAACAATTGACGTACAAATAGATTTAAAAACACAGAAATTAAAAGATATCACAATTAAAAAAAAACTGGCATTAAAACATTAAGGAATGGTCTTAGTCGCATTCGTTACAGTAATAAGATAAAAGTAAAAGTTACTTCAAATGTAAAAAATAACAATAAATGGAAAATTAAAAGAATACAATTGGATTGAGGGCTTTATTGTGCACCCAAATTTGAATTTGGTAATAAACTCTCATAATGTGGTAGTACAAAGCATCTAATGTAGGTACGAGTGATGAAAATTTTACAACAGTGCTTTTCACCAGAAGCTGTGAAAAGTGAGTAGTCGGTATACCAAGATCCCATTCACATCTGCTCCAAAATTCATGTATGCTCCAAAATTGAAAAAAAAAGTTGTTTGGTTTTTTTACAATAGCTCGTTTATTTTATAGATCCATTCAAAAACCAGTCCTATTTTTGAATATTGAAATAACACTAGAATAAAAGGTATTGTAAAATGCAAACGATGTATTTAAATTCTGGTGGATGCGGGGTAAAATATATACTGCTAATATGAGTCATCAACTTTTTTGCACCATATCCCGCTTATTTTGAACGTAATTGTCATTTAACAGTACTCATTTTAAAGGCCTTTTCAAGCATTACAAGCAATATTCTCGGCATTATACCCGTAAAATCAACCATTTTTCTATGTCAAGTTGAATGCACCGATTCGAGCATGCACAAAAAAACTCCTTTCACCTACCATATATCTCTTTGTACTGCAACTAGAAGATTTATGAAAAAACAAATCTATTTCTTTCTTCATAAGCTACAAAAATGTTTCTTGCAAATGTTTTCGTTAGATGCGTAATTTTTACGTTAATCGCAAAAAACCGACCGAAAAAGTGTTAATTTTCAATGAACATGGATAATTTTCGGTACACGACAATTAGACCGAAATCATTAGACCGAAAGCAGTAGCTCGAACTCATTGGACCGAAAAGCACTTTACCGAAACCTCACTAGACCGAACAGCATTAGACCGAAATGGTACATAAATTAAAAAAGATTGCAGTAAATTTATGCTAAGATTTTGTATATCTGTCTTTTTGTTAATTGTATTTTTTTGTATTATTTTATATAGACTGTGTAAATTGTTAGGGGAGACTGTTGTACCTAGAGCCACTTATTTTAAATTTTCGTCTAGAAAAAAAGTGGATATTTTTTTCAGGGATTTTACGTACATTGGTAAATTCTATACATATTTGTCCAATATAGGAAGAGATTAGATTAAAAAAATACAAAAAAATAAAGTGCATATTTAAACAAAAATGACAGGCTTACATGGCGGCCCAAGGTACACGAGGTCATGTACCTTGAGACAAGCCTCCTGTACCTTGGGCCGCCAGTAAAAAAAGAGAACAAAACTGAAAGTTGTAACGGTTTGAGTTGGCCCCATATTTTCCATTTCACGATCGGTTACATATAGGAGCCCAAAAAATCTTGATCTGAAAATTTTTCGCTGTCTAAGGGATATATTCCAGAAGCTCTAAAGTCGCTAATAATATTGCTGGGGGTAAAAGCTCCAGGATAAGCTTTTCCAATGACTTCGGCCACTGAGTAGATATCAAAGGTTTTTCCACCATTACTAAACAACCAAGAATCACCTCCTTGGCTATAAAAGGTTTTGAGGGGCCCATATACTGTCAAATCAAGTGGTTGAAGTTTGTTCGAAGTGTAAGGAGGAAAGGTAATCATTAAAGTTCCCGCATTGGATGCTTTTTCTACTGCTTCGATAGACAGGTGAGATTCGTGATTATCTAAAAATAATATCACTCGTTCGTCCTTTTAACACTTGACATGCTGGATGAAGTGGTCCAGAAATTTCAGAAACAGTTGATCATTTGACCACCCTGAGGCCGTTGCAACTCCGACGGTTCCTGGAGGAGCCCCAAAAATTATTCTATCTTTCAAAAACACCCTAGGAAAAATCAACATAGGTGGGATGTAGTTTCCTGTAGCACTTATCGCTGCTACTCTCGGCCGATGTAGCACTACCAAGTTGTTTAATTCCTTTGAAAGCAACTATTTTTGACTGCGATTGAACAGTGCTTATACCGGTCTTATCTAAGTTCCAAATTCTGTTAGGAGGAATTACTATAAATCGACTGTGGACGGTTTTGATGTTGTCAAAAATTTTTTTGACATTGACCCTGTTGAAACTGGTTGACCTACTAAGACTTGTTGCTTCGGGTTTTCGAATTGACAATACGTCCTTATGCCTTTTCAAAAAGCCTCTCATCCACTCTTCACCGGCAACTTTTCTGTGTGCCAAGAATCTGGAAATTTCTTATTATTGGCGACAGCATATTTGTAAGCTAGCTGTCTTACGCCTTTCTTAGATAAACCGTACTGCATTAAAGCAATCTTTTTTATATATTCAACTAAGCAAGTTTCCTCTATGTCAGCAAACACTTGGCGTGCAGCATAATTTACAGAATAGTGATATTCTCCTCCTTCTGGTTCTTGAAATGCCTCTTTAGCAAGTGTAGCACGGCTAATCTTAATAACTTTGGAAGCCTGTCTACAGCTAATACGTTTTGTTGGATCCTCATGGAATATAGACTCAAAAGCCCCCTTTAACAATTCAGGATTAATCGCTTCTCGCTTTTTTCCAGTCTTGCTACGTGGCATAATGAGAGGTTATATCCTGCAAGTAAAAAAAAAACGAAATAAATACCTAGCTATAATTTAAATTTAAAAAAACATTAATGTCCGACTGGTGTATTATTTAATAAATAATGACATGATTTGACGTGAGTTAAAAACGCAAGTTTCACCAAACTATTTAATTATCTATACGAAAACCAAAGGCTCGTGTACCTTCGGCCATGGGTCGTGTACCTTGGGCCATGGCCCAAGGTACAGGATGTGTTTCTGGCCCAAGGTACAAGAGGGTACACTTTTTTAGAAAAACAAATTTCTAACTTAGAGGTTATGTTTAAAACAAACAACAACAATAAATAAATACTTACCAGTAAACTGTTGATATAACTATACACTCAAATTATTAAAAACACAATCTTGTATTACAATACTGGCACTCAAATTTTTCAAAAATATTTACTTTTAAGTCTCAAAACTAACTTTTGTTGCGCAAAACCTCAGTTTGCCGCGGATTTACACCAGACTAAAATTTTGACGTAGCGGCAACCATAAGCAAATGATTTAGTTTGTTCTGGTGTTAGTACTTGGAGACACTGGTTTTAAATTTGAAGTGGCCTAAGGTACAACGGCCTAAAGGTACAACAGTCTCCTCTACTCTGAACAGTCTGATATGAAATAATTTTCATCCGTTAAACAAATTAGTGAAGGTAAAAATAAATTAAGGGTAGAGTGACGTTTACACCATTCAACAAATTCTATTTGCTTCTAATTTGAATTTAATGACTATAAAAACAATCATTATGTTATCACAATAAGCTTGCTCAGATTACAATCCTGTTTAAGCACCCTGTATTATGTACCTAATGCTTTTCGGTCTCCTACTGTTCGGTCTAGTGAGGTTTCGGTAAAGTGCTTTTCGGTCTAATGAGTTCGGTCTACTGCTTTCGGTCTAATGATTTCGGCCTCTTTACAGTAAACCATAATTTTCAACCAAGAATAACGCAAAAAGTATTAAGTTTAAAAAAAATTATAGAACACCATTTGCTTAGAATTGGTTCTCTAACCACGCCCATAGTTATTTTGACCAAAAAATTGTCTACCCCTGAAAATGGGTTGAGAACCACCCCCAAGATAAATGCGTATTTTGGCATAGGGTAGACTTTGTTTCTTGAGATATTCCCTACTTACTGTGAAAATATCAAGTAAATTGATGCACAAGGAAAGAATTCGGAGCCAAATACCCTCATTGACTGCACTAATTACATTTAACTATCTACTTCATGATTTTTTAAATATTGATGTAAATATACACACCCATTGACTACAGAAAAGATTTCAGACATAGTTTTAGTGAATTTAATTGTGTGTAACTAAAATTTAAATCAAAATGTGAACATATGGCTTCCCAATTAAAATATCAAACAGTAATTTTTTTAAACGAAATCGATACCAAGTAGCGATACCTGTCAACCAAATTGTTTAATTGAAAGAAAAGTTGACGAATTGGCCTGAATATTTCTTTCACACAGAATCTACTAGTTACTACATTTAAAATCAAATATTCAAATTGATCATTAACAGAATATTCTCTGGAGCCTGTGGTTCCAGCTAATTACCACTATTCCAACTAATTCTGATTCTTGTTAACTTCTACTCGACCGTCCTCTATTTCATCGAAACGATCTCATTCTTTTCAAAAAGCTTCCTTTCAGCTGTTTAACACAAGAGAGGTGATGCCGATGCCGCATGAATTTTTAGATTATTAAATAGATTCCACAAGCCTTTAAGTCGTACATATATGACATTTGAATAACAATATGCTGTTGTTATAAATGGTGCATGTCAAACAAGTAAAATCAACTTTAATTGATTTACTTTGTACGGTCTTGTATCATACCCACCTAGAAGGACATATTTTACTTGTATATATTGCTATACTTGAACTAAACGCCCTACACTGGCGCTCCTATAGATACTTCAATGGGGTTTAATAAAGAAAAAAAATGTAGTTTTATAAATAATGAATAACGAATTATTGTATGTATATACGTTCATGAATACACCAATCATTGAATCAAATGAATTATATATTTTATATAATTAGGAATAAAATCGTATATAGGGTAAGGCAGATAACTGGCCTATTAGAAATATCTCGAGAACTAAAGGCAACAGAATCATGAAAATTGGAATAAAGGGGTTTTGAAGGATGATCTATTCAATGAAAATATTTTCATCTCTTTGCAACTTCCGGTTATACCGGTTTGGTTTCGACCAACCAAATATTAAAAATTTAGCTATACTAATGATTCTTAACAATAGTAGAGTATATTAGAAATCATTTGAACGTAAGTAGAGTTTTAGATGTCAAACTGCTACAATTCTACAGGGTGTTAATTTTGCTACGAAATTAATAAAAAAACGTAATTATCTTTTAAAATACCCTGTATAATATTACAAAACATCATATTTTAAGAAAGAAGACATCGAAGAGAATCCAAAAATGTAAAAAAATACAGGGTGTCCCATTTAAAAAAACGAAGTTATAAGCAACTTTCGGTATAACCGGAAGTTGCAAAGAGATGAAAATATTTTCATTTAATAGATCATCCTTCAAAACCCCTTTATTTTAATTTTCATGATTCTGTTGCCTTTAGTTCTCGAGATATTTCTAATAGGCCCTTTATTTGCCTCACCCTGTATATTGACAAGCTTCTAGAAAACATGCACACAACCAGACTGGTTGTGTATGGAAAATCTGGTATTTTTTAGTATATTAAGTGAGTAACAGATTGACTACCACAAAAAATGTAAAAAGGTCCATGGTGCCAAGTTAAAAAAAATGCATCTGGCAACCAACTGAAATACTTCCATTACTAATTTCTAATTTCACCAATTTTATTTATTAGTCCTAATTTTTGAAAAAATATGTCAGCGGTCGAATACGACCGCCGGGGCGCAGCCGACGTACTTATTCCCGTGGCGCCAAGCGGTCGTTCAGGCGGTCGTTCTGTTCTGTTCGAAATCGATGCAAATTCATACTTTGGTGAAAAATCCATATGATAAAATGATAAAATACAGTAAAGGTTGTTATAAAAAGAACATTCGGGGAAACATAACCAAAAATCGCGTTAAAAAACTAGTAACTTACTGTGACTTTGTGAAGGTCAACCACACCATTGTTTAGATTGTTTCAACAAATATTTCAAATAACTGATAATTTTTAATTTCTTTCATGTTTTTATTTAACTTTTGTATGTTATTTAGTTTGGAATAATTAATATTCTTTACATTTTTATATTATTTACTCAAAATAAAGAAATGTCAAAATTTCGATATCATTTCAGTCTCCCCCATTCTGCCAAAATGAAAACTGATATGTATATACGACGACTGTGTGCCACAGGGATCGAATACTGCAATAAATCCGCTTCTCTGCACGACCTCTGGCAAAACACTCAATACAGGAACTATATCACAGACCGTATCAAATCGGTCGTACACGACCGCCGTGGCATGAAGAACTTATTGAACTGACGGTCGTATACGACGCCCTGGCAGTTAACCTGTTAAAGCTAAATTTAATTTTCTTTCATTGCACCTCTCCGGAGCCTAACTACAGGTTATAGAACCAAATCAACATACCTGCGAGTTATTATCGGGGAGAAATCGGTAAATTCGTAGGTTTTTCGTCAATATTTCTAAAATGCGGTCTACCATGAACAACCTTTTATACAAAAATGTTCTAAATTAAATTTGAAATAAAAAAGGGCCTATGCATAATCTTTCTAAAATGAACGGTTCCAAAGTTACGGAGGTAGTATAGTATAATTGGTCCAAAAAAGGCCCTGAGGTTGAGCTTAATAATTGTTTGAAAGCAGGTTCCAGTACTGCCGTAAAAAGTTTGGGAGATAACGTGTCTCCCTGTTTAATTCCTCTTTTGATTTTTATAGATTTCTTATCCTTGTTATTTGTTCGCGATCAGTTTGAAGTACCGATATTTTATACAACCTCAGTAAGTGCGGAAATGGAAAAAGGACGGAGTTGGCAAAACGAAGGTCAATAAACACGACCAAGGAATAGGGACGCCCATTGAATAATTAAAACATAAAAATAGATCCCATAAAATAACTGACTTAGGTAAAGTTTGCCTTAAAAGATTTCTCGATTCGGTAAAAGGTAGAAAGTCACATAGTTAAAAGAGATCCTCTACACGGGACTGATTACTATTAGTGATGCAAAATCTCAGGGTCTACAATCTTTGACTAAATTTCTTGTTAATCCGGAAACCAAACAATATCTTGGAGTGGAATGGGTAAGCAAGCAATCAAGATAACTTTACTAATACTTAGACTTTGTAAAGAAAATGTTTAAAGTAATAAGCAACATCATGTTAATGTACTCAATCATTTAATTAGTTTTGGTTGGGTTGCAGGATTCTGTGAAAAACAGAGACGAATGATTTTTTGGAGATATTATTTTTAAAGATTAACAGATTTATGTGGAACAAACTTTTGTTTTCATTCTCTTTTGCAAATTAGCCATTAATATCGATGTATACATATACAGTAATAACTGCATTAAGAACCGACAAAATAACGCAAAAGGCGGAAACATAGTACGTTGTGAAATAAAAAGAGATAAAACTAGTAGAGGTGGGAAATTATCAATAGAAACCTATAAATTTACATTATATTGATAGTTTCCCACCTTCAGACGTATCTCTTTTTATTTCACAACGTATTATGTTTTCCGTCTTTCCCGTTATTTTGCCGATTATTAGCACACTATAGTATAATTACAATAAATTGTATCGATATTTTTATTATTGTAAATCTAAATACTTTGTGGGGAATAAACTACAATTTATAAAATTTGGTATTTGACGTCCCGGCTCTTAGATTATGGAAAGGCTATTTCATTTGATTTATTCAGTGGTCTTGACGTTTGACCCAAATAAAAGTTGTCTCATTCATAAGGCCTTATCAACAGATTTCTTTGTTCTTTCTCGTGCATTACTAGGTCAAAAAGATAAATAATATGTTTATATGGGATTAAGCCACGAGTGATTGTAATGAAAATTACATTTTTAATTAACTAATGTTTGACGTTTCGATCTGCACTCCGCAAATCATTTTCAAAAAAGATTGTTTTAAAAAATTCTGCCGGTTGCATAATATTAGTCTGTTGCTTGCTTCAGAAATAATTTAATAGCATTATGAACTAAACAAAAAACATGATTTCTATAAAAACATAAAAAACTTCCCGGCTAAAGGAAATCCAAATCAAAAAAGAAATATGAAAGTAAAGTGTATTCGTTTGGTATGTCAGGTACCTACAATCACTACAAAAATCCGAATGAAGTGGCATCGGCAATCCGATTGCCGATACTAGCGTCGGCAATCCGATCGCTGCCGATACAGAGGACGCAGTATGAAAAATAAAAATTAATCCGATGCGTCCGATGCTGACCTGTGGACGCTTACCTTTAGCGTCTCTTTGTAAAGACAATGAAGTCGACTATTCAAAGTAACAAGACATTTAACCAAAACATCTGAACTGATCCAAACTATCAATAGTATCAAAAGCAAATCATCCTGTAGTACTGATGGACTATCCATAAAAATCTTCTCAAATCTCACAGAAAATGTGTTGGAAATCCTCGTCTCACTAATTAATGATTCCTTTGAAAGAGGCAAATTCCCAGAGTGCCTAAAGATAGCCATTATTATTCCCCTTCATAAGGGTGGTGAAAAATCTAATGCTTGTAACTATAGACCTATTGCCTTACTACCGGTACTTTCAAAAATTATTGAGAGACTCATAAAAACCCGTCTTATGTCCTTTCTCATTGATAACAACATCTTATCCCAAAATCAGTTTGGCTTTTTAACTAATAAATGTACCACTGATGCCTTGTTTTCTGTGCTTCATGAGGTTTACCAAGCACTAAACAATAATCTTTATACTGCCACTGTTTTCTGTGACTATGCCAAAGCTTTTGATTGTGCAAATCACGACATTTTGATTAAAAAACTAAATTTCTATGGGATTTGAGGTATTTCTTTGAATTGGTTCCAATCTTACTTGAATAATAGGAAACAACTAGTTAGAGCAAATGATACTGACTCTAGTCTCAAAAACATTGTATGTGGAGTACCACAAGGTTCAGTATTGGGTCCTCTACTGTTCCTACTGTTCCTTATCTTTATAAATGACATCACTAACTTAAAAATCGATGGAAAAATTTTTCTTTTTGCTGATGATACCAGTATCACTTGGAGCAACTCAACTATTGCATCTCTTCATGCAACTATAACTTCTGATTTGTATACGATAAAAACCTGGTCTGACTCTAATTTACTCTCTTTTAACGTGGATAAGACAGTAGCATTATCCTATAAAAGTGCTCTTCAATCCCTGCTTGTTTATAACAGCCAGATCTCCACCGTTGATTCTGTAAAATTTCTTGGTATTTTTTTAGACAGCAACCTCAAATGGTCCCTTCATATATCGATTTGTTAAGTAAGAAACTCGCCTCAGCCTGCTATGCTATAAGATCTGTTTCGAAAGAACTCAATTTAGCATCTTCTAAACTAACAATACGTCGGCCTAAAAATGAACATGAAGAAAACAAAAATAATGACAAACACAGATGACCCCAGACGCATAACTATAAATGGCAGTGAGATAGAAAAAGTCCAGGAATATATATCTACCTAGGCCAAATCCTGAAACTTGACAAAGAAAACCAAAGTGCGGAAATTAATAGGAGAGCAAGACTAGCATGGGCAGGATTTGGAAAACTTGGTTGGATACTTAAGAACCGCAAAATACCTCAATATTTGAGGACCAAAGTGTTCAACCAGTGCATCCTTCCTATCATGACATATGGGTGTCAAACCTGGACCCTAACCAAGGCAAATATGAATAAACTAGCTACAACAGAAAGAGTTATGGAAAGAGCAATGTTAGGTATACGACTGTCAGATAAAAAGAGGAGCGACTGGGTAAGATCAAAAACAAAAGTCGAGGACATAACAACAAAAGTTGCCAAACTTAAATGGAGCTTTGCAGGCCACACTGTTAGACAAAAAGACCAACGTTGGAATGCCACGATACAACATTGGAGACCTTACCAAAGTAAACGACCGAGAGGAAGGTCACAGATGAGATGGGTTGATGATATTAAAAGAGTAGCCGGAACGAATTGGAAATATGTTGCTCAGGATAGAGACCGATGGAAGGAGTTGGGAGAGGCCTATGTCCAAACGTGGACGATAGAAGGCTAAGAAGAAGAAGAAAGAAGAAGAAACTAACATATTTTTCCTTGTTCGAGTCTCATCTTCGATATGGTCTTCCTTTTTGGGGTTCTAGTACAGCTGCCCAATTAGATGTTATTTTTAAATTACAAAAAAGAGCAATAAGGTATCTGTTTGGCCTCAGAAGAACAACACATTGCAGAAGTTACTTCAAAGATCGCGGCATTTTAACCCTTACATCTTTATATATTTTAGAAACTGTTTGCTTAATTCGTAAACACATGCATGTCTTTCCAGCAAGGCCTCATCATGACTACTCCACCAGAAATTCAAATTTTGATGTCTATTTACCGATCCCGTACTCTGAGTTAGTAAAGAAATCTATATTATATTCCGCAAAAAAACTATACATATATATATATATATATATATATATATATATATATATATATATATATATATATATCTTCCTTTACAACTCAAATCTGCAACATCTTTCCCCAAGTTCCGTAAAATGACAAAAGCTCATCTATCTAAAAGACCATATTATTCAGTAGACGAGTTTCTTAATGACTAACTAAGAAATTACAGTAATGTACAAGTAACCAAACTTATCTATATTTGGGTGTCACATACAGCAGCTTAAACTTATTAGTTCCTATGTCTATAAATAGTTTACTTTGTTGTATGTTCACTTTGCAATTTCTACAAATTGTTGCAATATATCGTTTTTGTTTTGTTTTTCTTTACTGTATTAACTTATATTTTGTATTTATGTATATTTTTTTTATATTGACGATTTATCAAATTTCAGAAAGTTGTATTTGTTATTGTTATTGTTAGATATTATTTATTTATTTTTTTCTGACTTTAATTAAGCTTTGTCCATAAAATTTGTATAATTTTCAGTGAGAATAAAGCATATTTCTATTCTATATTCTATTTCTATTCTATATAACATACACTACACACTACACTAGGTATCTGATTACAAAATCATCTGTACCATGCCAATGGCCATTTGTTGTCGAGGCATTAAGCTACATAACAAAATTTTTTTGTTTTTTGATTTTTTTTTGTTAAGCTGTCATACGAGTGGTGCTCTTACTTATACAGTGGAACCCCGATAAGTCGGCCCCCGATAACCCGGAAGTCCGGCTAACCCGGACCGATTTTCATCAGATAAACATTTTGATTTTCATTATTTTGTATTTTTCAATTTAATTGTGGCTTATTTCCAATCAAAATAGTTAATTATCAGACAAACCTTTCAACAATAAAAATGTATGTAATATAATATTTGAGAGATAATGTGTACTTATGTGTGTAATTTGAACTATACGATATTAAAAATGACTCATAGCACACGCCGCAGAAACAACAGCCACCTGTCTGTAGTATCTATTCCTTTTTATTTCAAACTGTCAGCATTGTTTAGGAAAGACTATTTAATAAATTCTTTTATAAACAATGGTCTTTAGTATTGTATGTCTTGTATTGTTCGCTTCCATTTGCTTACGTTTGGGTTTGGTGTTTTTTTAGTAATTTTAATGAGTAGGCAGGTACTGTGCATATTTATAAATATATTTCATGTTATTTCAATTCTAACGGAGTTTATCTGTAAGTATACCGTATTTTATTAATTTTTACCATATTCTCCGGCTATCTCGGATTTTCGATAACCCGGATCGGTCGCGGTCCCGATTAATCCGAGTTATCGAGGTTCCACTGTATTACCATTGTAAATTGCATTATGTACTTGGGAGTATAAAAAATTAAACAGATGAAGAAGTAACGACAAAGAAAACCTATAAAAATTAATTTTAAATAAATATTCATGCACGTACGATGTAGAAATTGGTGCGTTAAGCGATCATAATTATCTCTCACAGAAGAACGTGTTCTGTGCAAAGGAGGCAAAGGAGTTTACTGCAATATAACACTTAAATTTATTACTATCAACTAAATGATTTATAATAGGATTATGAAGCCTACCGTCGCGTCGCGTCGGAGCTGTAAAGCTCTCGGATCTGATTGATGTTTGATAGATTCAGGTGAATTATTTATAACTATGACGACACCTTGTTTGTCAGAAGGTCAATAATTAGTTTTATAATCGTTTACGATCTTAGGTGATAATCAAAATTTTTTTGTCAAGGTTAAATCAGTTTATTTGGTAATTTTATATGGAGAAAGTTTTTGAACGTTTCTCTACATAGGACCATTTTTTAAAAATAACTGGGTAATTTTAATATAATATTTCAAAGTTTACGATGTAACCTATAAAATACCTCGATTTGATTCATATTGTCTATAAATTTATAGATTCATAAGTCTATAAAATGGGGAGAATCCCCAAAAACCCCAAGAAAACTAGTTTTCTTTTCTGGGTTACCTTACGGAAAAATCTGAAAAATGTTATAGGGCAGTCAATGAGGGTATTTGGCTCCGAATTCCATCCTACTACATCGATTTACTTGATATTTTCACGGTAAGTAGGAAATAGCTCAAGAAACAAAGTCTACCCTATGCCGATGTGCGCTTTTATTTTGGGGGGTGGTTCCCACCCCCTCTCGAGGGTGAAAAATGTTTTGGTTAAAATAGCCACGGAAGAGGCTAGAGAACCTAATTGTAAGCAAAAACTGTTCTATAATTATTTTTTAAAAACTCAATACTTTTTGAGTTATTCGTGGTTGAAAATTAATCAATTTCATTGAAAAATGACACCTTTTCGGACGGATTCTTGCGAATACCTTAAAAACAATGCACCTAACAAAAAAACTATATAAAATACTTCTGAAGGTTATAAAAAAACAAAGAGATTCGTTCCTTCATAAATCTTCTAGTTAAAATACAAAGAGGGATATGGTAGGTAAGAAGAGTTTGTTATTTTGCTGCATGCTCCAATCGGTGTATTCAACTAGAAATAACAGAGAAACTGTCGATTTTAGGTGTATAATGATACTAATAACTTTTGTAGTACTTGAAAAGACCTTTAAAATGAGCAATACTATATGTCGATTACATTCAAACTAAGCGAGATATTCTGCAAAAAATTTGATGACTGATGTATTTTAAGAAGAAATGATAAGTATATTTAACTCGTCATCCATCAGAATTTAAATACATCAATGTGTTATTTCAATGTTCAAAAAGTTGGACTGCATTAAAATGAATGGTTTTTGAAAAAAATAAGATTAAAATATAGAGCGCATTTTTAAATTTTCATCTTCCTTTTCCTCCATGTAACTCGAAAAAGACAAGAGATACGAAAAAAGATACCACACAAAAATGTAGGGCTTTTTCAGATAAAACTTTTCTTTTTATTTTTTATTACTGTATCTCATATCATTTTCAAGTTACATGGAGAAAAAGGAAGATTTTTAAGAAAATTTAAAAATGCGCTCTATAATTTGATCTTTTTTTTCAAAAACCATTCATTTTAAACCCCTCCAACTTTTTGATCATAGAAATAACACTATAATAAAAGGTATTGTGGAAGGAAAACGATGCATTTACATTTTAGTGGATGGGGGTTGCAATTACTTCTCATTTTTTCTTAAAATACATTAGTTATTACTTTTGTTTGCAGCATATCTCGCTTAATTTTAATGTAATGGACCATTAGTATAGCTCATTTTAAAGGTCTTTTCAAGAACTACAAAAGGTATAATTAGCATTATACACCTAAAATTGACTGTTTCTCTGTTATTTCAAGTTGAATACACCAATTTGAGAATGTACCAAAAAACAAACTATTTTCACCTACAATATCTCTTTTTGTATTATAACTAGAAGATTTATGAAGGCACGTGTCTCTTTATTTTTTATAACCTACACATATGTTTAATGTAGTTTTTTTAGTTAGATGCATAGTTTTTAAGGTATTCGCAAAAAACCGTTCGAAAAGGTATAAGGTATTATGTTTCAATGAAAATGGCCAATTTTCAACCACGAATATCTCAAAAGTATTGAGTTTTCAAAAAAAATATAGAACAGTTTTTGCTTAGAATTAGGTTCTCTAGCGAATTCCGTGGTAATTTTAACCAAAAAATTTTGCACAGCTAAGAAAGGGTTGGAACCACCCCCAAGATAAAAGCACACATCGACATAGGGTAGACTTTGAATGAGGAGATAAGTAGAGGCTAGGCTCAAAATTTCATTAAAATCCACGCAGTAGGAAAAAATTCGGTGGTAATATCCCATTGACTGTCCTATTAGTAGATTTTGATAAAATACAAAAAATTAAAAAAATAAACCTCTAAAAAAATTTCGCTTTTTTCGAAAAAAAAATATATTTGAAAGTTATGTACACACAACCTACGGATCTATAAAAATAGACGTTTTATAAAAGCCTTAACTATGCGTGTATATTTTTTGAAATTTTTAAATTTATTGTATCCCACCTAAAAAACAATTAAACGAAAAAATGACGTTTTTTGAGGAGTGGTAGTAGGTGGCAGGATAAAATTGAGATGTCTTATTTTTTAATCATATATAATTAAAAAAAAAATAAAAAAATTGATTCAAATTGTATCGATCTCGAAAAATATGATTAACTCCCGCAAAACCATAAAAAACCCCGAAAAATTGTTTTTGGGGGGTTTGAATGGGTTTCTCCCATTTTTGAATAGGTATCTTAGAGAACTCGGTTACTTCAAATTATATATAGCCTATAAAAACTTTGATTTGATCTATTTTGAACTCTATAAAATGGAGAAAACCCATAAAAAACAGTTTTTCGGATTTTTTAAGGTGGCGCACCTTCGGATAAATCTAAAAAAAAGTATAAATATAGTTTTTTCATAAAATACATAAAATAACAAAAATATAACAACCAGCAGCTATCTCCAAAAAGTTAAACGCTTTTTTTGAAAAAAAATAATGCATTTTGAGGTTATGTAGATAAAGTCAATGTACTTTATGGGTCCATAAAAATGCAGTCACATGCATAAAATTCACGTCAAAAAAAGTATCTAAAAAATATTGGATGCCATTTACTTTAAAATGTATATATGTCTGAATTGTCATTAATGGGGCAAATAAAATAAAATTATAGAAGTATAATATAAATAATATTTTATATTACTACATAAAAAAATAATAATTTGTTTAATTTTTTGTATTTTTATTTCCGAAGTAGAAATCGAAAAGTCAAAATTAAACTATTTTCAACTAAAATTGTGGATATTACACATTAAAGATAGTATATAACATAAAAATGCCTCAGGGCATTAGTTTCAGAATTATAAAAAGTTCTGATTCGCATTTAACCCTTATAAACCGGTAGATAATAACAGAACTTCAACCACGATTTTCTGAGTCCTGCCCTTTGCAATACTGGAAGGTTAGAAAAGGTACTTACAATTTGTGGAAAAATCCACGGGTTTCCTGTGACATTTTCTGTGAAAATTAGGTTTTTCATGAGGAAAAAAATGGGGAGTTGCGATGAATTTCTGAGTCCTGTCATATTCATAGGATGACAGGATACTACCGATTTTATGAAGAACATTTTTTGGGCAGGAGGGTTGCAAAAGGACTAAGGGCGTAATAGATATACAAACATGTAATGAAAATAATGAAATTTTCATAATTTTCTGAGTCCTGCCAACTTAATAAATTAAACATAATTATTTCAAAATGATCAAAAAGAATGTTGGCATGACGTCTCCTAATGTTTAACTGCAGTTGTCCCTTGGAAAATTCTGTGCAAAATTTTCACCCTGGTTCCGTGATTTTCTGAGTCATAAAATAAATTTTATTATAAAATAATTAATTTAAGTAGACATTATTCAAAATAGCAGTGTGTTTAGTTATACCCCATTCCACTAATATACCTCTGTTTTGGATTATCGCGACAACGAATATTTTACTGTGCAAAATATGATGAACTAAAGTAAATTGCAAATTATATTGTTGTTTATTGGAGTAATTATTAGAGCAAAATACTTTCGTACTTCTTATGTTGCACACTAAAATATTCGTTGTCGCGATAATCCAAAACTGACGTATATTTGTGGAATACATCATACACCTTTTTTACTATACATAGTTAAAAAATATGTAAGAAAATTCGTGGAAAGTTACACGATTTTCTGACTCATGCCATTCTGCACATATCTAAAGATTGTTAGTATAAATCTATTTACAAAGAGGTTGGATGGTTGTATAGTTATTTCGTATATAAAAATAAAATTTTAAGTCTGTAAAATTATTGTAGGTTGTTATACGAACATATTCATATCGCCACAATTTTCTGAGTCATGCCATGTCGAGTATGCTTAAAAACAGTAATCTAAAACCGTTTACAACGTGGCAGGATAACCGCAAAGATATTTAATACATAAAAATTATTTTTTATATCGTTAAAACAATCGTACATTATTAAATATTATTTTCCTGAGTAACGTCTCGTATTTTTTACACACCTTTCAAATCTAATACCAAACTGTAACATCTTTATTTTAAGCGATTAAATCATATTTTTATCTAAGTAAGCGCAATAAAAGTAATAGGAAAAAAATCAATAATTTTTACAATTTATTGGTTATAGTAGGGAATGTAATTATACAGGGTGTCCAGAAACTCTCCTAACAAACGAAGACCGACGATTCCTCAGATAATTTTAAGAAAATTTAACTCAATTCACCTAGTCCGAAAATGCTTCCTAAGAAAGCTAGAACTGTTTAAAGATGGCGTATTGTAATTAGTTTTTTTTTTAAAATAGCTCCAGAACGCTTCTATTTAGAAAAATGAAAACTGGTACACCTATTTATCTTCCAGAGATAAATCTATTCCGTCGAATCGAATTGTCAATTTTTAGTACCGATCATAGGCGTCCGTTTGGGTAGGGAAATAACTTTTCTGTTTTTGTGTGACTTTGTCACACTAATGCGCCACCCTGGGGTTGCCCCACCAACTATACTTAAAACCATCCTGCCTCTTTGTTAATAGACTTATATTAAGATTCTTGAAACATCTGCGAAAGGGCATGACTCAGAAAATCGTGGTATTTTTCACGAATTTTCTTACAAATCTAGGACTCCTGCCGTCTTACAAGAACCGTTTAACCTTCCTACTAGTCCATGTGGTGAGACCGCTCCCGTCTGAAAAAAATTTCTGATTCGGTTTCTTTGTGGATTCCTATTCAAAAATGTCCCCTTTAAACAAATCTGAAGGGTGCCGGGCGGAATTTTTGGGCAAAAATTTTTTAAACACTTTTTTTAAACAAATACAAAAGATCATGTTTTTTTGCTCTGGAACATATATTTTTAGTTTTATTGGGTCAATCTAAACAAGAAAGGTATCTTTTAATTTTTCTCAGAAATTTATAGTTTTGGAGTTATAGGCGATTTAAAATCTGAAAAATGCGAAAATGCGCATTTTCGGGGCTTAAAAACTCATATTAAAAAGTATTTTTGAGGTTGCCAGATACTTAGATTGAAGACTGAACATTCAGCTTCAAGATTCTGAAGAGTGATCGCATCTAACTTTAATTTATACCGTTGTTTTTTAATTGTTAATTATGCGTGTTTATCCGATTTTTTGCCGGTGCGGCGCGCTCCATTTCAAAAATCTCCTATTTTCACCCAAAAAATATTTTTTCTAGATTCTTTGGGACATTCTAAATGAAATAAGTTTCTTGACATTTTTCTCAAAAGTTAATAGTTTTTAAGTTATAAGCGATTGAAAATCCGAAAAATGACAAAAAACGCATTTTTGGATTTTAAATCGCTTATAACTTTAAAACTATTAACTTTTGAGAATAATGTCAAGAAACTTATTTTATTTAGAATGTCCCAAAGATTCTATAAAAAATATTTTTCGGAGGAAAATAGGATATTTTTGAAACGGAGCGCACCGCACCGGCAAAAAAATCGGATAAACACGCATATCTAACAATTAAAAAACAACGGAGTAAATTAAAGTTAGATGCGATCACTTTTCAGAATCTGGAAGCTAAATATTTAGTCTTCAAGAAGACTAAGTTTTCACTCTAATGGCATATAAAACAACATAATGCTATTCTACATCCCACCAGAATGAAAACAATGGGAACCTTCTCTGGTTACACCTCCGAGGCTTCTACAATTTGCAAGCCATACGGATGCTGAGACAAAGGAAGATGAGGGAATTCTACAATTTACAATTCGCGTCCCATCTGCTCAGCGCGGTAAAGTTCCAACGAGAATGGTTCCCTTCATACTCCAATCAGAGTAAATGTAAATCAAAAATGAATAACCATTTTCAATTTCGTTGCAAAACGAAAATACAGCCGAACCATATTCTAGTCCAATCAGAGAGTGCAGCAAGCACCTCTACCGGTTTCGAAACTTATTAGTCTCTCATCAGGAGGCACATATGCTGCTCTCTCTGATCCAACCAAACCAAACCCCCAGCGTGCAGTCCCGGATTGCAACGAATGAAATGGCATAGATGCCCTACCGGCAACTGCTAGCAAAAAGACTAAGTTTTCACTCTAATGGCATATAAAACAACATAAGGCTATTCTACATCCCACCAGAATGAAAACAATGGGAACCTTCTCTGGTTACACCTCCGAGGCTTCTACAATTTGCCAGCCATACGGATGCTGAGACAAAGGAAGATGAGGGAATTCTACAATTTACAATTCGCGTCCCATCTGCTCAGCGCGGTAAAGTTCCAACGAGACAATTGAAAATGGTTATTCATTTTTGATTTAGTCTTCAATTTAAGTATCTGGCAACCTCAAAAATACTAATTTGAATATGAGTTTTTAAGTCTCGAAAATGCGTATTTTCGCATTTTTCAGATTTTAAATCGCCTATAACTAGAGACCGACCGATTAATCGGCTTCGGCCACCTTCGGCCAATATTTAAACCTTCGGCCAAAATTCGGCCTCGGCCAAAACGAAGCCGAAGGTTTCGCCGAAGGTGGAATAATAAAATGCTCCGAGTATACTATACTATATAAATAATCTCTAAAAAATATGTTTCGGCGAGCCTTTGATACTTTGAATAATATTTACACCCTATTTTATACCCTAATAAACCAAAACGTTTTACAAACTTTCAGGTAGTAGGTAGGATATAAATTTTAACAATAGGCCAAGATGTGTCAAAGATCTTCATTTGAATATTTCTCACGTAGTAAAATTCTGAGAAACTGTAATAATTTTATTGTAGTTTTTAAAACTCAAGATTACTGGTGTTTTGACTACCTAAATATTAATGGAAAAACATCGACCATCGACTATCCCTACTATAAATGCAAATATTTAGTTACCTTCGGCTTAGGCTTCGGCTTCGGCCGAAGGTATCCTTCAGGCCGAACTTCGGCATCGGCTTCGGCTTTGGCCAAAAAAATACACATTCGGTCGGTCTCTACCTATAACTCGAAAACTATAAATTTTTGAGAAAATTTACAAGATACCTTTCTTGTTCAGAATCACCGACAAAACTCAAAAATATATGTTTCGGAGCAAAAAAACGTGATCTTTTGTATTTGTTTAAAAAAATTGTTTAAACAATTTCTGCCCAAAAATTCCGCCCGGCACCCTTCAGATTTGTTTAAAGGGGACATTTTTGAATAGGAATCCACAAAGAAACCGAATCAGAAATTTTTCCAGACGGGAGCGGTCTCACCACATGGACTATACCGAGTACCGAAAAAGTATTGATTGCATTTGAGTATTACAACTTTTTAAAGGCAGGACTCAGAAAATCACGGAATCAGGGTGAAAATTTTCCCCAGAATTTTCCAAGGGACAAGTATACTTAAACAGTAGGAGACGTCATGCCTGTATATCTGAATATGTGTTGTCACCCTGGGAGCTAAGGGTGGTAATACTTCAGGTTCTTTTTAATGTTAAGTAGTTAAGGGAGAATGAAACATCTTACCTCGACGAACACCAAGTTTATTCTGTTTCTCTTTGTATTATTTTTTGTAAATCAATGTGTGCTATTTTTACAAATACACGGGTTGGTTATTCAGCACCCGTGGCTCAAGGATTCGTACACTAAATATTTAAATAAACAATTAAGGTAAATGTTAGTCGATATTACACAATCTTGACCCAGTTCAATTATGGATATTATTTTACATCTATAAATTTATCTTGTAATACTTATGAAAATCTTTATCTCTCTTATTACAGCACACCAACATTTTTTTTATCATTTTGAAATAAATATGTGCAATTTATTTAGTAGGACCCAAAAAATCATGAAAATTTCATTATTTTCCTTACAAGTTTGTATACATATGTATATACTCCGTTAGTCCGTTTGCAACCCTCCTGCCCAAAAAATTTTCTTCATAAAATTTATAGTATCCTGTCATTCTGCGGATATGGCACGACTCAAGAAATTCATCGCAAAACCCTATTTTTATTTTTTGGGAAAATCTAATTTTTACAGGAAAATGTCACAGGAAATTTGTGGATGTTTCTACAAATTGTAAGTACCTCGTCTACCCTTCTAGTATTGCAAAAGGCAGGACTCAGAAAATCGTGGCTGAACTTCTGTATAATATCTCCCAGTCTATTAACTACTGACGTGGATGTTTCAGTACGTAGACTCTGACATGCGGTATGTTATACCATTGCCTATTATCCTTTGTTTTCAATATGAATTTGTCATCTATCACTGTATTTGTTTGATTCTTCACACTGTAAAAATAAATCTTATTTTTTCATGAAAATCATGATTGCACCCATAATATAAGAAAATGGTGGAGGTTCTTACAAAACCCTTTATAAACTGAATTACAAGAAAAAGTATTGGTAACTCCAAAATAGTAAAATAATGTCGATAGCAGTTTTTGATAGAACAACTGGATGAACTTGTTGCCGTACTAATAGCAAAATAATACACTGGAATGCTTTTAACTATAGAAACGTAAGCACAAGCACTGACAGGCGGTACGTTATACCGCAAGAAAACTTTACATACGTCGACGTAGCTCAAAGACTAAACCATACTAAAACTGCTGCAGTTAAGAGTAGGTACAATTACCACTTGAAGGTACTCAGATGGTGTTCTACAAATCTTTTATAAAACACGTTTTACAACAAAATTATATTTTCGGCAATGTATCACAGACCGCACATCAGTGGTTAACGTCAAGATACGTGAGTTTATAATTGATTTTTTAAAATTGCGGGCTTTTTCATTAGTTCAAACCTTGGTTGTCACAATCAGATGTTCTTTTGCTATACAGTTGGCTATCTTTGTTTGATTTAAACGATTTCAAAGTATTCAGTTATGTTGATTTATTTTCTTGTTCTGTGAGTGGGCACGTTTTTCAAGCCATCAACAGAAGAGATAAATTCAGTATATCTACTGTTACCTACTATTTTAATAAATTTTTTTTATGAAAACCTATTCAAGTAACTTATTATCATGCTATTTAAGTTTAATTATTCACAAGTTTTAGGCACCAACACTTTCTGGTGTATTTGCAATATACTTTTATAAAATGTACAAATTGGGTAGCATATGTGCGGAAATAATTTTAAATATGATTTTTGCTTAATTGTGCCCTAAAACAATAAAATTATAAAAGGAAATTATCATGTCTTGAGGATTTCTGCGGTTGGACAAGGGTTAATGGTTAATGTGGATTCGATGAACAAAGTACAAATAGCGCTGATGATTGCTACTTTTCATAAGACACTGCACTGCACTCTAGACGAAAAACTGTTGATATTAACCAATACTTGGAGCACACATGTCATTCGGATAATTTACAAAGTTTTGTATATTTGTGTAATATAATTTTTGTGTTTTTGTAAAGCATTTGACAAAGTTTACAAATATTAGAAATATTTTTGTCTATTACTAATAAGAGTAATAAGTAACATTTTGTCTGGAATTGGTAGTTACAATTACTATACTTTTTTATCGTTATATGCAGTCCTTATATACATATAACATTTGCAAATATATTATTAAAAGGTCGTGTTTATTTTCGAAGCAGAGTTATTTCATATTATAAATTTTATTTCTGGCATGAACAATTTACGCAGTAAATAACCCCCGCTGACTAAACTATGCAAATGCACATATTTAATAAAAATAACAACACTAAAGAAGATAAATCTTATATTTTTCTCGTTTTGTTAATGTCGTACATAATATGTAACGACTGTATGTAAAGGTAAATATTACTTACTCTTCAATTATTCCAGTAAATAGGCGTGTATTATATTAGGAACAAATAAAATATAAAATTAACTAATCATATCTACATATATAGAATAAAAAAACATGAAATGATATTTTAATATTAATAAGCAAATCCTGCCATAGGGTCGGAACAGAACAAGTGGGTCGCGGTGGAGGTGGAGGTGGATGTCGCGGTCGATGTCGATATCCATGTAAAACAAACACATTGTAATGAATGGAAGAGAACAGAGCAGGTAAGTCGCGGTGGAGGTTTAGCGCGATGCCATCCAGGAGGTTTACATCGATGCTTTTGAAAATAAAATGATTTTTTTTTACATGGATGTCTACTACGCGGCCTACAAGGATGCTTCCCTGTGATTGGTCCGTTCGAAGCCAAGTTGTCATTACCTGCGCTATCTGAGTTGATACTTTTTATATAATCTCTTTTTTGTATTCAGTTTATTTTTGAATTTCTAAAGTAATTAAATACAGTAAATTTTTGAAATATGAAGGAGGATCTGATTATTTACAGCTGACATTTCATCACTATCATCACTTGACTGACACAACATCACAAAAGCACAGTCTTTTTGTCATTCAAATTTCATTAAACCACTTCACTTGCTAGTGGTTCTAGCTCGACTGACAGCGCAGTTGACCTCCTTGCTATGTGCTGTCGACATCTACCGCGACTTAACTAGTAGCATCCACCGCGACCTACACCTCCACCTCGACCTACTTGTTCTGTTCTTACAATAGCTTTACAATAAAATGATACTTATGGAACTGTGAAGTTGCTTGCTGCTGAATATGGAGGATGATGGATGTAATTGGTTCCAGATGTTGCAGGTGGATCTAGACGTTTACAATCTTTGCAGCTCCAGGTTTTAGATGTTTTTGCAGATTTATCCACGTGGTCGCATCATCGACGATGTTTTTAAAAGAGCTTGAAGTAATCTGTCGAAAAGATTGACAAAAATTAATATTAATTCAAAAATCTAGAATAACAAACTCTGTATTAGAGACATCAGAAGTTTTCAAATATTCCTTGCCATATCTTCCAAAATTACAATTATAAGAACAATTAAATAAAATAGCAAATTGGCAAGGATCAAGTGAATATCATTATTATTGACAGGATTATAGTTAAATCAATTAAATATTTTAACTGCATATAAGTTTAACAAAGTTAAAATGACACGTGCTTGGAGAGGATATGTATAAAAAGTAAAAATTATTTGGCAAGCTCAAAATTTTATAAAAACATTTGGCAAGCTTAAAATTTTATTAAAATTATTATTTTCATGGATACAATTTCTTAGTTTGAATACATACTACTTAATATGACCTAACTCTATTTAAACCAAGAGGAGTAACTCAAATTTCCCGCGCCGTAAAGCTTGTTTGTAATTGGTTCAAACTCAATCAAGTTTACTCCCCGATATCAAATTTTGACACTAATGCCATTTATAAAATTTTGCCAATATTTGTCATTTCATAGGTTAATTAAGTTATATCAGCGATTTTTAGTATTTACTGCGTTATTCCTTGAATTTTTAGATTTTGTCTGTTTTACATAAAAACAGTTGTTTTTAGAACTTTTTAGCGACTTATTAGTATAATATATAATATATATGGATTACCTTCAAAGGCCGATATGATAAACCAAAAAAGAAGATGTATTTGGTTATATTTCTAGTGACTTTCTTGGGTGTGAATCTGTCTTTTTAGTTTACTAGTCTTGGTTTAAAAACAAAGCTTAATAATAAATATAAATAATTCAGCTCTCCAGTCCTAGAAGGACCATGACTTGGTTTTCTATTCTTTTCCATTCTTTCCTGCTTGTCGTCCATGTTTCAGCGGCATATGTATATAGTTCTTATCACTGTCTTACATATTCTTGTCTTAGGCCATGTGGTTGTTTAGAGCAAAGATACAACGATTACCAGACATAATTCTCGCTTGGATTTCTTCTTTCATATTTGGTATTCTAGTGACTATCGCTCCTAGGTATTGGAATCTTTCTACTTCCTCGAATTTATATATTTTTCCTTCTGTGAATAGTGTGTTGTCCTTATATGTATTCTCGTTCTGTCCATTCCATATATTTAATGTAGGTATATCCCTTTATCACACAGATCATATTAACACATTAAGAAACATTGTAGAACAAACAATAGAATGGCAGAGCAAAATCTGTATAAATTTCATTGACTTTAGACAAGCCTTTGACCGGATTAACAGAGAAAAAATGTGGGAAATATTAAAGAGATATGGAATTCCATTAAAATACATAAGAATTATCAAAATGTTCTATGAAAACTATACCGCACAAATCATGCACAATGGGAAACTCACAGAACCAATCAACATAGACAGTGGAGTCAGACAGGGGTGTATTCTATCTCCAACCATATTTTTGATCTTAATCGACTGGGCCATGAAGAAGGCAACGAAAAATAAAACAGGAATTAGATGGAATGCTTTCGGTCAGCTTGAAGATCTAGACTTTGCAGATGATATATGTCTGGTGTCCGAAAAAAGAAAACATATGCAGAAAAAACAGAAAAGGTGACAAGAGAAGCAAGAAAAATAGGACTAGAGATTAATACAAGAAAAACCAAACTTATGAAGATAAATACGGAAAGAGAAATGGGTATATTCATTGAAGGAGAAGAAGTAGAAAATGTACAGAAGTTTTGCTATCTGCGAAGCATAATTGACGCTAGCGGTGGAATAGAAGAGGAAATTAATGGAAGGATAACTAAAGCCCAAAATGCGTTCTATATGCTGAAGAAAACATGGGAGTCCAATAAATTAACAACCAAAACCAAAATCAGGATATTTAATACAAATGTAAAGAGCATTTTGCTATATGCAGCAGAAACTTGGAAAATAGAGAAAAAGATTATACAAAAGGTTCAAACATTTGTAAATAGATGCCTTAGACGAATATTGCAAATATATTGGCCAAATCGGATAAGTAACAAGGAACATTGGAGAAAAACTAATCAAGAGCCGATAGCTAAAACGATAAACAGACGCAAATGGAAGTTTATTGGACACACATTAAGGAAAAATGAAGATGATATAACCAAACAAGCCCTGGATTACCAACCAACTGGAAAAAGAAAACAAGGCAGACCAATGACATCCTGGAAAAGAAATATTACCAGAGAGCTAGAAGACAATGGGTTAACATGGAAAGAAGTGAAAGCCCTGGCCAGAAACAGAGATGAATGGAGGGGGACTGTAGAGGCCCTATGTTCCAAATGGAATCAAGAGGAGTAAAGTAAGTAAGTATATCCCTTTATATCGTTTATGTATATCTTTTCCTTTTTCGCTATCGCTTCTAGTCTTTTTAGTATTTCGTTTAATTCTTATTTACTTCTGGCTATCAGTAGGTACTGTGTCATCTGCGAATGCCAAGCATTTTTGTTTTCGTTGATATACAAGTCCTGTCATGATAATTTCTACTTCTTTGATGACAATTTCAAGAAGGATACTGAGCAACAGTGATGACAGTGGGTCATCAAAAATTGAAACACAATATATCGCACCTCCGCTCAAAGAGTGTCATACCTCAAAAAATTTTAAAATCGGTTTTATTGCACCAACAGTTTAATAATTTTAAACTCCTATCTCACAAAGTGTCGCGTCTATGGGTCAAGTATTTATCGTTAGATGAGAGTAGTGTCATTGTACGATTATCCAAAACCAACGACGCACCGAACACAAATAGTGTCACATATCGACTTGTGCAAAGCATTCGTCCATCTAAGATGTGTATAAAGCGTCGTTTGTCGAGTTAAGACAGTATATGTAATTACTTTATTCAAAACAATCTGCGTATGTGCTCAAGAAAATTGACACATTTATCACTTATTTACCTTTCTTTTTGCAGTCTTTTGTGTTTAATGTTGTTAATTGTATTTAAAGTTGCATCAATAAAAAGTATAATTCTGTTAACCAGATAATAATAATGATATTATATTCTGTACTGCAAGTGTAACTTCTGATAAATAATATTTCTTAAATTTTTCGTTACTTTATCTGTATAGTGTCACAACTCAAACAAAATTATTTTTTTTTATGTTTTTAATATACTTATCTAATACGCTACTTTCTAGAGCTTCAAAAACCATTGTAACTGACTAAAATAGTTATTATTCTAATTGTAATAGTTTTTGAATTAAACCCGAAAATGTTGTAGGACAAACTTTAAACGTCGTTTTCTCGAAACTTTGCTTTTTTGACTTATGACACTCTTTGAGCGGAGGTGCGAATGTTAATAAATTCTAATTTTGCAGAGAAACACCGTCTTAAGTAGACACAAGACAAAAACATTCCCTGCCATTTAAACTGAGACTGGAATGATAGAAGGGACGCCAAGAGTTGCCAACTGATAAATATGTGGCATAGAATCATTAAAATTGTATGTCTGTGATTAAATTAGCTATTACCTTTCAATAGGTATAGGTAAAAGATAAGGATATAATATTTAGTTTATAAAGAACTGGGCACCAACTATTTTTAAAAGAAAAATAGTAAAATAAAACAGAAGGTAAAGAAATGAATAAAATCAATAGAAATTGGAATAATGTAACTATTCAAATATAAATTAATAAACATGTGACTTTTATAACGTTACACAGTTGTAAAATACTTTTTCCAGTGTATATGTAACACTGTTTGTATAAAATACTAAATATTATTCAAGCCTAATAAAACAAATTGTCAAAGTATCCATTATTTTCCCAAAAATCGAATTAGTACCGTGCCATTGCACCTCACACGAGCGGATGCCGTCTTAAATGTATGGATTCCAAAAGAGGGTAGGGGTGTCACAGTCGAAAGATCAAAACGCTAAACCGAAGTGAGTCATTTCTACTGATTATTTGATTATATCCTGAAATCCGATACGATTTATGTCATACTTGTAGCACTAACCGAACAGGATCATTAAAATTAATTTTCTTGTTACATACTGATGAATAATGGGTTTCGTTACGAAACGGGGGATAGACGAATTTTATTGGTAAGAGACGGCTTAAGCTTAATGGTAATATGGCAATTCATGAACAACGAAAGGGAAAAGGGAAATAAATAAAAATTAGAAAATTATATACCCATTAACCTGTTATCAGTGTTCTACAATATATCCCAGAAAGTTGAAACCATATGAAAAACTTTTTTATTATTAATTTTACGAAATATGTTATTATTCATAAAAGTTCAGCATGGTCTAAAACGTGTGATTCAACCATCAGATATCAAATTTTATGAATATAGTATACGAGGTATGTCAAAACATATGATTTTCAATCAAGAGTAAAGTAGCTTTATTTTTCACAATATTGAAAATTGTTATAAGAAAAAGTTGTTTGGATTTAAGAACTATATTCTAATATGCAATTATATCCTTCTAGTTGAAATAAAAATATAAACTGTTTGTGAAGATAATTATCTTGCGTCTAACTAGATAGTTATCAGCCTAGGGAACAGGCAGGATCTATAAAAATTATAGCACCTTAGATCATAATATACAAGTATACAAGTAATAAGAACATTGCTCATTGCTCGAAAAATCAAACGAATACAATATAACACTCTACATAGCTATGGTAGATTATGAGAAGATATTTTTTATTTCCATAGAAATTTGGGCAATCCTTAATGCCTAAAGCAATAATAGATTGATGACCGTTATAAAATAATCATTATATAAAGTATGTATATGACAGTGCACCATCGTAAGTAAACACAAAAGGGAAAACAGAAAAGATACAACTGCAAAAATGGGTTAGACAAGGAGATTCTATCTCACCCAAATGATTTAATTTAGTTCTAGAACATACGTTTCAAACTTTAGAATGGGCAAATAAAGGAGTGACGATAAACGGCGAAAACCGAAACCATCTGAGATTTGCCGATGATGTTGTGCTAATAGCAAGACATAGAAGAATTACAGGAAATACTATTACACCTAAATATGAAATCAAAAGAAATAAGATTAAAAATAAATCTACCTCTTAAAACCTACCAAATTTCATTTGCATATCTCATCCGGTTTTAGAGCAATAAATAAATCGTCAGTTTGTAAGAAAAAATTCAACATCCCTTATCTCGGAAACGAAGAATTTGCGGACATATGTTGATAAAGCAAATGGTCATTATTTTTTATGCAGAATTATCGCTTAAAGTTTGTCGCACTTATTTGGAAACACCCTGTATTGATGAAGAACATGGCTAGTTGTTAAAGTACCTAACTTTTTTATTATCCAACATAAGCTAATAAATCAAAAAGCATAATGTTAAGGAAACATAAGGCTACAGTTTAGTTTTAATTTCAATATTTTATATACGCCAGAATATTCCACAGGGTGTTCCAAACTTTGAGAAAAAACAAACTATCATTGTTACACCCGGTATACAATGGCACTTATCTGTTTAGCAACAATATTATTACACAGATATACTTGAAGAATAATGCTATAACATATAAAAAAAATCACTAAAATCAGACAACAGGTTTAGGAAATACGAGACATCAAATATGTCCCATTTTTAACGTGGTGCGTTAATTTTGGTGCTTAGTGTATATAGACGTAAAAGATCCAAATAATAAATTAATGTATAGGTACCTAATATCAATTCGGTGAAAAATTTCCATCAATTTAAAAATATGTGGTCACCTGGAAACCATAAACATATTTACAATGGGTAAGCTATCAGAGTGCCCTTTAAAAAATTGTCTGAACAAAAACACTCAAATATTATGAAATATATAGTTCCGAGCAACTAATAGCGAGAAGCAACCGATAAATACACCATAAAATGACTGCAACTAGTAAATTAATACCAAACATAATGAATTAATGGTGCAAAGTTTAAATATTATAATCATATGACGTCACGCAAAAGAAATGAATATGACTATTTCACTAGACTGTTTTTAACTGATAAAACTTCATAGCAACGGATAATTTCCTACTGACAAAACCTTGTTTCTTGCTGTGATTTGCTCTTCTTGCTCTAGCGACGTGATTTCTCAGCGACAAAATTATGACATATCCGTCACGAAAGTGTCTGGTCATAACAAATAAATAAAGATTATATTTCGTTGATATGGTGCATTAATTGTCTCGTGAAATAGTCTTGTCGAATATCATTCGAGAGAAAATTATTTACCGGCAAAATTTTCTCCTGGTTTCATTCAAGTTCGTTGCCTTTTTACTCTGGGCTAATTAGCAAAATACAAGGAAAAGTTATTTACCAGCAATTTTATTGCTGGAATCGAATCTTATTATTGTATGTATTAATAATATAGATATGCAAAGTCCGCAGATAGTGTGCTACTATTTTCATAAACAAAATGGCGCCCGAAAATCGTGTTTTTTTCAATTTTTGCTCTATAACTCCAAATATTTTAACTTTAGACCAAAAACACTCAAATAAAAATTCACAGCAATTAAATTCTGCATTGAGACGTGTTTTTTTCGATTTAGTTTGACGAAAACTTTCCCCGGAAAAAGCGGGTTTTTCCAAAAAAATCGTTAATTTTAAACTAAACTTTTAGATAAGTAGTTGTTAATCAATAATTAAGTAACTCGGTAACGTAAAAGCCCTTTCCCCATATATTATAATTACAGAAGTCTATGGAAATTGAATGAAAAGTTTAGCAACAATTAAAATGTTAATTAAAAATTTACGGTCGCTATAATAACGACAATAATTATGATGCATAAGAATAACTATGATTTTTCCATAAAAACACAATATACCTATGTAATGTACTTTACAGGATTGAAATTGGACTATTTAAGCGGCCTCAGGAATATTTTAAAATTATAAACAATTTTTTGGTTTATAAACAAATCGAATATCTCGGGAAATATTAAACTAAATTAAATTTTGAAAACGGTATTCGAAAGACAGCGGCAGGACGCTTCTTTTAAAAGATAAAACTTTTAATTATGACGAGTGGTTCCTGAGATACAACTGGTCAAAATGGACCAGAATTTACGGCAAAGATATAAACAATAGGATCATAATTTTCAAACCATCACCTTTTTATTTTTGTCCTCTTTCTCCACACCAATTTTCATATCTTTAAAATCCTCATAACATATATTATTATAATAAAAACTATCGATAATACGTGTGAAAATTGCCAATCAAAATAGCAAAATTCCAATCAAAAATTAGGTTGGAGAAAATGTAACCCTCAAAGTTCAAAATCGGTATACGTTAACAAAATGCATTTTCTCGGCTTCCCATGGAGCAATTTCCTTTATTCTTTTTTTGTTCCCTAATAACTCGAGTAGAGCCATCGAACTAATGCATTATTAAATGTCAAACTTGCTTTTGTTTTGTTATAATAGATTAATTTATTTATAAGAACAGAAAATTATATATTTTTCCAGTTGTAGGCTTTTTTTAGATAAACTTACTACAAGTGTACCTTTTAAAGTTAAAAACATAAATATTCTCATTTGAAAGCTGTATAATTATTTAAACAATTTTTATTTAAACAAATTAAAATATTGTGTTATAATAAATAAATTAATTTATTATAAGAAAACAAAAGCAAGTTTGACATTTAATAATGCGTTAGTTCGATGGCTATACTCGAGTTACTTGGGAACAAAAAAATAATAAAGCAAATTGCTCCATGGGAAGCCGAGAAAATGCATTTTTTTTAACGTATACCGATTTTGAACTTTAATGGTTACATTTTCTCCAACCTAATTTTTGATTGGAATTTTGCTATTTTTGGCAATTTTCACACGTATTATCGATAGTTTTTATTATAATAATATATGTTATAAGGATTTTAAAGATATAAAAATTGGTGTGGAGAAAGAGGACAAAAATAAAAGGGTGATGGTTTGAAAATTATGATCCTTTTGTTTATATCTTTGCCGTAAATTTCGGTTAACTTTGACCGGTTGTATCTCAGGAACAACTCGTCATAATTAAACGTTTTTTCTTTAAAAGAAGCATCCTGCCGCTGTCTTTCGAGTACCGTTTTCACAATTTAATTTAGTTTAATATTTCCCGGAATATTCTATTTGTTTATAAGCCAAAAAATTGTTTATAATTTTAAAATATTCCTGAGGCCGCTTAAATAGTTCAATTTCAATTCTGTAAAGTACGTTAGATAGGTATAGTATCTTTTTATGAAAAAATCATAGTTATTCTTATGCATCATAATTATTGCCGTTATTATAGCGACCGTAAATTTTTAATTAACATTTCAATTGTTGCTAAACTATTCATTCAATTTCCATCGGCTTCTGGAATTATAATATATACGAAAAGGGCTTTTACGTTACCAAGTTATTTAATTATTGAGTAACAACTACTTATCTAAAAGTTTAGTTGAAAATTAAAGATTTTGTTGGAAAATCCCGCTTTTTCCGGGGAAAGTTTTCGTCGAAGTAAATAAAAAGAAAACACGTCTCTATGCAGAATTTAATTGCGGTGAATTTTTATTTGGGTGTTTTTGGTCTAAAGTTAAAATCTTTGGAGTTATAGAGCAAAAATTGAAAAAACACGTTTTTCGGGCGCCATTTTGTTTATAAAAAAAGTAGCACACTATCTGCGGACTTTGCATATCTATATTATTAATATATACAATCATAAGATTCGATTCCAGTAATAAAATTGCTGGTAAATAACTTTTCCCAAAAATGAATGGATTAATTCTCCGATAATCAGCCCAGACTATTTGGTAATTTTCGCTTATGAAATTTTGACAAAATCACTCGACTGACGTCTCGTGATTTAAGGCTATGGGTACATAATTCGCAAATATTTTACGTGTATCCCTACTTTTTCTGTCTTTACACGGCAAATTACGTGTAGTAAAATTCACACTGGTATGGATATGTAAACATTACTAGAATGTCATTCTACTTGAAAATGTCATAATTAATTTAAAGAGATGGCTTTTGAATGTTCTTGGATAACTGTTATTTTTATAATTGCAAATTATTAATTCAGTTAATAAATGTGATAATTTTTTCACTAACTATGTTTTCAGTGATTGTAATAATTTATTTGTACAACAAAAACTAATAATCAATCGAGAAAAGAGGAAAAGTGTTAAAGTGATTTTTTAATAATATGTTGTTATTTTGGAACGCTTACAATTTTCAACATCTCTAACAACAAAATACTTGGATCACAGGATATATTTTGATGTATTCTCTGCTTGGATCTTCCACAAATAATACACAATAAATAACTTTTTATTAAGTTCACGTCTTAAATCAATTATTTATCAAATACACTATATATCAATAATATTTAATCAATTTTCTAACAAAAACTAATAATCAATCGAGAAAAGACGAAAAGTGTTAAAGTGATTTTTTAATAATATGTTGTTATTTTGGAACGCTTACAATTTTGAACATCTCTAACAACAAAATACTTGGATCACAGGATATATCTGATGTATTCTCTGCTTGGATCTTCCACAAATAATACACAATAAATAACTTTTTATTAAGTTCACGTCTTAAATCAATTATTTATCAAATACACTATATATCAATAATATTTAATCAATTTCTCAAAATATTCCCGATGCAATGTCAAATATTTAAAATTGTCACTGATTGTCAGTGTCTGACTGACAATATATGCTGACAATATATATTCGGTTGAGTGCGTTGTAAGACAAAGACAGATTTGGAAAATATTACCACGGCATTGTGTTCATTTTTTTCAAATCCTGAAAAAACCAATAAATATTTTTGAAAAATTTAAACGCAGAATGAAAGACTAAATTATTACCGAGGGCCGAAAGTCCCTTAGAATAAATAAAAAGTTTATTTTGAATGAGATATTTGAAATTAAAAATCACACTAAATTTTCTCTTAGTTTTTTCACCCCTGTAACTTATTAAAATAAACATTAAAGAAGTTCACAGGGACTTTCGGCCCTCGCCAATAACGTAATCTTTCATTCTGCGTTTAAATTTTTCAAAAATACTTATTAGTTTTCTCAGGATTCGAAAAAAATGAATCCCCATTTGAATAGCATTGCAGCCGAAAATACGTACCGATCCTCTTAAGTCAAAATTTAATTCGCGAAAATTGCCAGGCAACAAACTTTCATACCAGTCGAAAATATTGCCGGCAAAATTTTCTCTCTTGTGATATTATATACGAAAATATCAGCCCAAAAAACAAAAAGCTTAGTAATTGCCAAAGAACCAATAAGATGCAAATTGGAATTACACAATCAAATTATACAAGTACATAATGACTTTCAAATACCTTTGAATTAATCTATCAGCCGACAACAATATCGAGTAAGAGGTAAAAGACCAAATAACTAAAGCCAGTAGAACGGCCGGATGCCTAAACGACACAATTTGGAAAAGCAAACACCTAAGATTGGAAACAAAGGCCAGAATATATAAGCCAGTTATTAGGCCAGCTATGACTTACACGGCCGAAACAAGAACATATACAAGCAAAACACGAAGACATCTGGAGACCAATGAAATAAAGATCTTAAGAACGATTGCTGGAAAGGACTATATGATAGGGTAAGAAGTGAGGAAATCAGACGCATATGTGGGGTAGACAATATAAATACCTGGGTAAAGAACAGAAAAGAAGAGTGAAATGAGCACATAAGCAGGATGTCTGAATCAAGGATAGTAAGAATAGCCAGGGACAAGTCACCGTTAGGCAGAAGAAGTATAGGACGCCCAAGGAAAAGATGGGATGACAACTTAGGAGCAAAATGAAAGGCACCGTTGAAGAAAAACAGGCAGCACTGCCTATATAAAAGAAGAACAACAACAAGAACAACATATGACGTCACGACGCGTTTTGGGCTGGCTGCTATAATTTGAATTTAGAATTGTTTTTAGGGCCAAACGAAAGACAAAACAACTTCTTTTTCTTTGATATATATTTTAAATTACGTTCTGTTCTGATTTATAACATTTTTTTCGAATTTAAAATTTTATGCAAGTTTCATATTTGAATTTGTTTGAGAATTACTCTTTTTTAACTATTTTCGATTATAAGATAGTTTTTGTCCTTTAAAGTAACGAAAATGAACAATTTTCCTACGGCGTGACGTTATACGCAGCCTACAGCGTCTATTAGAGACCACCGGCTTATAAAAATAAGTTTTATAGATTACAGTCAAATGTGGAACTGACAAAATACACCAGGGAAATAAGGCAAAAATATACCATGTTCGGGACACTTGAGCAGCCAGGTTGCAAACAAATGGGTTTTTTGGGTACTGTATACATTATAAATACAAAAATGCCCGTCACAGTTCGGACGAGAATTTTAGTTATTAACAAATAAGCGTCAAAAATGGCAGTTTTTTTATTTAAATCGCTACAGGTAAAAATAGTTTAATTAAATATCTTATGTATAGTATACTTCTTTTAGTATATGAGCAAAGGTTTAAAATGGCAGTTTTTGAATTTTAATCCGATCCTTTGTTGCTTCGGAAATTTCTAAATAAAATAAAAATTTCGAAAATTAAAAAATTACTATAACTTTTGCGAAAATGACCTTAAGGCTTTCATATTGCACGAAGAGTTGACTCAAACAGTCCATATAATGCAAAAACATTTTTAATTCGTCAATTAGTTTAAATATTACTCAAGTTGTTTATTCCAAGGAGCTTTTTTTGCAATATCATTGTTCAGAAAATAATAATGATATAGCAATTCTGTGAAAACCACGTGAAAGAAGAATAGTGATATTTTCAAAGCATTTAAAAAAACTCATTAAAAAGTCATTTTTTTCGTTCCGAAAACATTTTTCTAAAGTAGGATCATTTTTGGCTTATTAAACAATTTGAATAACTTTGTTAATATTGACTCTAGACCAGAACTACTTTGGGATTTAAAAAGCTGGTATTTTTACACGAATTTTCAAAAAAAAACTTTTTGCCTAGATTAATCAGATTTTTATTTAATTCACAGCTACTTTGTTTATAACAATGAAGCAACCTAACTTGCGCCATTTTGAAGTTAAAGGTATATAGTTTACGTGTAAAGTTTGACTAAACGTTGAACTTCAATAAAGTGGTTAATAAAGCTTTAAAATTACGTACTAACGAAATCGATCCGTGGTAGGTGGAGAGGAATAATTATTAAAATCCGTGCACTCAAAAAATGAAATCGATTCTTTAAAAATATGCTGCAGTTATTATCTCCGGAGCTTGTTGATGGATTTTGATCATAATATTTTTAATTTGTATGTACTCGTAGTCTTGTAGAGTACGTTATGAACACATATCCCCACCTAACATTACAAAATGTTAGGGGGAACCCCCCTTCTCACTCAGGAATATGAAAAATAGATTACGACCGATTCTAAGACCTAGCGAAGCAACAAATGATCGGACCAAAATTCAAAAACTGCCATTTTGAACCTCTGCTCATATGCTAAAAGATGAATACTCAATCAGATATTTAATTAACCTATTTTTACCTGTAGCGATTTAAATGAAAAACTGCCATTTTTTGACGCTTATTTGATAATAACTAAAATTCTCGTCCGAACTCTGAAGGGATTTTTGTATTTATAATGTATTAGGTATATAGTATCCAAAAAACCCATTTGCAACTTGGCTGCTCAAGTGTCCCGACAAAAACCTTATTTCTCTGGACTAAAAACAAAATGTTTGAATTAATATGTATATCGGAGATTACATTTATAAAAGAGAAACGTGTTACTTCCATTACTTATTTCCGTATTAGCCAAACTAAACCATTTAATAAAACTTATCTTAATATCTAATAATTCGCTAAATTATAGATAAGTTTCAAAGATGTAATAACTTAATTACCTCTATTATGCAAAACCGAAATTTACAAATATCCTTTTATATCTACCGCCTTGCTATGCTAAAATTCACAAATACCATGCGAGCGGAATCTCACATAATGATAGATTAATAAAAAGCCATGACCAATAACCCATATAATATATTCAGCGATCTCCAATACTTTCCCTAAAGAATCTCTTCACAGAACTAAATTAAAAGATGTAACCTGTAATTTTTCATGCTTCTGGCGCTGTTAGTGACCTGTACAAAAATTTATTTTGTGGTTAATCATATTCTTTTTATTAATTTAAATGAAGTACATGCCCAAAGAACCACATTGTTGTTTGTAGGTAAGAAACATTTTCTTTAAATTGCTACTAGACCAGGACGCATCTGTAAAAATGTTAGTACATTTGGGTATTGAGAGGTGACTCATCTTTTTTTGCAGAATTTGCTTGAAAAAAAAAACTCATATCATAATATTTGAGTTATCCTCCCACTCAAAAAGGTCCGGAACATTGTTTAAATAATTAAAATGTCAAAAAATGAAGGAAGAATTCGATTTTTTTCTTCGTTTTTTGATTATAACTTTATAAGTATTCATTTCCGAGGAAAGTTGCCCTGACATAAAAGTTAAGTAATTAAATTTCCTACAATATAGGATTGGTTAAAAATTAAAAAAATTGTCACCCTTGTTGAAAAATAGCAATATTTGCGAAAAAAACCATAAAAAACAAGTATTGTCATTTTACGTTTTCCAACCATTTATGTTACACTTAGGACTTTCATATTTCACCCAGAAAAAATATAGTATATAAAATAATATTGTTAATTTAATTAAGATCGGTTTAAATAGCGATAAAGCGTGTTCTCATACTGCAGAAAAGAACAACATATTTATATGTGACATTTGTTCTTATATACGTACCTAGTCCTAAATAAAAGGTCTTATTTCCCATTTTGCAATAAAACATAAAAAAGGCCTATTTTTAAGTTTCTGACTACTGAAGATATTGGTTTTTCAAAGGTAAATTTTGCTTGGCAGTCTTATATCTACTTAAATGTACTTTTTAGGAAATTTTATGCAAAAAATTAAATATTGTGAACCTATCCTGTTTTATCCAACCGTGCTCTGCTAGAACGGGATGTGCAGGACTTTAATAAATATTTTTTTTACTATTTTCAGTCATTAAAAGTAGCTAAAAATATGTTTTATATGTGCTTCAATAAATGTTATACCTATAAAAAGAATAATATGATAATTTCTTTAACATTTTTTCCGTAATAAAAATAAACAAGAAAGGTATCCCGTTTGGTTCATCTCTCCCCTACGCAAATTTGTATATCAGTGCAACTTTTCTCGGAATTTTTCCCTCATTTTTTGACATTTTGATTAATTAAACAATATTACGGACCTTTTGAGTGGGAGAATAACTCAATTATCATCATATGAGTTAATTTCAAGCAATTTCTGCAAAAAAATATGAGTCACCTTTTAACGTTCATCTCAAAACAGATGCGCCCTGGACTATACATGATTTTAATATCTGATCTAGTGACCATGACAAGTTGCACATGGTTTGTTTCTACTCATAACTGCTTAAGGTTGAATATTTGTATCATACATAGAAGTTTAAACTTATTAAAAAAATAAATAAAAGTCAATATGGTTCGGAAACTATATATAATTATCTAAAATTGGTAATTAAATGGTAATTTTTCCTATTTTTGTCGCACATTTTTAGACTATTTTTATACCATCTCTCAGTAGAGAACATATAAAACATACAGTTGTTCCAACTGATCTTGGTACATGCAGGACATTATTCATGAATTACTTTTTATACTAGGTCTCTTTTTTACTCACAGAAACTAGTATCCCAAAATTGAGAAACAACAATCAGTTAAACAAGGATAGGCGATACGGCATATCTTTGATACATTATTTACTAAGAATTTTGACGTTGATTATTTTCAGTGACATTGGCGCATTTGTTGTGTTTAAAAATGGTTTTTCATATTATTTAAAATTTTAGTCTTTATTTGTACATTTCATTGTACCTAATTCTTAAACACAATAATTGTTAGAACGACTAACTGTTGCTCTCTTATTTAATTACTTCCGGTAATTATTTATTTTTAAGCTAATGTAACTAGTTATATTTTTTAACCTATAAATTGTCATTATACTACATTAACAATAAATAAAAATGAAACAAAAACCATGGTGATCAGCAAGAGGGATAAACTCATAACAAGGATTTAGGTAAAAAATGAAGATATTGAACAAGTGGACAAAATTTAATACTTCTGGTGTCTGGATTACGAAAGATCTAAATCCGAAATCAGAAATTCGATCAAGAATAGAGCAACCAAGAGCAGCCTTTTTGAAGATGCAGTCGAGGAAATGAAGCATTTTGGCTCGCAATATTTTCGTCCAGCATGTATTTACTTAAAATTTTCACAGAAGGTACGGAATTGATCGTCCAAGGATCATTTTCTATATCATGCCACTGTACGCTAAAACCTTGGGGGTGGTTGCTACTCCATCTCGGTGGTGTGAATTTTTTATTACATTTTAGCCATGTAAATCGATGTAGACAATTATTCTAAAAAAATGTTTTTTACATTTTCTTCGTAAAACTAATATTTTTCGAGTTATTCGCGGTTGAAAGTAACAGTTTTTCGGCGAAAACATCCACCTCTTTTGAGGGTTTTTTGAGAATAACTCGAAAAATATGCATTTTATCAAAAAAAAAAAACTGTAGATACCAAAATTGTATCACTTAGTAACACAAACCAAATTCTTTTTCAATAATATTTTTACGACCAATACGAACCAAGACGGCATGTTAAAGGTTAGCTCTTTTCGTCAAATTCATAATTTGAAATATTTAAAGCCAAAAAAGCCAAAATTTAGATAATCTTTTTTCAAGATACAATTAGACCTTAAAAAAATAATAATAAATGTTTCTCGCATAAAAATTGAGCGACTTATGATCAAAAATATCGGTACCTGCTTTTCTCTACGAAAAAATTAGTTAAAATAACCCCCTAACTGCCCTCGTAATTAAAAATTGGTCTTAATCGTTCTGTAATTCCATTTATATTTACATTATAAATACACCCAAGAAGTTTGACCTATTTAAAAACGTTAAAGTTTTATATACGTTTAAAACGTTGGAGTTTAAAGAAAAATAGATTTTTTGCAATTTCGTATTTTTCAACTTTTTTCAAAATATCTCCGAAAATACTAAAGATACGAAAAAAATGATACACTACTAAATTGTAGCTTCTTTAATAACTAAAATTTTCTTGTGCACAGATTTTTATTACAGTGAACAGTTAGCAAGATATAGCTGTTTAAAACCTCTATTCACGAGCAAACACCCCCTTATTCGAGCCCTTTAAACCCACCCCAATTAAAAACTAAGATATGTAATGGAATTTAATTTACATAGTCTTATAGCTCTCCAAAAATCCTTCAAAATCATTTTTGAAAAAACTTTTTATCGCAATAGTCCGCTTATAATATAGCACTTTCAATGTATATAATACCACAGAACCGGTTCCTATACTGGAAGATGACTAAAAAACTATTTGTATTTGTATTTGTACATATTTGTAAATTCGTATTTTTGTTTAAATAAACGTTTTTGTGTAATCCTTTAATTCTACTTTTTTCTGTATAGATCTATTAAAATATCTGTAGAAATTGCAATGTTATTAAGGGTTAAAATATTATGACATATCCTGTAGCATAAAACTATCATAATTTAACCAATCAAAAGCAAATTTTACCCATATTAAAGTTTACAAAGTTTTTATATAATTTTTGACAATAGGGGGTAGTTTACACCCCTAAAAATAATCTACGCCCTTAAGCATGATATATAATATGAAGTACAGGGTGAGATGATCCTAATCTCAAATTTTTATGTAAATCGATGCAAGCCGAAATTATTCTTTTAGGATAAGTCAATTTATTATACAGTGCTAGTCAAAAGTCCGTACCCCCCTCGTATCTTTTGAACGGTTATACTTATAATAGTGAAATTTGGAGAGAGGAAATAAACGGATGTAAGCTTCTTAACTAGTCATGACAGGTGACGTAATTATGACAGATGACTTTACAGCGCCACTGTGACAGACAATTTTAAATGGGACCTTATGGCAAGTGATACCTCGTTTGAAGGGTATTGAAAATACCTATTCAGTCATACTAATTTTGTTTGAGTTTAAGCTTATTTTGATGAATTATTTACTTACTTTACTTAATCAGTAGACCCATTAGTACCTTTCGGTGTAGGGCCATTTATAATACAATTCATTAAATTACAATTCAATAAATTACAATATTTTACAATCTTCTGAATTGTCCTAGCTCTTAACGAACTTTCTCCATTCCTTCCTATTGGATGCCATCTGTGTTGCTTCCTGCCAAGTCTTACCCTTACTCTGCAGTATCTGCGAAATGTCACTGTTCCATTCTTTGATGGGCCTTCCTCTTCTATTCTTACCTATTGGTTTGGCTTCCCACACTCTTTTCACTTGTCTATCATTGTCCATCCGGGTTAGATGTCCGAACCATGCCAATTTTTTCTTCTTGATTGAGTCGAGTATCGGCTTGATTTTGAGTCTTTCTCTTATTTCTTCATTTCTGATTCTATCTGTTCTTTTTACTCCTATCGTTCTTCTGAGGTATTTCATCTCTGCTGCCTGTATTCTGCTCTGGTGTCTTTTGTTTAATATCCAATTTTCTGCTCCATATGTCACCGTAGGTCTATATATTGTTTTGTATATTGTCATCTTGGTCTTTGTTGATATTTCTTTGTTATTAAGGAATCCTCTATTTAGTGCTTGGAATAGTTTTCCTGTGTTTTCCATTCTGTTGTTAAGATCGTCCTCTATGTCTCCTTTGTTGTTGATTACTGTTCCTAAGTATTTGTATGAATTTGTCTGTATTAACTGATGTTGGTCTATCATTATTTCTATTTGATCTTCCGTCCCTTGTTTCCTTGATATTTTCATTATCTGAGTCTTCTCTTTGTTTACGTTTAAGTTGTATTTGCTTGCTTCTAGGTTCCATTTCTCTAAGTTGTATTTCAGTTTTTCTGCTGTTTCCGCAATTAATACTATGTCGTCTGCAAATATACACATCTCAGCGTTTATCATTTGCATTCTGTTCCAACCGATGCAGTATTTCTTGAAAGTTTTCTTACATTCTTTCACTATCTCATCTATCACATTTATGAATAGCACTGGGCTGAGACTTCCCCCTTGTCTAACTCCTTGAGTTGTTTCAAATGGTTCTGACTGTATATTTAACATTCTTACTGTATTTGTTGTTTTCATGTATATACTCTTTGTTGCTTCTATCAGTTCTTCGCTTACTTCCTTCTTCTTTAGGCTTTCCCATAATATATCTTTTCTTTTGACTGAGTCGAAGGCTTTTTCCATGTCTATAAAGCTCAGGTATATTTCTCTATTTTTCTTTAATGCTTTTTCTATTACTTGTTGCATGGTAAATATATGGTCTTGTGTGTTGTGTCCTTTCCTGAATCCACTTTGTACGTCCTCTAATTTATGTTCTATTTCTTTTCTGATTTTCCTTTCTATTATGGTTTCGTATACTTTTGCTGCTACACATAGTAGTGATATACCTCTATAGTTCTTACAGTCTCTTGTGTTTCCTTTTTTGTATATAGGTATAATTACTGCATTTGTCCATTCTCTGGGTATTACTTTTCTCTTCCATATTAGGTTATATATGTATAACAATTTTTCTTTTGCTTTTATTCCTATATATTTCATCATTTCTGGTGCTACTTCATCGCTTCCTGGTACTTTTCCAATCTTTATCTTTCTTATTGCTTCTTCTAGTTCTTCTTTTTCTATAGTTTCTGGATTTTCCGTGTTTCTTATGGATACTCTCTTTATGTGGCTTTCCTTCTCCATTGTGTTCACTTGATTTCCATTCAGTAACAGCTGGAAATGTTCCCTCCATCTTTCCATTATTGTGTTATCGTCATTTATTATTATTCCTTCCTTGTTCATTATTTGTTTCAGTTTCGTTTCTTTGTTGCTTCTTAGGTTTTTCAGTGTTCTATAAAATAATTTTACGTTTTCTGTGCTGTTTTCTTCCATTTTTTCTCCGAATTTTTCCCAACTTTTCTTTTTCTCTTTCCTAACTATCTCTTTAACTTTTGTTCTTTTTCTCTTATAATTTTCATATTTTTGTTGTGTTTTGTCTTGTATGTATTCTTTCCATAATTTCTTTTTTTCTTTTATTTCTCTTTTCACTTCATCGTTCCACCAAGACGTTCGTTTCCCTCTGTTGTTATTTCTTGTGGTTCCACATATTGATTTAGCTGTTTTTATCATCGCATTTTTAAATTTTCCCCATTCTTCTTCTATTGTTTCTGTTATTATATGTTCATTGTCTATTTCTTTCTCTAGCCCTTCTGTGTATCTTATTTTCGTTGTTTCTTCCCTTAGTTTATAAATTTTTATTATTTCTTTGTGTTCTCTGTTTATGTTCTCATTTCTTTTTATTTCTTTTCTTTTTCCTTTGAATGTGGTTTCTAGTAGATAGTGGTCACTACCAATTTCATAACTCCTTTTCACCCTTACGTCTCTTATCCAGTTCTTCTCTGTTTTTTGCACTATAGTATAGTCTATAATTGATTGTTCGTCTCTTGATTTGACTTCTCTTGTGATCTTGTGTATCCTTTTATGTTGGAAGTGTGTGTTCATAATCACCAGGTTATTGTCTAGACAGAATTCAAGTAGTAATTTTCCATTTTTGTTTATTTTTTCCTCCCCATACGGTCCGATGACATTGTTCCATTTTTCTGCTTCTTTCCCCACTCTACTGTTCATGTCTCCTGTGATCACCATTTTCTCTGTACAATCATTTATCACTTCTTGTAATTTGTCCCAGAACTCATTCTTTTCGTTTTTTGTTGCGTCTTCATCTGGTCCATAGCATATGATTAGGTTTGTATTGGTTTCCTCTGTATCCATATATATGTCTACTCTTAGTATACGTTCGTTGTAATATATCCAATTTTTTACTTTGTTGATACTATCCTTCTTAATCAGGCACGCTACTCCTGCCTGAGCTCTCTTCGTTTCTTCCACTCCACTGTATATTAGTAACATTCCGTTTTCTAATATTATTGATCCTCTACCTTTTTTATTTGTCTCTGTTATAGCTACTATTTCAATGTTCTTATCTCTAATTTCTTTCCCCAGTTCTATTTCTTTCCCATTTATACCTCTTACATTCCATGATGCCATTTTCAAAATTGTTCTGTTCTTTTCTGTGTTTAAGTTGTACTTCAATTTGTTTTTCCTTACGTTTGTGTTATTATCTTTAAATCTGGTCATGTCCCTGTTCTTTGCCTGTTTTGTTTCTCGGTCCATCATTGTGTTTTCTACAGCTAGTTTTTTGAACAAGTTGGTTCTGTATTGTATGTTACTTTTTCTATCCGGCTTGTTTTTTGGTTCCATTTCCACTTAATGCCTTCAATAATTATGAATCCATATCCAATTTTTGTCCTTTTCCCATTAGTCTTTTCCTCTGCTGCTATCTTCCTAAGGTTTCTTTGTATTTCTATCTCTTTTAATGTTAGGTCACATTCTATATATACTCTATGTTGTTTATAGCTCATTAGTTTACCCTTGGCTTTCAGTATTTTCATTTTATCTTCGAATTTTTTACATTCTATAACACACATTGTTTCATTTATCTTTTGTACCCTATTTATTTCTGATTTTACTCCCATTTTTGCTTCTATGAAGTTCTCTATTTGCTCTGTTCCTATTGTGTCTAGTGGTAAGCCTCTCATTATTAGGTTATTTTTCTTCTTTTCTTTCTGACATGCTTCCAAGGTTATTTCTATTTTATCTATTTTTTGTTTCATCGTAGCCATTTCTTTCTTTAGATTTTCATTTTCTCTTATTATTTCTTTCATTTGCAATTTGTATTCATTATTTTCCTTCCTAATTTCTTTTAGTTCCTCAATCATATTACCCATTGTATTTTTTATATCTTCCAGGTCCTTGTTTTTCTTTTTGTTATCGCTTGCTAATTGTCTCATTAGTTCCATCATTTCGTTCTGGCTGCTGGTTTCATTCGTTGATGGTTTCGACCTGTCTGGTGTTCGGTTCACTTTTCTACTCCTGCTAAATATATCTGGCTCCTCTTTGCTTTTTCTTTTACCGTCCTCATTAATGCTATCATTACCATCCGCCATCTTTCTTCCTATTCAAATTATTAAAGTAGGTATATATTTATAAATACAAATATTAAATCAAATTAAAACCTACTTTATTAAATCAAATTAATTAAATTTTTTACTTTAATTACAAAATATTTATATATTATTCAATTTTTTACTTTAATTATAAAACTATTTAAATACCATTTAATATCTTATTTATTTATTTATATCAACAATTAATGTTCACTTGAATAAATTAGATTTATCAACAATGTCTTCTTCTTATCTTCAATATCTTCTTATTCTTCGATATCTTCTTATTCTTCAATATCTTCTTATTCTTCAATATCTTCTTGTTTTCGTTCAGAAAGCCGACTCTGTATTTTTCGATAGATAGATACCGAAGTACCTTAATTATAATTAAATCAATTTATTAGTAATTACCACTGCTGAAAGCAGCTTCGGCTAGTCCACCCATAGGACCTTGACTTCTTATCAGTGCCAAAAAACTTGACTATGACTGTAATTATTTTACTGTTAGTAGTTAAAATATAATTTTATTAAAACTAGGTTAGATTAATAATGTATGAATCTTACTTTCAATATTCTTTTTAAATTTACACTGTAAATTTCTTAACTCACTTATTTACACTTTGCAAATAATTTGGTGATTTTTCTGCTCACAAAGCTTCAGTATTTGAAGTTTTTTTTGCGGAGCGGATTTAAATCGACCTCACTGTCTCTTTACCAGGACCGGTTCATGATAACTCGATGAATTATTTAAATAAATATAAAATCTTAGTTTCGCATTTAATTTGACGTTGACGTAAAAACTACTAGAGAATTAAAAAACGTCAACTTTTTGACAAAAAAACCATAGGCGGCCATTTGAGTTTTTATTAATTAAATGCGAAACTACAATATTTCATTTATTTAATTTATTCACCAAAATCAAAATCAACTAAAACCCAACAAAATTAGTATGACTGAATAGGTATTTTGAATACCTTTCAAACGAGGTATCACTTGCCATAAGGTACCATTTAAAATTATCGGTCACAGTGGCTCTGTAACGTCATCTGTCACTATTACGTCACCTGTCATGACTAGTTAAGAAACTTACGTCCGTTTATTTCCTCCCTCCAAAATTCACTACTATAGATATAACCGTTCAAAAGATACGAGGGTGGTACGGACTTTTGACTAGCACTGTATATAGCTCCAACAATGGTGGTTGTAAGGGTTAAAATATTATGATATTATATCTTAAAACATAAAGCAATAATTATGTAACTATATTATATAATATATAATCCGGTTATCTTCTACCGTGAGGTGTCGAGAACATATGTAACTAATAAGAATCAAATGTTGACAATATTAAAGTTTAAAATGTTATTATATAATATTTTAAAATTAGGGGATGTTTTCACCCTTAAAAAATCAACAGCGTACAATGGCTCGATATAGAAAATGCAAATCGATGCTGGACGAGAAAATTGCGAGGTTTTGCCATTTTTCAGTTTCATTTCCTCGACTAATGAGGAAATTTCTGAGTAACCAAAGATTCAATATGCAAATCCGATATTGGATGGTAAAATGTTATATCCACTCTATTCTTCTTTATAATGTCGAAGCTTGGACTCTTAATGTTGACCTAATGAGAAAGATAGAAGCTTTTGAGATGTGGCTTTTTAGGAGAATTTTGAAAATACCGTGAACCGATCATATTACGAACTAAATGGTGTTGCACAGAATAGGAAGAGACAGGGAACTTTTGACCACCATTAAAAAGGGAAAAACAGCATATTTGGGGCACATATTTAGAAATGATAAGTACGAGTTGTTACAGCTAATTATGAATGGTAGGATAGAAGGAAAAAGGGATCCTGGTAGACGACAACTATCCTGGCTGAAAAACATCCGCGACTAGACCGGGTTAAACACACAGACGCTTTTCAGAAAATCAGAAGATAGAGACGAATTTGCAATGATTATACCCAACCTTCATTAGTGGAGTCGGCACTAGAAGAAGAAGATACTACATGAGTATGGCTATAGTTCTGTCAAACGGAAACTTATTTGTTTATTTTCGAGATTACTGTTTTAGTTCAAAAACCTCTTATGTTTCAATTCAGAAGTTCAGAGGTGATGAACCATCCATTGGTAAGGGGATGGTGCATCACCTCTGAACCGAATTGAAACATAAGCTGTTTTTTAAGGTACCCCGTCAAAATAGCCCCGCCAAAAAAGCTCCGACAAAATAGCCCCGACATAATATCCCGCACACAAAATAGCTCCGACAAAATAGCCTGTAGACAAAATAGCCGCGGAATAATAGCTCACCAACAAAATAGCCCCGACAAAATATCCTCGACAAAATAGCCCCCGACAAAACAGCTCCCTTCAGACTTCATCATGAAATAAACCCTTAAAAATACATTTTTTCGGAAATGGTAATTATCCTCTATGCAGATGTGTATCTTAACCACATTAAATAAAAATGGTCTTTTCAGAGAACTCGAGTCCAGTCTTCTCTGCCTCTTGGAAGTTTGAACATTCAATTTAAGCGAAAATCAATGTTTATTTGTGATATAAATTTTTTTTTCTGTTTTCGGGCAACAGTAAAATGCATTTTAAATTAAATCAATTACATACATTCTTCTTTTTTTGTCAAATAATTTAAATTAAAAAAAGTTTTTGGACACCTTGTATAAATAATTATGTAATTGTTTATATTACTAAAGAGAATTAAATAGCCTTTCAAATGAGCTAGCACACGACCCCTATTCTCATTTAAAAAAATCATCGATTACGTCATCACGCAAAGATGGATGACGTCACTAGTATAACATATATAACAGAATATCATAATTTAAAAATAAAAATCGATCTATTTCAGGATTTTTCCTCAACGTCGCGGGTTTACGAAATAACGAATTTATTCCTTCCATTTGTACCATACTGTAGCTAAATTGCCAATATGAATGAGTCAGATTAAATTAAATTATTAGAAGAATTTTTTTACTGAGCAACAAACTTTTTGTTTAATTTATTAATATTTTGTATTTTGACAACGACGTCCGAAGTGGAAGTTGAAACGTTAATAAAATATTTTTTTAAGTAAATTGTGGCTTATTTCCCAATTAGAATAGTAATTTAAAATAAATGGTACTCCGTTAAAAGCTAAAACTTTTATTGGAGGTGTTTTCTAAGAGGCTGTTTTAGCCGGGGCTATTTTAGCCGGGGCTATTTTAGCCGGGGCTATTTTAGCCGGGGCTGTTTTAACCGGGGCTATTTTGGTTGCGGGCTATTTTGTCGGGGCTATTTTGTCTCCGGGCTATTTTGACGGGGCTTTTTTGACGGGGCTGTTTTGACCGGGCTATTTTGACGGGTCACGGTTTTTTTATATTCCATTTTGCTCATATTTTGAGTACAAGGCGTCAACTTTCGTTAGAATTTTTCCTAGACAAATAGACGGAATGTGACTGCATATTGTAGAGTCCCTTTCGTCTTCTTTATTCGTTGTCTCCTTGCATTATAAATGGTAAAAGGAAGATATTAAGGATGTTACCAGAAAGTGGTTCCACAAGAAGTTTCAGATTTATAATTTAGATTGTGATCAATCTCGTCAATAGTTAAAAAGGATTAAACACTTCACTAAAATAACTTTATAAAATATGTCCACCGGCATAATAGCCATTTCCTAAAAATTACATTGACAATATAATTGACAGTCAATTAACAGACATTGACAGTCAATTATATTGACAGTACATCTACATTGTACATGCCTACATGGCGACAAAGAGTTCCACTTAATCTTTTGACTTAACTTGTTTGCAAATCAATCATTACGTTTCTGCAAAGATCCGTTGGAACAACTTGTATCTGCTGATACATTTTATTGTATCTACATATCTAAGTTCCTTTCAACTATAAGTATAATATTCCCCTAAAAATATAAAAAGATCCAATCTCTCGGATTACATATTTTAAGTATAATGCATAATTTATTCAGGTATTCACATCATATCATTAAAAAATCTTCAAACGCTTCTATTAGAAATACAGTCCTGCATTGAGAACCTTAATAGATAGCTGAAATGAAGTGAAGTGAACAATACATAATGTGAAACGAAATGGAGTTCAGTATCAATGCCAAGAAGAAAGAAAAGAAGTCGGAAGTGTCTGATAATGTCTCATTTTGTGATTCTTGTAGCTTTAATTGTATTTTTTTTTTTTCGAAATATAGGTCGAAAATAATTGAAAATAAAAATATCGTGTATACGTATCGTACACGTTTTTAAATTAAAATTGAAAAAAATAAATTAGGAAACTAAAGTCAATGATTTTAGCATATTGTATTATTATTTTATCGCCAACCGTCACTAAAGTCATTCATTATTGTACCATTTGACGCCATTTGCGGCAGTAAAGAACACTTTATTGTACTGAAAGAAGAATGTTACTTTACCTGCCGCGGTTAATAAAATTAACTGAGATTGAATGTAAGCGGTCGATGGCAGTAATCGATTATTTATTTGAGTAAACTTGCAATTTATTTACTATATTTATTAAAAATATTGTACAAAATTTACGTTATTATTAATTAAATTTATGTCAAAAAGTGAAATTTTGTAGTATTTTGCAATTATATTCATAAAACATAAATCGAAACTTTACAGATTTAGTAATTAGATACCTACGCAATATTGATTACTTAAACAACTATCGATTAAACATCGAAATTGGCCATCATGCAAAAGCATTCTGTCATCGTCATTACTGTCATACGAAATTTTTATTTCTAAAATTAATAAAATTCTTAAATCTTTTAAGTTTTGTATTAATGCAAATATATTATGAAATGGTGTTTTTGTTAATTCGATTATATATAGGACGGTGACAGATATTAATGATAATTTGTTAGCAAATATATTTATTTAGATTTTCTTCTATTCATCAAGCGAAAAGCAACTGCGCTGTACAAACTGATATTTTCTTACAATTGTACACTTTTCTGATAACTTGTATTTTCTTACAAACTGACGATTTATTCATTGCTCTAAAACCGGTTGAGATATGAAAATGAAATTTTGTAGTTTTTAAGATACAGTTATTTCACATTTTTTGACATACAACTAAGAATTTTATATTCACCATTGGCGTGCATGCGGGTAATATTACCCATCATATTACCCGTATGCGCGCCAATTGAGAATATAAAATCCTTAATTGCATGTCAAAAAATGTGCAATAACTGTATCTTAAAACCTACCAAATTTCATTTTCATATCTCAACCGGTTTTAGAGCAATAAATAAATCGTCAGTTTGTAAGAAAATAATTCAACATCCAGTATCTCGGAAACGAAGCATTTGCCGACATGGGTTTATCAAGCAAACGGCCATTATTTTTTTATGCAGATTTGCCCCTTAAAGTTTGTCGCACTTATTTAGAAACACCCTGTATTGATAAAGAACATGGCTAGTTGTTAAAGTACCTAACTTTTTTATTATCCAACATAAGCGAATGAATCAAAAAACAGAATGTTAAGAACACCTGCGGCTATATTTTAGGCCATTGATTATGTACTATAGAAAGGAACTACAACGTTAACGGGGTTTTATTATTTCATATGGTCAATGAATCTCTTTATATGAAAAAACCGCGGAGTGCTACCATTTAAAGGGGTGCGTTTTTGAGAAATGGGCGAATTAGTCCCTGGGCACAGGTTACATTAGGATGAGTTCTATACACTTTTGGTACAAACACGTCTACATAAAAATTGTTCCTGGTTAAATTTCCTATCTAAATATAACTTTTTAAAGTCAAAGATACTTTTTTTTACAAAAATATATTCAAAAGAAAAAGCACAAAGAACCCTAAAAGAAAGAAATTTTGTTTTTTGTCCCATAACTTGTGTCCACGAGGATATAGGTATATACATTGCTTCAGAGAAAAAAAACTTACATAATTTGTCTTTAAAACGATGTTTGATAGAGGTCATTAGGATTTACAGTTTTCGAAATATAATTTTTCAAATTTCGCCACTCACAGCAATTTTGGGCAATTTTCCTTGTTATTTCGCAAATATTGTTCTGTAACTTTTTTTTACGTAACTTTAGGCATATGCAATGGTACATGTAAGAGGAATAGAAATTAATTACCTTTAAAATGTTCTACAGTATAATGTTCTACAACTTCTTTTAAAGAGGTTATATTTTTCAAGACTTTTCTACTATCTTTTTTTCTACATTTAGGTATATATTATATAATAAAAAAGAAAGCTTAATCTGTTGACTTTAAAATGGTGTATTATAAAAATATTATTTTTGAATAAGATATACTTTTTCAAAATGTAATAAGTACTTGCAACGATTTTTGATTTTAGGATTATTTTTATAATTCCTCATTATAACTTTTTTATGTGATTGTGTGTTATGATTGAATCTTATTTTTTATAGGTACCTAATACTTTGGATCCACTTGACTCGGCCGGGCAAACTTCAAAATATGGATTAATTCCAATATTTACTGTCAAAGCACCTGCACCCCAAGCTTTGCTTGAAAAAATAGCATGTAAATGTACAAAAAACTGCGGTTGTAGGAAGATAGGAATTAGTTGTTTAATATTCTGCAAAGGGTGCATGTGCATGGGTACTAATTGTGGGAACTCTAAGATAACTGATGTGTCAGAGGAAGATATTGAAGCTAATGCTAACGAAGAGATGGAATTTTATTTTGAATTTTTTTAAAATGTTAACGTTTAAATAATTTTAACTAAAATGATGTTTTCTAAGACTAATGTTTATGTAATTTTTGTAAAAGAAATAATTTTAAATAATACAGGTAAACAAATATCAAAGGATCACTCGGTTTCCATTACATATTTAAATATAGATGATACAACATTTCAAGAACAGAAAGTAAGCCCTCTTTATTATGCAATATATAGTATATTCATGTACAAGAAAAAAAAGTTATAGAAATTTCAAAAATAATCGTAAAAAATGTAAAAAATAATAATTTTTATATTAGGTATTATTAATATATAATATAATATTATATAATATATTATATAATAATATTATTTTATTTTTATATTATATTATAAAGAATCGTTAAAAGTATAAAACCTTGAAAACCCATAATCTCTTTAAAAAAAGTCGCACAACGTTACACAGTAGACCATTTTAAAGGTAATTGATTTCTATTCCTATTACGTGTACCATTGCATAAACCTAAAGTTACGTAGAAAAAAGTTACAGAACAATATTTGCGAAACAACAAGGAAAATTGCCCAAAATTGCTATGAGTGGCAAATTTTGAAAAATCATATTTCGAAAACTGTAAATCCTAATTACCTCTACTAAACAACGTTTTAAAGAAGAAATATGTAGGTTTTTTTTCTGTAAAGCAATGTCTATACCTATATCCTCTTGGACAAAAGTTATGGGACAAAAAACAAAATTTCTTTCTTTTGGGTTTCACGGTGCTTCTTCTTTTGAATATATTTTTGTAAAAAAAAGTACCATTGACTTTTAAAAGTGATATTTAGATAGGAAATTTAACCAGGAACAATTTTTATGTAGACATGTTTGTACCAAAAGTGCATAGAACTCACCCTAATGTAACCTGTGCCCAGGGACTAATTCAACGATTTCTCAAAAACGCACCCCTTTAAATGGTAGCACTCCGCGGTTTTTTCATATATAGATGTCCATTGACCATATGAAATAATAAAACCCCGTTAACGTTGTAGTTCCTTTTAGCTATCTTATTTTAAATATAATCAATAGCCTAGTTGGGTTTTAATTTCAATAGTTTATAAATGCTAGAATATTATACAGGGTGTGGTGAACTTTGAGAATAACACACAGTTTGATTGGTACAATGATCATTTACCTGTCTAGCATAATAATTTTATTACAGCGGTATTGTTAAAGAATAAGGCTATAAAATGTTGTAAAAAAATCACCTAAATCGGACAACAGATTTAGAAAATTCACGACATCAAAAATTACCCATTTTGTGGGGTGGCCATTTTTTGTGCCGCTCAGTGTACTAATTTCAGGCCTTTCTTATTATTGTTTAAAATATATTTATTTCGTTGAAATTATAATAATAGAAGTATAACGTCTTACGTGCGTACCAAGTACACACACTCCTTTTCCATTAGAATGTAATTAAGTAAGTGTTCTTCTTCTTCACGTACCATCTCCTCTAAGAAGGTTGGCAACCATCACGGCAATTCGCACTTTCGATACCGTTGCTCTAAAGAGATCAGCAGAAGTGCAATTAAACCAAGCTCTCAAATTGTTTAACCAGGAGATGCGTCTTCTTCCGCGACTCCTTCTACCCTGTATTCTTCCTTGCATTATTAATTGTAACAAGTTATAACGCTCGCCCCTCATAACATGTCCCAGATATTGTAGTTTTCTGACTTTAACTGTATTTAAAACCTCTTTATCTTTTCCCATTCTTCTCAACTCAAGTAAGTGTTAAGTAAGTGTTAATGTTTTTTATGATTGGCGATAAAATGTATGCACCACCTCAGTAAAGACTCTTTATCGAACTCATCTGTTATTTGCCTCGCTCGCTAACGCTTGCTCTGGTCATAATATCAGACTCGTTTGATAAAGAGTAACTTTACTGACTTGGTACATAAATAACTATTATATCTTTCGTATTATTATTCTATTACATCATCATCATAATCATGCATCTCCAAGTGGAGCAAAGGGCACCTTGCGGTGTTTCAAGTAACATGAGAGGTTACTAGTCCCACGCATCATCTGTTGAGTTCCGTCCAATTTTGTTTACTAGTTTTCTCCATTCTCTTCTGTTTTTTGCTATCTTTTTTGCATCGTTCCATGTTAAATTATTTTCTTTGAGTTCATTCTCTATTGTTCTTTTCCACGTATAAGATGGTCTACTCATTCTTCTTTTGCCTTGAGCATTGTAATGTAGAGCTTGTCTAGCAATATTTGTTGCTGGTTTTCGTAAGGTGTGTCCTATCCACTTCCATTTCCGTTTTTTATTGTATGTTCTATCCTTTCTTCATTTGTTATTCTCCACAATTCGTCATTAGTAATTTTGTTTGGCCAAAATATTCTCAGTATAATACGTAGGCACCTGTAAAAGGAGGAATGTATTTTCTGAAAGAATTTTTTATGGTGTTTCCATGTTTCTGCTCCATATAACAGGACAGACTTTACATTAGTTTCAAATAATCGTAGCTTTGTTCTTCTGCTGATGTTTGTCGAGGCCCATATCTTGCGCAAAGAGTTAAAAGCGTTTTGTGCGAAGCTTATTCTTTGTGTTATGTCCTTTTCTGTGCCTCCTGTTGTGTTTAGCAGACTGCCCAAATATCAGAAATCTTTTACTTCTTCTATTTGTTTCCCTTCCAAATATATATTGTTTCCGTTCGTTTCCCCATTTGATAGTATTTTCGTTTTTTTGGGATTTATTTTTAAGCCGGTTGTTTTTGCTATGTTGTTCAATCTGGTGATTTTGTTTTGCATGTGTTGTCTGTTTGATGTTATGAGACATATGTCGTCAGCGAACTTTAGATCCTCTAGTTTTGTTAATGGTGACCATTGTATACCTGTTTTTTTATCTTCAGTTTGTTTTATTATCCAATCTATGACTATTATAAACAATGTCTGTGACAAGACACAGCCCTGTCTTACTCCTTTTTTGATGCTTATTTGTTGGGATAGTTCCCCTTCATGTTCAACTCTGGTAAAACATTCGTCGTAGAAAAGCCTTATTACTCTTATATATTTGTCTGGTATTCCATAGAGTTTTAATATCCTCCACATCATATTACGATTTATTGAATCAAACGCTTTTTCGAAGTCTACAAATTTGATATAAACTTCCTATTCTATTACATCATTACCGTATTATTATTCAGTATAACTACTAGATCTACACACATAATCCTTATTGCCCTTCAGGGCGTCGGATATAGGGTTCCGCCTCTTATCCATTTCTTCCATACACTTCTATTGGTGGCCAGGTTCTTCATATCTCTTATAGTCATGTATCTGTTTTCACCTATATCATGGATTTGGTCCATCCATATCTTCCTCGGTCTTCCCTTTCTTCTTTGGTTTCACATTTTGGCTTCACGTTCCTTCTTTGTTAGTCTCTTTTGCTCCATTCGCTCTATGTGGCCAAACCACTTCAATTGTTTGTTTTCAATCTTCCTCATTATCGGTTCTTGCTCCAGCTCTCTCCTTATATCTTCATTTCTAAATCGTTCAAATTTCGCAACTCTTTCGTTTATCATTGAATCATGTTTCTTTTGCACAATACAAGTTTCCGCCCCATATGTCATTATCGGATTAACTATAACTATACTGTTATATACTCTGAGTTTAGTTTTATTATCTATTTATGATTTCAAAAAAAATGTATTACATATTTAATGAGTAATACAGATCAGTAGCTTTCTTCAATTTATTACTTATTGCAATATCCGTTTTCCCATCATCTGTTATAATATTTCCCAAATATTCACAAGTAGATATAGTTGTTCTATTACTTGTTCCTTTACTCTTATGTTGGTATTTCTTTCTTTTTTTTATCTTCATGTATTATTATAAGTTTTGTTTTATTGAGATTCATTTAAATTTTTTTAAGTTATGTATCTCTTTTTGCCAGATGTATATTGATTTTTGCATTTTCTTTACTGTGTCTGTGATTAAAGCTATATCAGAAGGGAGTTGATCGTTACTGCATTTAAATTTTTGTATCGTACTATGTATTGAAGGTTTGATCTTTTGTATCTTTTATTAAGGGGATAGGCGCAAAATGTCGGCTGTCAAAAGTTTTAATGTGTTTTAAATATATTCATTTTTTTTTGGAATCCTGATAAAACTAAGAAGTTTTTTTGAAAAATTTAAACGCAGAATAAAACATTACGTTATTAACGAGGTAAGAAAGTCCCTTAGAATAAATAAAAAGTTTCTTTCAAATGAAATATTTGCAATTAAAAATAACACTAAATTTTCCCTTTTATTTTCACCCCTGTAACTTATATAAACATTATAGAAGTTTTCAGAGACTTTCCGTCCTCAGTAATAATGTAATATTTCATTCTGGGTTTAAATTTTTCAAAAATAGTTATTAGTTTTCTTAGGATTCGAAAAAATTGAATACATTTAAAACACATTGAAAATATTGACAGCGACATTTTGCGCCTTTCCCCTTAAGCGCTGGTTTCCTCGAAAGCGATGCCGACAACCTGCGATCGTAACACTACGATGAATGACATCATAAAAAACTGTACCATGCAAAATAATAGCGTTGGTTTCCAAGGATGCGTTGGAAGCCACCGCTTGCTGAGCTTGCACATTCCATTGCCGCAGTGAAGAACCTTGATTTTTTCACCGTAATCTGACGTAATTCATTGCAGTGCTACGGTCGCTGTTTGTCGGTGCCGCTTTCGAGGAAACCCAGGCTTTAAGGTATCCATGACTACTGTAACTAGGAGAGGAATTAGTCCGTCTCCACTTTTTATAAATATATAAAAATATCAAATGAGATATATGTGTAAATCTTATTAGGCCAGGGTAATAAGAAAAAAATATACAGTGTTCGTGACACTTCAGCAGCCAGGGTACTGAAGCGTTTTTTCGACAGGTAATACCTATAGGAACAAATTGTAACTATTTCCTGCGTAGGATCTGGCGGCCATTTTTATTTATAAACAATTAACTGCCACAAAATGGCATTTTCCCCTTTTTTTCAAATCAATGGAAAACAATGAAACTTATGATTGTTTTAGTACAAATATCTTTGAGATTACTGAAAACTATTTAAAATGACATACTACAAAGTTTGATATACTCATTTATTGTTAATATAATTGCGAAAAAAGATCGGAATTGCAAAAAAAATATTTTCGCAATAACTGTTGTCAAAATTAGTGTATAGGTTTGAAATTTTTGTCAAATGAGACTTCTTTGGTAGTTAATATGTGATAAAAATTTCAAAGCGATTAATTCAATTGTTTAAATTTTATTCGAATTGTTTATCTCAGAGAGCATTTTTTTTTTCAATAACATAAGTCAGAAAAAAATGACGTTACAACTACAACCATTCTACAGGTGTCAAATGGAAGAGCATGAGCTATATTTTCAACTTGGTTTAAAAAAAGCGTATAAAAAATGCATTTATTAGTAATAAATAATTATGCAAAAGTATCCTAAATCTTTCCTTATAAACTTTTTGAATAACTTTTTCCAAAAAAATTAACTTTTTTACCCTGTTTTAAGTGAACAACTACCAAGTAATGTTATTTATATCATAATTGATAAAAAATTGTAATAAATATATATAATTTCTTATATAACAAAATAAAAAGTTTATAAGGAAAAATTTACGATACTTTTGCATAATTATTTATTACTAATAAATGCATTTTATATTCGCTTTTTTTAAACCAAGTTGAAAACATAACTCATGCTCTTTCATTTGACACTTGTGGAATGGTTCTAACGTCATTTTTTTCTGACTTATGTTATTGCAAAAAAAATGCTCTCTGGGATAAACAATTTGAATAAAATTTAAACAATTGAATGAATCGCTTTGAAATTTTTATCACATATTAAACACCAAAGAACCCTTATATGACAAAAATTTCAAAGCTATACACTAATTTTTACAATAGATATTGCGAAATTAATTTTTTTTTGCAATTCCGACCTTTTTTCGCAATTATATTAACAATAAATGAGTATATCAAACTTTGTAATACATCATTTTAAAGCTTTTTCCATAATCTCAAAGATATTTGTACTAAAAAAACTATAAGTTTCACTGTTTTCCATAATTTTGAAAAAAAAAAGGGAAAAATGCCATTTTTCACACTTAATTGTTTATAAATAAAAATGGCCGCCAGAACCTACGCAGGAAATAGTTACAATTTGCTCGTATAGGTATTACCTGTCGAAAAAACGCTTCAGTACCCTGGATGCTCGAGTGTCATGGAGAAAACCTTATTACCCTGGACTATATGTAAAAATGTAAAATGGCATAAATTACACGACCTTCCAGTACGGAAACCGTGCTGCCCATATGCTAAGCTTATGAGCGGATTTACTACTCGTTCTTGCATTAGTTGTAAGTTTAACGGTATTATTTTGAAAATTAATATCTCTGTAGTTTTCTGTTTGCTTCCTATCTCTCTTTTTAAATAATAAGATTAGTTCGCTTGTCATCCATTCTTCCTTATTTAATTGTGTCTTATAATCTTGTTAATTAATGTTCTCTGTTAATCCGTCATTGCAGCTCCACCATATTTCAACAATTCATTGGGTAGCCCATCTTTTCCTGTAGCTTTTATGTTCTGTACTTTTTCATGTGTTTTTTTGTACTTCCTGCTTGCTTATGTGAACTTCCTCGTTTATGCTAATTTCTGGTGTATCTGGTTCCAACATCATTTGTTGTACCTCTCTATATAACTTCTTTAGATAGTTAATCGGTGTGTCCTTTTCGATGTGTTTCGGGTCTATTAATTCCTTCAACTCTGCTCCTCTGCTCTTTGACCTTCTATAAAGCGCCATATTTCTATTTGTAAACCATAAAAATCATGCTGTAGTTCTTTTGAGAAGCGTTCCCAGTTCTTATTTTTAATTTCTCTCAGAAGTGCACGTGTTTCATTTCTTATTCTCATGTAATTGTCTTATGCTTGCGTCTTGTTTCACATGGTATCTACTTCAGGTAAGTTTATCTTTCTTTCACCTCTATACAGAACCACAGAATTTTTTACTTTGGGAGAGACTTGCTTTTGTTTATGTTTATTTTCTCTGAGCTTTTTTAGCTGAGTTCAAGATGGTTGATTTAATTTTTGTCCAGCTTTCCGCGACACCATCGCTTTAGCTGCTATGTATTCTTTTTTTGGTATAAAAAGATAAAATAACAAAAGAAAATACTAAGATATAAAAATTGAGAAGCTAATATTCTCGTCTCGGTATAATGACCCTACACACACATTGATGCACCTACACACGTACACATATAATATGCTATTGTCAATTTATTTAATCAATATTTAAATATAAGTTGCAATTTTTTGACTGAAACAAAACAGCAGATAATTGTATATATCCGCCAATTCTAATAGTAGCTATTACTGTTATTAGGATATCATCTTGTAAGTGCTATATCTCTGTAAATTCTTACAAAAAATAGCAAACCACTTTTTAATCAGTAACAACTGGTATATAGTATTTCATGTCGCAAACCTAGAAATAAATAGCAACATTATCGATATGTATTGGTTACAACGAATAAACCGCTACATAGGATGCGAAGAAATCTCGCGTGAATGAAATATTTATAAATTTCTGAGAAAAGTATAGTTTTCTTTTGAGTAACATATAATTTTGCTATGCGGTCAAATGTTTCATGTCAGTTATGATTAGAATTCTGGTGTATCTATTTTAAGAACCGTTTGTATATTTTTTTTTTCTATTAAACTAAATCCGAATCATAAATTTTGTTCCGATTTAAATATTCAAATGATGCCAGAAATTTTTGCTCGTAATAATATCGTGGCAAGGAAAATATAATGCATTCGCATTATACTCGCAACTTTGAAGGTCACGCGTTTAATAAAACTCAAAAATTATGTAATTTATGACTTTAGAAATGCTGCCGATAATCTGAATTATTTTTCTCGTTATATAAGTAATAGCGGAGTCAATGTAGTTTTTGCTTCGGAAAAAATCTAACAAGATAGAATTTTTCATAATTTCATTAAAAATGTGTAATACATAACACATTAAAAAGATCTACTCCGAAAGTGGGTGCTTAATTTTTTATTAAACAAATTAACTGCCAAATTAGTGGTTTTTAAAATACATATAAAAATATACATTTTAGAAAAAACTGACACGACCACTGAAAAATTCAGAAAATTTTACACAAAAACCATCTATAAAGATTTTTCTAAAATTAAATCTACAGCCTTTTTAATTTTTTATTTATAACGCGCGAGTCACCCCTCTCACAGGCACTGGCGCACTGTTCGGCAGAGCTCGGCCGAGAGCTCGTTTGACTTTTTAAAACATAACTTTTTAATTAGTTATTTTTGGTTGGGTTTTTCAGGTAAACGGCGACGTCGAAGTTGGCAAACCGCCATTATGTGGACAAGCCCTTATTAAGTATAAGTACCTACTTTCAATTGAAAATTAAGAGTTTTGTAATAACAAAACTACCGCGCTAAAGCGACATCTTGCGGGTGTCGGACTCTACGATCGCGCCCTCTTTTTGGCCCGACAAAAATAATTTAATTTATTTTAACGTATAATCTTTTGACTTAAATTATAATTTTTGTAGTTTTGCAATAACAAAACCTAACCGCGCTAGAGCTACACCACAGTATATAGAGGTTCCACAGTAAAACCACTCCTCTGTCGGCGCTTTGATCTCAATAAGTAATACCGGCAGTACGCAATTGGTAATTCACCAGTGGCGGATGCGGGTTTTCCCTGTTAAAATCCGTACATTTCTATGCGACTAGCAATGCGAGAGTGGGGCAAAAGCGACTAAGAACATTGCGCGGTTGCCATGCGCGACTACAGATTTTACTTCCAATTTTTCGGAGAGTGGTTCTACTGTGTGCTCTTTATACTGTGGCTACACTCTGAAATTATTCAGAAAGTGGTAGACTCGCTCAAACGAATCAGTTAAAACCATTTTTAAGACTTTTGTAATCATCTTCCAAAAAGGACGATGTACTGTGGACTAATGATCATTATATTGATTAGCATTTGCTTTTGTAGAAGTTGGCAGGTAGAAATAAACAAAGCCATGGATGAAAGAGGTCTGCAAGTAGATCAATGTGCGGACAGAGAGGAATGGCGAACGGGTATCGGAAGACGGAGAACGTTGTAAACTGATAATATACAGGGTGTCCCGAAAAGATTGGTCATAAATTATATCACAGATTCTGGGGTCAAAAATAGGTTGATTAAACCTCACTTACCTATATACAATAGTGCACAAAAAAACATCTTAAAAAAAATTTAAGTAAAATTTGTGCACCCCATAAAAATTTTATGGGGGTTTTGTTCCCTTAAACCGCCCCCAAATTTTGGGTACGTTCCAATTAAATTAATCTTGTGGCACCATTAGTTAAACACATTGTTTTTTAAACTTTTTTGCCTCTTAGTACTTTTTCGATAAGCCAGTGTTTATCGAGATATTTTGAATATTTGTCGAATCCACCACATATTTGTATATGGTTAAGTACGATTTATAGAGACTTATCAATAATTTGAAACTTTATTTATAATTTACATTTTTAGGTATATTTTGAAAAAGAAGCTACATCTCGATAAAAGGTGACTTATGAAAAAAAGACTAAAAGGCAAAAGTTTTAAAAACACTGTGTTTAACTAATGGTACCACAATAATAGTTTAATTGGAACGTACACAAACATTTGGGGGGTTTAAAGGAACAAAACCACCATAAAATTTTTACGTAAATATATTGAAAAAGAAGCCCCATCTCAATAAATATTGGCTTATCGAAAAAATACTAAAAGGCAAATAAGTTTTAAAAACGTTGTGTTAACTAATGGTACCACAATAATAAATTAATTGGAACGTACACAAAAGTTTGGGGGGGTTTAAGGGAACAAAATACCCATAAATTTTTTATGGGATGGACAAATTTCACTATAATTTTGTTTTAAGATATTCCTGCCATTAGAATAATACATGTTTATTTTCAATAAAAAATCTCTAATAGTTTTCGATATATCGAAAAAAATCGATTTTGATTTTGTAACTTCAAAGGGCTGTAAATTTTTTGTGAGCACATTTGTACTAAGGTAAGTTAGGTTCAATCGAACTATTTTTGACCCCAGAATGTGTGGTATAATTTATGACCAATCTTTTCAACAAAAATACAGGTCATAAATTTAATCACATATTCTGTGACCAAAAATAGTTCGATTGAACCTAACTTACGTTAGTACAAATGTGCACATAAAAAAAGTTACAGCCTTTGAAGTTACAAAATGAAAATGGATTTTTTCCAATATATCAAAAAATTTTTTAGATTTTTTATTGAAAATGAACATGTGGCACTCTTACCGCAGTAGTATCTTAAGAAAAAATTATAGTGAATTTTATGGGGGTTTTGTTCCTTTAAACCCCCCCCCCCCAAACTTTTGTGTATGTTCCAATTTGATTATTATTGTAGTACCATTAGTTAAACACAATGCTTTAAAAACTTCTTTGCCTCTTAGTACTTTTTCGAAAAGTCAGTATTTGTCGAGATATTTTGCATATTATTTGTCAAATCCACCACATTTTGTATATGGCTAATATAAGTACGATTATGGAGACTTGATAATAATAGGAAAATTTATTTATGATTTACAATTTTAGGTATATTTTGAACCATATTAAAAAAGAAGTCACATCTCGATAAAATGTGCCTTATGGAAAAAAATACAAAAAAGCAAAAAATGTTAAAAACACTGTGTTTAACTAATGGTATCGCAGTAATAGTTTAATTGGAAGGTACACAACCATTTGGGAGGTTTAAAGTAACAAAACCCCCATAAAATCTCTATGTAAACATATTAGAAAAGAAGCCGCAACTCGATAAAAACTGCCTTGTCGAAAAAATACTAAAAATCAAAAAAGTTTTAAAAATATTGAATTTAACTAATAGTATCACAATAATAATTTAACTGGAACGTACACAAAAGTTTGGGTGAGTTTAAGGGAACAAAACCCTCATAACATTTTTATGGGGTGCACAAATTTTACTATAATTTTTCTTTAAGATATTCCTGCCATAAGAATGCCACATGTCCATTTTCAATAAAAAATCTCTAATAGTTTTCAATATATTGGAAAAAATCGATTTTCATTTTGTAACTTCAAAGGGCTGTAACTTTTTTTATGTGCATATTTGTACTAAGGTAAGTTAGGTTCATTCGAACTATTTTTGGTCCCAGAATAGGTGATTTAATTTATGACCTGTATATTTGTTACACCCTGTATATTATGCGTAATAACTATATTATATCAAATAAACTTTTAAACTCATACGAATGTTAAAATTTTAGATTGTCTTTCTAAAACAGTTTTAATTTAATCTCTGTAATGTTCGATTACAAATCCTTTTTGATAAAATCGGCATCACCGCGCTAAAGACTCTCGTAAGGGCTGCATTTCATATGTGCCCTATACTGTAAAGTCAAGGTGAGACGGACTATAGAAATTTATTTAATTGATTTTGTGAGCAATTTAACAATTTAATGAGAATATTTTCTGAGCCAGTACAGTAGAGCGTCGATTATCCGAACTAATTGGGGGACAGGGATGTTCGGAAAATCGGTTTTTTCGGATAATCGAATTGTATTGATAGAGCCGTACATTTTTATCCACAGGTGAATGAAAGCCATATATTTACATACCTACACACATACTCATATATGTGTATCTTTAATTACAAATAGGAAAATAATTATTAAACAAAAAAGTGCAGTCTTAGCAACAAAATAAACATTTTTTAAGCGTTAATTACTAACGATTGGTGAATATTACTAATGGCTAGGTGACAAGTTAAGAGTTCGGATAAGCGGTCGTTCGGTTGATCGACGTTCGGATGATCGACGTTCGGATAATCGACGCTCTACTGTATTTCTTTTCATTTTGTCTAAGTTTAATGTTTGTTGAATTATTTTCTTGTGATTTATGAACCATTATTACAATTAATTTAATGTCTTATACTTCGTTAATCATTAAAAAAATAAGTGTGACAATTCCATCCTTTTTGTGTGCTATGTTGTTAAACAATCAACATCACCATCTGTTTAAGATTTTACAACCTCTACCTCTTCATGAATCGTGCTTTCCGCACAATGTTTTGATTGCGGTACATTGTGCTAATAAGCACTTTCTTTTAGGTGGTAGTCGCTTGATTAAAATGTTTATTAAGAGTTTTGCATTTTTGTTAAAAAAGATAGTCGGACATTCTCTAATATTCTAATATCACTTCTTGTGCCGCAGTACTTTCTCTGCTCCAGTCATTTTGTAGTAAACACTGTTGTAGAGCTTTTGCAGTCTAAATTGTGCATTATTTATTTTCTGTTTTTATCGTCTCAATACTTTTTCATTAAAAACCCATCCTTTATCATTGTTTTCCATTCCGATAGCATAGCAGCTGAATATTCTGCGAATCTTACATTTAACAGGCATTTTGCTTCTCTTTATAATAATTATTATTGGTTTAGTGTTTTTTGTTATTGATTCACAGCTTCTATAATTTGCTTCTTCTACTTCTGTCAATTATTGATAGCACAGTTTTTATGACACAGCTTATAATCCCAACATAATGTCATAAAAAAGCGAATAAGAATTTCAGAAGTATTTAAAATTTGCTTGCCTTTAATTTAATGTAGCAGTAATTTTAATAGACCAATTATATGGGTACCTATACAGTATGGTGCAAATGAAAGGAATAAATTCATTATTTCGTAAGCCCGTGACTTTAAGGAAAGATACCTAAATGTGTCGATTTTTATTTTTACATTATGATTTTTTGGCATATATGTACAGGGTGTTTCATTAAGAATTGTCCATATCGTAACTGGAGAAACTTTAGCACAAAATACGAAGATTTAACCCAAAACACTTAAATAAAATATTCTTCCATATCGAGATACAGAGTGTTTTATTACAAATGCTCTAAAATTATTTTAGCCCATTTTTAAAGCACCTTTTAATATTTTTTGTTCAAACTTGACATACAGTTTACACATGTTCGGATACTTTAAATAGTGTACAATGCTAGTGTTAAAAATGGTTTTCCGCTGTTACCAGTTGTGTGCTGTAGGGATATATACTTCATTTTCGCCCCTTTTCCCCCTTACAATCTACGCCACTGTCGTAATAATCATTTCAGCATGTATTTTATTCTTCGTTACTTTTTACGTAAATAGCATCCTTCTGTCTCAATGCGATAGATTAAGTAGTTTTCAAGTTATTTAGGTTTTAATGTAATGGATTCAATAAGATTACGTACTTCTAACACATAATCTTGTTGAATGTACAGTAGAACCCCGCAAATCCGAACTAATTGGGGGGACAACCTGTTCGGATTCCGAAAAGTTCGGATTATCCGAAAGTTAGCCTTAACTAGTAGTTCAAAGCTTTCATTGTGATTTTGAGTAGCCAAACGTTCTCGCAAGAGTGTGGACAATATTTTTGGACTCAAGTTGACTACGAGAGAACCAAAGTAAGTTTGTGTTTAACCTTTATAAACACTTTATAAACCTATATATTAAAGTATAATATTTAGTTTTAAGAAATTTTAAATGTCAAAGTCCTAGTTATCCTACATTGTCCAATTTTCTGGCTTTACTCTGTATAATAAACATGTTTTTTAAGTTTTTGTCTTGAATTTTTAAATTTTTTTCACTTTCCGTTAGTTCGGATTCGCGGGGTTCGGATTTACGGGGTTCTACTGTAGTTTAAATTTAAAATACATAGTCTTGTTATTGATTATATATATATATATATATATATATATATATATATATATATATATATATATATATATATATAAAATGAATAATTTTGGGGAATGCAGTCAATGTGTTTTGGGCTGATTAGAAGAGAAACACTTTGAACTTTTGTCGAGCTTTCGGACAATTTATTTCCTTTATCATGCAGCTTACAAAAAAGCACGAAATAACTATAATAATGGGAGACCTCAATGCGAAAGTGGGAAAAGGTAGATCTGAGAATATCATTGGAGAACATGGATTAGGTCAGCGAAATGAAAGAGGCGATAGGCTGTTTCAATTTTGTCAAGAACAGAATATTACTATTATGAATACATGGTTCAAATTACCTGCGCGCAGACTATACACATGGAAATCGCCACAAGACAATGATAAAAATTGCGTCAGAAACCCAATAGATTACATCATGATCAACCAGAGATACCGAAATAGCATACAAAGCGCAAAAACTTACCCCGGTGCAGATGTCCCTTCCGACCATACCTTGCTTGTCGCTAAATTTAAAAATGCATTAAAAAGCATCAAAAGAAAGAAGAGAGAACAGACATCAGACGTGAGCTTACTCAAGAACGTAGAAACAAAACAGAAGATATCACAAGAACTTAACCACGAATGTCGAGAACTTAAAAACAGACAAAAGAAAACTGATTTATCAGAAGAATGGAAGAGTGGAAGCAAAAGAAAAGTGGCTTGCAGAAACTTGCGAAGAGATCGAAGACCTACAGAATAAACATGATGATAGACTTCTCCATAAGAAAATTAAAGAAATGTGTGGGATCAGAAACGCTCGGCAGACTGGCACAATAACAAGCACGGATGATATAGTCCTGACCACAATAGAAGAAATAAGCGTTGAATGGCGAACATACATACAAAACCTATTCTCAGACAATAGAACAATAAATATTGATAGACAAACAAACATCGAAAATAACGACTTGCCCATCTTAACATCAGAAATCAAATACGCCTTAAAAATATGAAAACCGGAAAAGCCTCTGGACCTAACTACGTCCATAGTGAAATTATACAACTTTTGGAAGAAGACAATTTAGAACTATTGTCAAGACTCTTCGATAGTATATACAAGACTGGTACAATTCCACAAGAATGGTTAACGTCTACGTTTGTACCTATACCTAAATGAAACTACGCAAAAAATGTAACGACTTTCGATTAATAAGTCTCATGCCCCATATTCTGAAACTATTTCTAAAAATTATCCATAACAGAATTTACAAAAAATGCGAAGAAGATATGGGTCCGGAACAATTTGACTTTCGAAACGGTATGGGCACTCGAGAGGCTTTGTTCAGTTTCATTGTTCTCACGCAAAAGTGTCGGGATCAACAAAAAGATGTCTACTTGTGCTTTATATGGGTATCAGCTAATGGGATGCTTGCAAAAAAAGAACCTGGATCCAAACGACATTAATACAATACGTGAACTCTACTGGAATCAAAACGCCTCTGTTAGAACCGAAATGGGTGATACTGAAACCATAAGCTTCCAAAGAGGAGTTAGGCAAGGTTGTACATTATCACCATTATTATTCAACTTGTACTCAGAGGAAATTTTTGCACGAGCTCTAGATGAAGCACAAGAAGGCATAAAAGTCAATGGAAAATTGTGAACAACATAATACAACGTAAGAAGAACTACAAATTCTGTTAACCAAAGTAGTGCGAGAAGGAGAACTTTATGGTCTCAAGGTGAATGTAAAAAAAACTAAAACAATGGTAATTTCAAAAAAGCACACACCAGTTATAAACATCCTAGTCAACAACAATCTCGTTGAACAAGTGAAAAAGTTTAAGTACCTAGGATGTTGGATACATGAAACCTTAGACCAAAAACAAGAGATTAAATCTAGAATAGAACAGGCAAGAAACACCTTCTTAAAGATGCGACAGTTACTCACTGCCCGCAATCTCGATCTGTCCCTACGATACCGCATGATAAAGTGTTACAGTGGAACCCCGATAAGTCGGCCCCCGATAACCCGGAAGTCCGGCTAACCCGGACCGATTTTCATCAGATAAACATTTTGATTTTCAATATTTTGTATTTTGACAACGACCCGATTTGGGCGTCGAAATGTTAATAAAATTAATTTTCAATTTTATTGTGGCTTATTTCCCATCAAAATAGTTAATTATCAGTAGTAATTGCACAAGAGCTCTGAAATTATTGAATTTTTCCCGAGTGACACTTTGACAGTTTTAATTTCACGAGCCGAAGGCGAATGAAATTATGTCAAAGTGTCACGAGAGCAAAAATTCTATATTAATTTCAGAGGTGGAGTGCAATTTGTTGCGATTATTTCGTGAATAAAACTGTTCAAAACCAAAATTTTATTGTAATTTCTTTATGTAAGTACCATTAAACACACAGTTTTTATAAATATTTGACGATTGAAAGTCATCACTTTTATAATTTTTAAAACATTAATTGTCATTCATGTCACTGAATGTATTTTTTTGTAGCAACGAAGGGCATCTGACGTAATATATTTAACGACGGGAGATTATCAAAAATTATCGATTTAATTCAGATTTCTGTAGCTTTCTATTGGTCAGAATCTCCTATGAATGAAATAATCAGACAAACCTTTCAACAATAAAAATGTATGTAATATAAGGGTCATTCCATTTCAAATCACTCAATTTTGGAGCAAAAAAAATTTTGGACCTCCGATTTGTCTGAAAATTGGTATATAGCTTCTGCGGGACGTACAAATAAGATATTTAAGGTCAAAAAATCTTCTTCTTCTTTTTTTCTCAAAATGTTATTTTATGCGATTTTACAGTGATTTGGTGTTTATTTATACAAATTTGCATTTTCTATCGTAAAGTAACAATGAAAAACATAATATTTTAATAGAAAGGACTCAAAAATGTCATTATATGGCATTATAACAAGTTACTTTGATTCAAAACAAGCTTTTGATCAAATTTTATAGTGTAGAAAACGTTAAAATACCGTTTTTTACATTTTTCTCCATTCCCAAAATACATCATAATCGATTTGGCTGAAAATTTGCCCACAGATAGACAAAACATAGGACTTTAAGTGGTGAGAAGGATTTGAATTATATTACAATACCAAAAAAGTTACATGCAATATTATAGTCAAAAATATAGGCGTCTACTGTAAGTAAAATTAACTCGAAAATATCGACCTCACGACAAAAATTGTTTAAAATAAATTGTAATAATTGTAAATACGATTTATTTGGAACAATTTCAGTTCCTACCATTTTTGTCAAATAGTTAAAAATGGCGGAGATATTGAGCCAAACAGGTTCTCCTTTAAAATCAAGATGGCGGCTAACGTAACGGAGGAATTCATTCGTGATTTCAAATTTAGGCTACTATTGACTCCCTTAAAGATCAGAAAAATAAAATTTTGGGCAGCTCGGCATTCAAGGTCAAATGCTATCCCGACTGGACTAATATTATATACTTTTGAGTCTGATATTACTGCATGTAACTTTTTTGGTATTGATATAATTCAAATCCTTCTAACCACTAAAAGTTCTATCTTTTGGATATCTGTGGGCAAATTTTCAGCCAAATCGATGATGATGTATTTTGGGAATGAAGGAAAATGTAAAAAACGGTATTTTAACGTTTTTTACACTATAAAATTTGATCAAAAACTTGTTTTGATTCAAAATAACTTGTTATAATGCCATATAATGACATTTTTGAGTCCTTTTTACTAAAATATTATGTTTTTCATTGATACTTTACGACAGAAAATGCAAATATGTTTAAATAAACACCAAATCACTGTAAAATCGCATAAAATCACATTTTGAGACAAAAAGAAGAAGATTTTTTGACCTTAAATATCTTATTTTTACGTCCCGCAGAAGCTATATACCAATTTTCAGACAAATCGGAGATCCAAAATTTTTTGCCTGAGTGATTTGACATGGAATGTACCATAATATTTGAGAGATGTGTATGTGTGTAATTTGAACTATACGATAGTCGATAGTAAAAATGACTCATAGCACACGGCGCAGAAACAACAGGCACCTGTCTGTAGTACCTATTCCTTTTAATTTCAAATTGTCTTAGCATTGTTTAGGAAAGACTATTTAAAAAATTCTTTTATAAACAATGGTCTTTAGTTTTCACTGTTCTTAAATAACATTACATCGTTGTGACTGTATTGTGTGTCTTGTATTGTTCGCTTACGTTTGTGTTTGGTGTTTTTTTTTTCAGTAATTTTGATGTGTAGGTACTGTGCATATTTATAAATATATTTCATGTTGAAAAAAAAAATAGTTTCTGTTCTTGTGGGATCGGTACTCACCGGAGGGACCGCAGACGTTCGGATACAATTAGCGTCTCTTTGCAAAGACAATGACATCGACTTTGCAAAGTAACAAGACACTTACTCAACACACACACTACACATTACACCTGAGTTAGTGATAAGTTATACAATTACGTGGCTAAAGGTCCTAGTTCTAAACCAAGGCCAAAATCAGAGAAAAAAAAAGAAAAAATATTTCATGTTATTTCAATTCTAACGGAGTTTATCTGTAAGTATACCGTATTTTATTAATTTTTACCATATTCTCCGGCTATCTCGGATTTTCGATAACCCGGATCGGCCGCGGTCCCGATTAATCCGAGTTATCGAGGTTCCACTGTATATAGAGTACTGTTGCACGGCTTGGAAGCTTGGACGTTAACAGTCAGCTCGTTACGACGTTTAGAGAGCTTTGAGATGTGGGTATTTCGTCGTATGCTGAAAATTCCATGGATCGACCGCGCTAGAAATGAAGAAGTTTTAAGGCGTATGAGTAGAGAACGTGAACTCACAGAAATTGTCAAGAGACGTAAAACATCTTATCTTGGACACATATTTAGACACGACAGGTATAACTTCCTTCAACTTATTATGGAAGGGAAAATAGAAGGAAGACGCGGTCCGGGTAGACGACAAATGACCTGGCTGCGCAACATCAAAGAATGGACAGGATTAGACTTTCAAAGTTTAATAAGAAAATCCCAAAATAGAGAAGACTTTGCAGAAGTCATCGCCAACCTTCGCTAAGAAGACGGCACCCAAAGAAGAAGAAGCAAGAGAGGGGACCTGCAGTTGATGCTGCCATACAGTGTAATCTTGATATAGCTGAATACTGCACACCAATAGCACAATAGACAAAATATTGATGTCCAGCTAAATAACGCCATGAGAATGATAGATGGAATTTGTTACGTGTAGAAATAAAAATAACTACTAAAAAATTATAATACCAAATTTCATAATATACCGATGGCCAAAAAATGCAACACCTAGAAATATTAATTTATTAATGAAAGCATACTTTATAATATTCTTATTATTTTATTACATTATAAATAAATTTACAACGTTATTTTCGTCAAAAAATTAATAATAAGTGACTTCACCTTGCTTTTCTATGCACTCAGTTACTCTATGGGACATTGATCGAATTAAGTGGTCTATATCATATTGCGGGATACTCGTCCATATTGTTCTTATGAAATCCACACCCACAGGTCTTCTCTGGAGGACGTGGCAATGGATTTAGATTTCGACCTACTGTATCGCGCATATTTTCGATGGGTGACAAATCAGCTGATCTTGATGGCCACTCCAAAGTCTCTATATCCGATTCTTGTATAAACTCCATGGTTTCACGGGTCTTGCGTTATCCCGTTGAAATATCACATTTAGAATGATTTGTAGGTAAAGATCTAAAACCGGTTGCAGTACTTCACCAATATATCGTCGAGCTGTCAAAGTGCCGTTAATAAGAACTAGAGACGAATTGCTTTCCAAACATATAGCACCCATAATGCTTGGTTGTATTGCAGTATGACGTTCAACAGCCAAGTCTATATTTCGTATCTAATCTCGAAAAAGTCTTACCCTTATGCGTCCATCAGAGCCACACAAACGAAACCTATATTTATCACTGGAGCAAACAAAATTCCATTGACCGTTCCAGTTTTGCCGAGCTCTGCACCATTCTAAGCGTCAAGCCTTGTGCTGTGGTGTCAAAGGTAACACCAAAAGCAGACGGTAAGCTCTTAGTCCCATTCCAAGTAACCGTTGATTAACTATTCTTCTTGAGACTTTGTATGTATACACCGGTATTTTAGGCATTAACGCCCTTCCGGTAGGGATCTATGAGGGAGTATCACCGAACCACAAGCCCTTATCCCTTGCCGTACTGCTCCCTCATAGGCCGATCAGACGCCCGCATATTCCAGTCTAAGCGCCAGATTCATATTTAGAATTTTATACTGACGCGTTAGCCTTTTTTGTTTTCCAATGACCTGGCTGGGCTCGAATTCACATACCTCACGGCGAAGTGAAGTGGCGGTCAGCCACTAGTCCCACTGAGCTGTCTGATCGACTTTAATTGTAACGCATTCATCTCTTACTTGATGTACACTGTCCCATTTATTTCTAAGAGCAAGAAGTTTAAGATGGCACAAATCACGGCCCTGCCATATTTTAGGACGTCCAGATCCTCCACAGCGCCGATTAGTCTCATCACTGGACCATCTCTTCCAAACTCTTAATACCGATGCATTATCTTCAACTCTTCGTCACATGTCTTCTTCTACTTCCTCTTTATAAGCAATTCTGCTTGTTCATTGGCAGATTGATACCTCTATGGAAGATTGTCACTCCATCTTTTGCGCAGTCGGCCAATACTTCTTTTACCGATTGGTGATTTATCTCTTGCTATTTTGAGCATACCTGTCTTACCCATTCTGGTTGTGTGGTTATTTCATTCTATTTTTTTATTTTTAATGTCCATTCGTTTATACACTGCACGTCATTGTCTTAATGTCTTCACTCCTCTTTCGATTTCTCAGCGTATTTTCTGTAAACTAAAACAGGCCGATGCTTACAATGCGTCCTTTTCGAAGTCGTTTAAATGACGAAATTGCCAACGACTGTGAACTATTGGCATTTAGAACTTTTTGGGCCAATTAGACACATCCAATTTCTTATCTCTTATCAAGACTTACCAAGAAATACTTTTGATCCAAATAAATAACCGGATACAAAGTGTTGCATTTTTTTGGGCGTCAGTATATTATAATATGTAAAGATTAAAGTATATTAACGAGAACATGTAAACCTAAGACATCGATCATAATTACATAATTGGTAATCACACTATTGTAGGAATAAACAATCACAATCTCAGTTGCGTTATATATTATTTATTGCTGTGACAATCACCAACAATCAACACTTGTTATCGGAATTAGAATGTTCCCTAGGACTTAAAAACTCACGCATAATAAATTCCTTGTTTGAATAATCACATTGTCATTATTATTGAGTTAAATGGATCAAACATGAAATGATGAATTGCCCGAACGATAAATAAAGAACTATTACGATAATATTCATTACTATTGATGTATTTTTGTGTACCTATTAATTTATGGAGCCACTGATTAGTGCAGTCACTGAAGGTGGATCTGAGCTATTACTTCTAATTTCGTTGAACCTACATCGATTAGCATTAAAATTGATGAGTAGTTAGAGGATACGTCAAGAAACAAAAGTGACATGGTGCCAACTTGCGCTTTTATCATGGGGCTGGATGCCATCCCTCTCGGGAGTGAAAATTATTTTATTAAATATACCTAATCCCATAAATAGAAGACACATTCTAAGCAAAAATTATTTTATAGTCGGTTCGCTAAACTCAGACACAACTTTCTAGTGATTTTAGTAAGAAATTTTGCCAATTTGGTAAAATTGTCAAAAATATAATTACTAAATAGTTAGTAATTTTGCCAATTTTAGCAGAGTTGTCCAAAAACAAAAAAAATACCTACTAAAATCACTAGCCAGTTGTGTCTGAGTTTAGCGAACCGACTATATCAAGTTATTAAAATAAATAAATACTTTTTGAGTTATTAAAGATCAAAGATTTTAATTTTTTGTGAAAAAAAAGTTTTTTTTTCAATTTTTCACCAATTTATTATAACCGCTATAAAATTTAACATGTTAATTTCTCCACAAAAGACTAAATGCATGGTTATAACAGCAAATCTAATAAGGTGTAAATTAGATCTGGAGGGTCAGATAATAGAACAAGTCATGGAGTTTAAATATCTAGGCATCACGCTATGTATCTAGCTGCGGAAAGCTGGAAACAGAAATGGAAGATCAAATGAATAAATCAAACAGAGCCGCAGGTTGCCTGAATGAAACAATATGGAGAAATAAAAATATCGGAAAAGAAGTGAAAGGCAGAATTTACAAAACAGTCATCAGACCAATAATGACATACGCTGCAGAAACACGACCTAATACAGACAGGACAAAAAAAATGCTAGAAACATCAGATATGAAAACCCTTCGAAAAATCGATGGCAAGACAATATGGGATAGAGCTAGAAGTGCAGATATACCACGTAGATGCAAGGTGGACAACATTAATAACTGGATAAAAAACAGAAGAGAAGAATGGAAGGACCCCATAAGCCGAATGACAAATCGAGTAGTAGGGAAGGCGAGAGACGGTTCCAAAAATAGGAAGACGATCAGTGGGAAGACATCGAAAACGATGGAATGACAACTTACAGGAGGGACATTGAAAAACAGACAGAGTCATGTCTACATAAAAAGAAGAAAAAGAGGAAGAATGCACTTTAAAAAAAATATGATATAAAAAATCAGAATTTGTAAAATTTTCATAAATTTCATTTTTTATATAATAACTCCAAAAAAACTTCATATACATACCTAAAAAACGATAATGAACTAAATTTGTTTTTTTAGCAAATATTTTACGTTTTTTATTTTTGTAGGATAAAAAATAACCGGGATAAAAACGTACAAAGCGTAAATTTTACTACGAGAACCATGTAACAGGGTCCCTTTAACCTTTTATATTTAAAAAATGAGGGATTTAAAAGATTAAATTTAATATCATTTTATTGCCCTTGAAATCTAAATGGGTTTTAAATGAACGTGATATAAAAATTACCGGAGTTATTAAAAAAAAAATAACATTTTTGTGGAAAAATTTTTGGAGCATAAATTTTGATGCTACCAATTGCTTCTGGAGCTCATTTGATAGGTATTTCTGAATTCTGAGTGCCCTGGTCTGGTACCCTTTGACTAGGATTTAGTGAGTATATGTTATAACATGCATCGGTTTTGCATTGCTTAATTAGATTTGAGTACCTACTCACAAAAAAATACATTCAATTAGGTACCTGTAACTCACTTTGAATTAATACTAAAAAGTTTTTAGGAAGTTATTCGGTTTTTTAGTATCTTCAATTTTGGTAATGATAACTTTTATGTAAAAACTTTTATAACAAATTTTGCTTAGAATTTATCCCTTTATATATTTCTGGGATTATTTTTAAGAAACTAATTTCCACTCCCGAGAAGGGGTAGAAGCGCAAGTTATCACCTTGTCACTTTTATTCCATGGGGCACCTTCTAACTATACACCATTCCACGAATATACGACCCTCTTGGATTATCGCGACAACGAATATTTTACTGTGCAAAATATGAAGACCTAAAGTAAATTGCAAATTATATTGTTGTTTATTGGAGTAATTATTAGAGCAAAATACTTTCGTATTTCTTATGTTCTTCTTCCTCTTTTCTTCTTCTTCTTTTTGTATAGACATGACTCTGTCTGTTTTTTCAATGTGCCTCTAGTAAGTTGTCGTTCCATCGTTTTCGTGGTCTTCCCACTGATCGTCTTCCTATTGGGGAACCATCTCTCGCTGTCCTGACTCATGGTACAAAGACGCCAGGTACGATATTGCGCATGCGACTATCAGCTGATCGCGTTCTGTAGACGTCACAATGAGAGTAGCCGCTGTTGGAATACATACGTTTATATGGGAGTTTTATCAATTTTTTAGCTTTTTGGGAGATTTTTGTGAGATTTAAGTTGATTAGTAGGCTTGTTAGTGTGAAAGAACTATTATTTACCCCTTAGTGTATTGTCTCCAAAATAAGTTTATTTAAAAAACAACTGAAGGGTATCTTAAAATAAGTTTGTTGTAGTTTAATATTCTGAGATGTTTGATAGTTTAAAATTTATTGTTTATAAGGTATAGCTTTCTTAAAACTTTTGTAAATGGATGCCGTTAATAAGTAAATAGGTAATCTACAAATTAGTTTTGAAATTTCATTCGGTCGACAAATTATTGAATTTTACAGAAATGATTGAAATTTAAAGATGGATAACCAATGTTCTTAATTATAATTTACGCTATATGTATATGTCGGTATATACCTACTCAATATTTTTCTATGCTAAATAGTTCAAATTTCAAAATTGCTGTGGTAAGTATTTTATATTGAAGACCAAGTAGATGAAGACCATGTAAATCTAAACCAAGATGTACTTGAGATTTTTTTTTTGGCAACATGAAGAGGGATGGTCCAATCGATAATTTAGGTGAAGTTTTGTTATGCAAAACATACTTCTCAGATTTATCTGACGATGTACGAAGTGGATGCAGACGTCGAAGAATTAAACCAATTACAATATGATGCATTGCAAAATGTCAGTGGGTATATCTGCAAGAAGTTAGACTTGTCTGAAAGTACGGATACTTCCACTTACATGTGGATTGACCAACGCTTGGTTTCATAATCAGTTAAAGTGGACTTTAAATTTTAAGTTGATAGCTTTATCAATGCAATTCATATTGGTAAATGTCAACTTTAAAGTGAATTTTAGTTAATGTTCACTTTAAGTTGAACTTTAGTTAATGTTCACTTTAAGTTGATTATAAAACCGGGCGCAAGTCTCCGAAGGGAGCCTAAAGAAACCTTCAAAAGGATTGGTGGTAAGAATGCATCAAGTGGATACTATATTAATTTAATAATTTCAATGGGTCTGGACTTCAGTTAAAGTCAGGGAAAAATTATTTGCAAAGACTGATTGATTTTTCTGAAAAGACTGAATGTGATTACCAAACCAAACACTTGTTCTTTCGGTCGCGCATGTATTTTAGGATTAAGAAACTAAACTTAACACTTAGGCCCGGTCTTTTCACCTCCGAATAAATAGTTATCGGGAAGTTTATCCGGCAGATTACATGTAAATCTGTCAAATAAACTTTCCGATAACTAGTTATTCGGAGGTGAAAAGACCGGGACTTAAAGAAAATATGAGAAATAAGACAAAATTAATTAAAGAAAATTGTAACTTAAAGTCTTGTGTTTTATTTGTTTTGTGATTTTGTTTCAGACCATTAATAATCAATTATTTTCATTTGTTTACGTTCAACTAAATAAAGGCTCGATTCATAGGCGCCCATACATATGGGTAGGGGGCCGTGGCCCCCCATGGCTTTTCGGGTGCTTTAAATTATATATTGTCATCCAAAGTATACAATATGTAATGTGAAACATCTTCACGTCTAGCCCCCCTACACATTTTTATGTGTACGCCCATGGCTCGATCCCCTCCTTAACACTGGCGCCAAATAAGACAAGCCAATTAAAAACAAACTCGTAAAATTTATTTAAAAAGCGACGAATACAAAAAGTTTTTTAAATATAACTCACAAATTTATTTTAGAAATTTATTTTTGATCATTTTATTGTTAATTAATTTTTTAAATCGAAATAATAAAACACCTACGTTTCAATAAATCCAAAATAGTTAAACAGAAATTATATTAATCTATTAAAATGACTCTTTATGGCCAATTTAAAACTAATTGTATTCCGAGCGCTAATGTTTTAAATGGGGAATATTTAAAATTACTCTCATTGTGACGTCATGCGCGAACTCATCCGAATTTCGGATATTCCGGCTATCGTACCTGGCATCTTTGTACCATGGTCATGACTACCCTATTTGTTGTCATTCGGCTTATGTGGTCATTCCATTCTATTCTTCTGTTTCTTACCCAGTTATTAATGTTATCCACCTTGCATCTCCGTCGTATATCTGTACTTCTAGCTTTGTCCCATAGAGTCTTACCATCGATTTTTTGAAGGGTTTTCATCTCCGCTGTTTCGAGCAATCTTTTTGTCCTCTCTGTGTCGGGTCGTATTTCTGCCGCGTATGTCATTATTGGTCTGATGACTGTTTTGTAAATTCTGCCTTTCATTTCTTTTCCGATATTTTTATTTCTCCATATTGTGTCATTCAGGCAACCTGCGGCTCTGTTTGCTCTATTCACTTGATCTTCCACTTCTGTTTCGAGTCTTCCGTAGCTAGATAGTGTGATGCCTAGGTATTTAAACTCCATCACTTGTTCTATTATCTGACCTTCCAGCTCCAATTTACATCTTATTGGATCTGCTGTTATAACCATGCATTTTGCCTTTTTTGAGGAAATTATCATGTTAAATTTTCTAGCAGTTATGTTGAATTGGTGCAGCGTACGTTGTAAATCATCTTCAGTTTAAGAGATTAGTATTGCATCGTCCGCATAGCAGATTACTTTAAGTTGTTTTTCTCCCATTTGGTATCCTTTTTAGTTCTTACTTTTTTTATTATTTCGTCCATGATCAGGTTGAACAATAAAGGACTAAAGGAATCCCCCTGTCTTATCCCATTGCCGGCTTCAATTGGGTCAGTTAGTTCATCTTCCACTTTTACTTTTATTGTGTTGTTCTGGTAGATGTTTTCTATCGTTTTAATTATTCCCAGAGGTACCTCTCTCGAGTATAACAAGTGGATAACGTCCTTTAATGTGACCCTGTCAAATGCTTTCATAAGGTCCACGAAACATAAATATGCCGGTTTGTTCTATTCCAACGATTTCTCTTGAACTTGCCTCATTATAAATATAGCGTCAGTGCATGACCTTCCCGACCTAAAACCTTGTTGTTCTTCTGCTAATGTTATAATTTCATAATTTCAGGATGCTTGATCTCCATTCTTGTGGTATTCTGTTTTGTTCTGTTATTTTTTGTATTAGTTTTAAATAATTGTTTAGTTAGATCTTGTCCCACGTACTTTAGGAGTTCGTTCGATATTCTGTCCGCTCCTGGAGATTTTCTATTTTTTAATTTTCTTAATGCTTCCTTTACCTCTTCCTCCTCGATGTTTATTTCTTCGTTTGTCGTAACTTCAGGTGTTGGTGGTTCATTATTGTCGCCTTTAGCAAATAGAGATCGGAAGTAGTCTGCCCATGTTTCCTTCTGAATGTGTTTCGCTTTTATTAATTCGTTCATCTACTTTCTTTGCCCTCTGATCATTCTCCATACTTCTTTTTGTGTTCCGTAGAAGTCGTGTTCCATCTGTTTTGAGAAACTCTGCCAGTGCTCCCTTTTTATTTGAATCACTAAAGTATTCGTTTCGTTTCTGATTCGTTTGTAGTGGTTGTATGCCTGTTGTGTTTGTTTTGTTCTGTATTGTAAAAAGGCTTTCTTCTTTTGTTGTACACTAAAAAATATTAGTTGTCGCGATAATCCAAAACAGTCGTATATTCGTGGAATACACCATACTCACCAATTTTCATGCTAATAGATGAAGGTTCACCGAAATCGGAGGTAATTGCTCACCTCAGTGACTGCACTAATAATATTTATTACTCTTAATGTATTTTTGTGTACCTATTAATTTATAGAGCCACTGATTTGTATTTGGCTTTGTTGAAAAGCGTGAGTTAGAAAGTCGGTTAATTGGAAACATAACTTGTTTCGAGAGAACACACAGAATACCGCAGATCGGTTAAAAATATGAATTGTGTGTTTCTTTAACGAAGAAGATATTTATTTATATTTTGGTTCTCGTATACCCAATCTAAAGAAGATAATAGAAAATAAATACACCGCTGTAACAATATTGTTAGATTATAACTAGGCTCAAAATTATATTGTCTTCCTAATACGGTATATTATGCAGTATGAGCCTATTATTCTATAGGACATACAATAAAAAATGAATCAGGTTTAACTTCACAAATATTATCGAAAAAGCCTGAAATATTTTAATTTTGTTTTTTGTTGACATATTATTAAAAATTTAAATCCAAATTTAAATTAAAGTCGAAGCTTAAATCTGTTCTTACTATATTCCTACTAAACTTTTCAAATGGTAATGGGTTCAAGTGAGACTTTGTTTTTAAAAGATTTTTTACGATCTTACGAAAATAAACTATTTGAATTTTTGACCATTTTTTTTTCGGGGAAAAAATAGTTTTTTATTCCATTCATATATCATTCGCTTACAGCATTTTGTGATCATGACAAACAAACATTTAAACACACATACACGTTTAGCCCATTTTCTATAAACTTTTATTATGTTTTAAACAATTGGGTTTCTATATTATTTTCCGATTCAGCGGAGAAAGAATAAAGGAGACTGGTGAACACCTGATACAACTGCATGCACAAAATGAACTCAGAATTAACAATATTTTCTACCCACAATCAGCAACTTGCTTTGCAACTAGAAACTTGCAACTTTTTGCATTGTATACAGGATGACGTTAGGAAAAAAGTCTATTATACAAAAATGGGTGGAAATGCATAATTTCACTTTGAAGTGCATAAACATGTCAAATTAAATATAATAAGGGACAGATTTTGTTATTCAGTGGGTTTTGGGGTCACTGAATACGAATACGGAATCAGACCTGGGCCCCGAAGTACCTGGTACTCAGGATTACTGCTAAGGCACGTTATCTCGAGTTTCAAGGGTTTTTGGCACTAAATTGGCACAAAGAGATTACTCGGGGGGTTTTTGGAGTTGCTGAACACGAATATGGCATCAGAACCGACCCTCGGAGCACCTAGTGCCTATAGTGACTGATATGCACGTCATCTTCTGGCATTTCGAGTGTTTTCGGTTTTCGGAGGTCGGTTCTGATGGCGCATTCGTATTCAACAACCCCAAAACCCCTCGAGTAATCTATTTGCATCAATTTAGTGTCGGAAAGCCACGAAATTCTAGAAGATGACGTGAAATATCAGTCACCCTAGGTAGGTACTAGGTTCTGCATGGGTCGGATCTGATGTCATATTCGTGTTCAGCAACCCCAAAAACGGCCCGAGTACCTAATCTGTTCGTATAAATTTAGTGCCGAAAACCCTCAAAACTTCAGAAGATGACTTAGTGCCTCAGCAGTGACCCTGAGAACCAGGTGCTCCAGGAGTCGGTTCTGATCACGTATTCGTATTTAACACTGGCAAACACTGGCAAAACACACTTTTGCTAGTGTTAACTAACGGAGCGGAAACGTTAATCATGTCAAGGAGAACAGTGCAAAATATCCGTGTGTCTCAAAGGGCGTGTGAGGTCATCCTGAATTCAATGCAAGAAGTTGCAAGTCTTTAGATGCTATATTTAAAAATCGGTTTATTTTGTGCTAAATGCCATGGTCTAATAAACCACAACAGAAATATACATTTAAAAATAGATTATAGCATAAATCAACACTGGGCTACATACTCACGAACTAAACCTTCCATCCATTTAGAATAGAAGATGTAAGATCCCTAGCCTCAGCAAACCGTGGAACTAATCATAATATTATCATCACTTTGTCATGACAAAAATACGAAAAACTTTGCAACGATTACATCTAAAACCTATCGAACATACAAGAAAAGTCAATATAGAATCCTTTCTAATAAGAAATACTTGTAGAAATTTTTTTAAATAAAATATGAGGGTCAGATTATATTCAAACGACATGGACAAAAATATAGAGTAAATTTGCTAGGGGTAGCAGAGGATTTACTCCGAAGTACATATGACCATTCGGATAGCAGGGAAACGAAACACAAAGCTTTGGTTCACAAAAAAAGTTAAAATATTAGCTGAAGAAAAATATCTACAATTTCAAAGGATATCTACAATATCATATACTGCAACATATGTATAATGTGCCAATTTTAAAAGGTACCACCCTTTATACTTTGTTCCCTAGGGAAAATCTAAAAATATGCAAAACCACGCCAAATCTATTTGTGAGGGAACGTTTTCTAGCCCAGTTTTTACCTAAATTACATCAACCCTCTAGCGGAAGCGGACACAACCCCCAATATTTTTAATAGAAAGGGGGGTTGAGTGATACGTCATTTTAAAGGTAGTTAAACTACAATTTCAAAAATACATTATATTTTTTTTCAGTACTTTTGGACTCAGTACTCCAAAAAATTTTGGAGTTCCTAACTCGATATATTTAATAGCTTTACGGTTTTACATGAATTTTTCAAAAACACTCCAAAAAATACTTACACTCCACTTCAATACTCCAAATAAAATTAAATTTGGAGTTCAATACTCCAAAAAAAAATTTTGGAGTTTTGAACTCAATACTTAATATCTCAACGGTTTTACTTGATTTTTCCAAATGTACTGAACAGACATAATGTATGTGATATTTTTTAAAAGGTAGATGAACTGCATTTAAAATGAGGTTTCACTTAACCCACCTTTCCATTAAATATTTCACGCTCATACATTCGCATAGCGTGGTCCACGCAACTTACATGTTTTTTTAAGGTTTGCTGGTTTTCACGATACCTGTATTTCTAAAAAGTCTATAGAGTTCGAAATTATATCTACTTCTTCACAGACCCCGTTCGTTAAAGCCGCCATAATGGTCTCCAATACTTTTCTTATTAAGGCCATGGGTATATAATTCGCAAATATTTTACGGCTATCCCTACTTTTTCTGTCTTTAGACGGCAAATTATATGTAGTAAAATTCACACTGGTATGGATATGTAAACATTACTAGAATGTCATTCTACTTGAAAATGTCATCATTAACTTAAAGAGATGGCTTTTGAATGTTCTTGGATAACTGCTATTTGTATAATTGCAAATTATTAATTCAGTTAATAAATGTGATTATTTTATGATGATTTTAACTTCCAATCGTATAGTAAGATATTTGATCACGTGTTTAATTCTGTCCATTCAGATTAAAATTATACTGAGAATTATCTACTGTAGAAAATTACCGATAGCATTTTTTTAAGTAGATTGTTTTTGTTTAATGGCAACCAGTTTCCTAGTTTTGACAACTGTTACATTTAAGAAAATATCCATAATATACGTATTAAAAAATAATCTTACGAATATCACACGACAGTAAGAATAAATAAGAAAATAATGCTTCTTTTTTACTCAAATTTGTTGTCATTGGGCAATAGCCACTCGAGCCCTGCGGGCTCTCGTGTCTATTGCCAGACAATAAAATTTTCGAAAAACTGTCGCATTATTTTCAATTTATTCTCACTCTCTTGTGATATTATACCCGATAATTTTTCACTAACTATGTATTCAGTGATTGTAATAATTTATATGTACAACAAAAACTAATACTCAATTGAGAAAAGAGGAAAAGTGTTAAAGTGATTTTTTAATAATATATTGTTACTATGGAACGCTTACAATTTTGAACATCTTTAACAACAAAATACTTGGATCACAGAATATATTATCCTGATGTATTCTCTGCTTGGATCTTCCACAAATAATACACAATAAATTACTTTTTATTAAGTTCACGTCTTAAATCAATTATTTATCAAATACACTATATATCAATATTATTTAATCAACAACTCAAAGTATTCCCGATGCCATGTCAAATATTTAAAATTGTCACTGATTGTCAGTGTCTGACTGAAAATATGCTGAGAATATTCTATTCGACTGAGTGCGTTGTAAGACAAAGATAGATTTGGAAAATATTACCACGGATGGTGTCCAGTTTTTTCGAATCCTGAAAAAACTAATAAATACCTTAAAGAAACTTCAACGCAGAATGAATGACTAAATTATTACCGAGGGCCGAAAGTCCCTTAGAATAAATAAAAAGTTTATTTTGAATGAGATATTTGAAATTAAAAATCACACTAAATAGTCTAGAAAGCCACTGCGCATCCGCTAAGAAAAATATTCTGGTTCGGATTTTTTGCACAATCTTACTCAAAAAGGACTCCTTTTAACAAATTTGCATGTTGCCAGGACCAAAAGGTGGTCAAACATTTTTTAAACGTTTTTTTTTGTTTTTTTTCCTAAAATTATTTTTTTTGCATGGAAAAAGTTTTTTTTAGGTTTTTTGGATTATTCCAAACAGAAAAGGTCTTTAGTGACTTTTCTCAAAAAATGATAGTTTTTGACATATAAGCGATTAAAAATTGAAAAATTGCAAAATCAGCCATTTTTAACCCTCAAAAACTATGTGAAACACTGAAAATTTGAATGTTGCCAAGATAGGTAGTTATTCTTTAAAGATCGATTGATGAAATCCCGAAGAGTCTTTTGCAATACATTATTCAAAACTCCCTTGTTTTTTAATTGCTAATCAAGCGTGCGCGACACTATTTTCCACCGACAGTATGGTGCAAATGAAAGGAATAAATTCGATATTTCGTAAACCTGCGACTTTAAGGAAAAATCCCGAAATAGGTCGATTTGTATTTTTAAGTTGCGATATTGTGGCATATATGGTATACTAGTGACGTCATCCATCTGGACGTGATGACGTAATCGATGATTTTTTTAAATGAGAATAGGGGTCGTATGCTAGCTCATTTGAAAGGTTCTTCAATCCCTATTCAGTAATATAAACATTTACATAATTATTTATACAGTGTGTCCAAAAATTTTTTATTAAATTAAATTATTTGACAAAAAAAGAAGTAGAAGGACACCCTGTATAAATAATTAGGTAAATATTTACATTACTGAATAGAGAATTAAAGAACCTTTTAAATGAGCTACCACACGACCCCTATTCTCATTTAAAAAAATCATCGATTACGTCATCACGCCCAGACGGATGACGTCACTAGTATACCATATATGCCACAATATCATAACTTAAAAATAAAAATCGACCTGTTTCGGGATTTTTCCTTAAAGTCGCCGGTTTACGAAATAACGAATTTATTCCTTTCATTTGCACCATACTGTCTGTGGAAAATAGTGTCGCGCACGCTTGATTAGCAATTAAAAAACAAAGGAGTTTTGAATATTGTATTGCAAAAAACTCTTCGGGGTTTCATCAATCGATGTTTAAAGAATATCTACCTACCTTGGCAATATTCAGATTTTTAGTTTTTCACATAGTTTTTGAGGGTTAAAAATGTCCGATTTCGGAATTTTTCAATTTTTAATCGCTTATATGTCAAAAACTATCATTTTTAGAGAAAAGTCACTAAAGACCTCTTCTGTTTGGAATGATCCAAAAAACCTAAAAAAAACTTTTTTCCATGTAAAACGAATAATTTTAGGAAAAAACAAAAAAAAACGTTTAAAAAAATTTTGACCACCATTTGGTCCTGGCAACATGCAAATTTGTTAAAAGGAGTCCTTTTTGAGTAAGATTGTGCAAAAAATCCAAATCAGAATATTTTTCCTAGCGGATGCGCAGTGGCTTTCTGGACTAAAATTTTCTCTTAGTTTTTCACTTTTGTAACTTATTAAAATAAACATTATATAAGTTCTTAGGGACTTTCGGCCCTCACTAATAACCTAATCTTTCATTCTGCGTTTAAATTTTTCAGAAATACTTATTATTTTTCTCAGGATTCGAAAAAAATGAATCCCCATTTGAATAGCATTGCAGTCGAAAATACGTACCCATCCTCTTAAGTAACTATTTTGCCCATATTCTCGATCTATAAGGGAGCAATTTTTTATTATCTAAAGTTTGCATTTTGTTGCTCGTAACATACTTCTAGCTCTTAGTTGATGGATTAGGATAAAATAACAGCCAAGTATATTCTTTTTTTTTGTGTTGTTTTTGCAGCCCACCGGACCTAAGCAGCAGAATTCTTCCAATGTTTCTTCAGTTTTATGTTGCACCTCCACCTGTTATACATAATATGTCCAATGTACATCTTTTACAAGTTGAATAAACTTCATACAACTTTTAATAATTATATCAAATTATAATGCCGGTCTGTGCTCATGTACTATAAACCTAATAGTACGAGATCCGAATATAGGTCAATCTGTACCCATCTGTTTTCTGTACCGATCGATCTATATTCGGATCGTAGACTATTAGAGAATTAAGAGGCAATAGTAGCAATCAACAGGTAGCAACAAACGCGGTCCAAGATTGCGGCTGTAATTTTGAATATCTTGTCGAGATATTTGGCACACATATTCGTAATATAATAAAGAATGGCGGTACACAGTCCAATTTGAGAAATATGTTAGTATGTAGAAATTACTCTATAACTAAATAAAATATTGCAAAAAGAAGCCTGTACCGCCATTAAGAAGAATAAAAAAATAAACTTTGGTCATATTGGACCTAGTAATAGTTATTTATGTACCAAGTCAGTAAAGTGACTCTTTATCGAACGGGTCTGATATTATGAGCCGAGCGAGCGTTGCGCAAGTACTGACAGGTCCGTAACTAGATACACATACCGCTAGCCTACGCAACCACTTGCTAGACACGGCCGATATTATATATAAAAAGAACAAATAGGCAAGTAAAAAATGTAAAGAAAATAATTAACATCAAATGAAAAGACATTATACATAAATCATGGTAGATTCAAGGATATGAAAAAGAACTTTACGTACAATATAATATGTAATAGTAATTTTATTTTTGTTGAATTACCTTCATCATTAAATAATCGTTATCAGGTGCATTTAATAAGAAATTTAGCACTTCTTCTTGCGGCAGGGTTTTTGATTTTTTGGGAATGTAATTCTTTCCTTTTTGTTGCAAAAAAGCTGTAAGTTTTTTATAATTGCTTATATCTATGTCTTTATTTGTGGTCAAAGTTGCCTTCAACATTGAATAATAGGACCACATAGTCGATGGAGAATATTCTTTAGACAATTCAGAGAAATATGCTAGTAAAACATTTTCACTATAATTTGTAATAGGTACTATTTTTTTCACGCCATGCTTCAAATATGTCATATTGCCTATTGTATTTTTCGATGGATTTTGCTGGGAGAAGCTCTGAAACTGCCTCTAACGATTTCTTGCGTATTTCAGGTGGCGTTCATGTAATTTCTTCCATTTCCAAAGCAGCACTACTGTACTATCATTTGATATTCGTTTTAACACTTTTATTACAATAAATAAAATTTTCAATTTAATTTTTTTAAATATGACAGTGATGGCAGATGAGTTCTGCATGCCGCTTTCGATTTTTAATCAATAGATAGTTATCAATATTGAATAATTACTAAATCGGTAAAATTTTGATTAATTTTATATGAATATAATTGCAAAATACTACAGAATTTCACTTTTTGGCATAAATTTAATTAACAATAACGTAAATTGTGTACAATATTTTCAATAATTAAAGTAAATAAATTTTAAGTTCACTCAAATAAATAATCGATTAGTGCCATCGACCACTTACATTGAATCTCGGTTAATTTGATTAATCGCGGCAGGTAAAGTAAAATTCTTCTTTCAGTACAATAAAGTGTTACTTTACTGCCGCAAATGGCGTCAAATGAGTACAATAATGAATGACTTTAGTGACGGTTGGCGATAAAAATTTTTATCTCTAACAAGAAATCGGACATACTATAACTAAATAACTGATTAGTCAACATAGAGAAAATGTCACTGTCATTTTGACAAACCTGCGTTAGATTTATATTCTGTTATCTGCATAGTGATACGAACACTCTACGGCGCTACGGTAAAACATGGCGGATACGATTCGTATCGAGTGTTCGTAATCCTTATGCAGATAACAGAACAGACATCTGACGCAGGTTTGTCAAAATGACCGTGACACTTTCTCTATGTTGACTAATCAATTATTTAGTTATAATATGTTCGATTTCTTGTTAGAGATAAAAAATTTTACTAGGTCCAATATGACACAAAAGCTAGGCATGGGATAAAAAAATTTATTTAAAGAAAGTTTATTTTTTTGTTCTTCTTAATGGCGGTACAGGCTCCTCTTTGCAATATTTTATTTAATTATAGAGTAATTTCCACATACTAACATATTTCTCGAATTGGGCTCTGTACCGCCTTTTTTATTATATTACGAATATGTGTGCCAAATATCTCGACAAAATATTCAAAATTACAGCCGCAATCTTGGACCACGTTTGTTGCTACCTGTTGATCGCTACTATTGCCTCTTAATCTCTCTCTTCAATCCTGACCCCCCCCCCCCCGGAGGGTGTGTAGTGGTCGACGTGATGTCGTGTATTGCCCGTCTCCAAAGATCTCTGTCTCTGGTCATTTCTTTTAACTCATGCATAGGTCTTTTGCATATTCCTGTAATTTAATCGATCCAGCTTGTTGGGGATCTTCCTCGTGATCTTCGGCCTTCCATCTTTCCTTGTATAATGAGCCTTTCCATGTTTTCTGCGTTTGCTCTCATAACATGTCGAAAGTATTTTAATTGTTGGAGATAGACTTTACTGGAGAGTCGTTGGCTAACTTTTAGCTCTCTTAAAATTAAATTATTTGTCTATGATCGGTCCAAGGAATTCGTAGCATTCGTCTCCAACATAACATTTCAGTGGCGTCTATCTTTCTTCTTTACGAATTTCTCAGGGTCTAAGATTCACATCCGTAGGTCAGTATTGGGAATATTAAGCAGTTGATCAACCTCATCTTTAACGCTCTTGAAATTTGACAGTCCTTCCATATTGTGGTCATTTTTGCTGTGGCGACTTTTGCTAGATCACATCTACGTTTTATTTCTTCCTGTAGTGACCCTGTGTTTGTGATTAATGATCCCAGATATAAGTATGATCACAACCTCAAACCGATCAATTGTGGTTATGTGTGGATTCTTGTTATGTTAATAAAGTTTGTTATAGATGGTTATGTTAATATTGTCTCTTAATATGTTTGACACAAAATTCGACCAAACAAATTAATTTTATGGTTTTTAAAGCTTTTAAGCCAGGTTAACCTACGCGACTTACATGTGTACCTATATGAAGAAAGACAATAATTTACCTCTGATTTGTAATAAATGATTATTTGTACGCTGTGCCTCTTACGACCTACCTATAACTTAGCTCCGGAAGTAGTTAGCTTTTGGTTATTTATCTCTTTTTATACTTTTTTGGAATCGTAATATTTTACAAAACCATAAATAATGTCTCGTTAGCGATTGTTCTCTGCTATAATTAAGAAATTATAAATTAGTGTAAATTAAAAACTATATTTTAGACTTTAAATCCAAAAAGACGTCACATTTGCATAAAAATCACATTCAAGACTAAACATTGTTGTCACTTTTTTTCAACAGAAGTATAAATTTATCTAAAAATACAGTTTAGATGATTTCACTTGAAAATGCGTTTTTATTTAGATAAATTTTGAAGTTGATACACTCCTTTATATTTTATAAAAATCATCATTTAGATTTATCACTAGCTAAACGAAAACTTTATTTATTTTCATAAAAATAAGTTAATGATTTATTATATTATTTTATATTATAGTAATAAAACGTACGTCTTAAGTGCGTATGCGCAAATATTTTACGGCTATCCCTACTTTTTCTTTCTGTACACGGTAAATTACGTGTAGTAAAATTCTCACTGGTATGGAGATGTAAACATTAGTTGACAATCACATTGTCTGCATTAATTAGAAATGTTCTTGGATAACTGTTACTTGTATAATCGCTTAAATTATTGATTAAGTTAATTAATATGATTATTTTTTCACTAATTATGTATTCATTGATTAAAAGTTCATATACTTACTATACAATAAAAACTAAATAATAATCTAGAAAAGAGGACAAATGATAAAGTGATTTTTTAATAATATATTGTTACTGTGGAACGCTTAGGCAAATTCTGAACATTTTAACAACAAAATACTTGGATCACAGAATAAATATACTGGTGTATTCTCTGCTTGGATCTTCCATAAATTATAAACAATAAATGCCTTTTTATTAAGGGGATGGGTACTAACTTTCGGCTTTTTGCTATTTAGATGGGATTCATTTTTGTCGAATCCTGAGAAAACTAATAAGTATTTTTGAAAAATTTAAACGCAGAATGAAGGATTACGTTATTACCGAGGGCTGAAAGTCCCTGAAAACTTCTACATTGTTTATTTTAATGTTAAAAGGGTGAAAATCTAAGAGAAAATTTAGTGTGATTTTTAATTTCAAATATCTCATTCAAAAGAAACTTTTTATTCATTCTAAGAGACTTTTGGCCCTCGGTAATAAAGTAATTTTTCATTCTGTTTAAATTTTTTAAAAATACTTATTAGTTTTCTCAGGATTCGAAAAAAAATATTACATTTAAAATACATTGAAAATTTTGACAGGCGTCAAAATGTTCCTTTCCTCAAAATCTCACGTCCTAAATGAATTATTTATCAAATAGACTATCAAATAGAATAGAAATATGCTTTATTGTCACTGAAAATTATACAATTTTATGGACAAAGCTTAACATAGAGTCACGAAAAAGATATACATAACAATAACAAATACAATTTTATAAAATTAGATAAATCGTCAATAAAAAAATATAAACAAGTTAAAAAAGTGAAGTAAAAAAACAAAAACCAATATATTGCAAAATTACTATAAATTGCAAAATTGAACATACAACATAATATAATAAAACACAAACAAAGGAACTAATAAGTTTAAGCTGCTGTATGTGACACCCAAATATAGATAAATACACTTTAGTTACTTGTACATTACTGTGATTTCTTAGTTAGTCATTAAGAAACTCTTCTACTGAATAATATGGTCTTTTAGATAAATGAGCTTTTGTCATTTTACGGAACTTGAGAAAGGATGTTGCAGATTTGAGTTGTAAAGGGAGATGGTTGTATAATTTTTTTGCGGAATATAGTATAGATTTCTTTACTAACTCAGAATACGGGATCGGTAAATAGACATCAAAAGTTGAATTTCTGGTGGAGTAGTCATGATGAGGCCTTGCTGGAAAGACATGCATGTGTTTACGAATTAAGCAAACAGTTTCTAAAATATACAAAGATGGAAGGGTTAAAATGTCGTGAACTTTAAAGTAACTTCTGCAATGGGTTGTTCTTCTGAGGCCAAACAGATATCTTATTGCTCTTTTTTGTAATTTGAAAATAACATCAAATTGGGCAGCTGTACTAGACCCCCAAAAAGGAAGACCATATCGAAGATGAGACTCGAATAAAGAAAAATATGTTATTTTAGAAGATGCTAAATTGAGTTCCTTCGAAACAGATCTTATGGCATAGCAGGCTGAGGCGAATTTCTTACTTAACAAATCGATATGAAGGGACCATTTGAGGTTGCTGTCTAAAAGAATACCAAGAAATTTTACAGAATCAACGGTAGAGATCTGGCTGCTATTCACAAGCAGGGGTTGAAGAGCACCTTTATATGATAATGCTACCGTTTTATCCACGTTAAAGGAGAGTAAATTAGAGTCAGACCAGGTTTTTATCGTAAGAAGATCAGAAGGAAGTTATAGTTACATGAAGAGTTGCAATAGTTAAGTTGCTCCAAGTGATACTGGTATCATTAGCAAAAAGAAAAAAAGGAAAATCATATCAAATATTAAAATACATACGTCAAATAAACGTCAATATTAAAATATAATTTTTCAAATTTCTCTGAACAATTGTTGTTTTTTAGCATTGATTGGGGATTTGAAAGCTAAATATTTTGCAAAGGGGAATGTAACAACTGAAGAGATTGCTAATACCTAGTTGTATTCCTGTCTGTATTGGTGTAATTAAGATAAAACCAGTCAAAATCCGGAGAAGTCAGGTGAGATCCTTTTTTTCCTTTCCAATTTGCGAAAGGGGCTGTGGGTACTCTCACATATTGTGTTGTGGTCTTGGTAACCAGGACTTCACACATTATGAACAATACACAACCAACTACATCTACACAAAACACCCCTAATTCCATCCCAAAATCTTATGTCGCTGCCACACTCTCCAGGCCTTCTCCCCCTTCGTTTCCTAAAATGGAACAAGCTGTTGTCATGCATTCCATTCCAAATACCGTTTTATTTGAATATATTAAAGCCATTGGTGAAATAGTTCAGCCAAAAAATATTACTTTTGCGTCTCGCATTCCAAACAATCGAATCTGCATTTTCCTCACATCGACCGACATCGTTGATAAACTATTGAAAAATACACCACACATCACAATTAATTCCACCATCGTCCCTATCCGCAGGCTAATTTCTCCAGTCAAAATAATCCTTATTTCAAATGTATGTCCTTCCATCCCGCATTCACTGATAAAACAGTCCCTAAAAGATATTGGCTTACAGCTAGCAGCACCTGTTACTTTTGTAAAATGCGGAACATCGGATGATCAATATGCTCATATCATGAGTTGTCGTAGGGTTACATGTGTTTTCCCTGACAAGGAGGACTTTGAAGTGCAAACTTCTCTGCTAATCAATCATGAAAATACTTCCTCAAAAATATTTGTATCCACTGACAGGCTAGAGTGTTTTCATTGTAAACTTACGGGACATACCGCGGATTCTTGCCCTAAAGTCCCCAGTGGACCAGACCACACACTTATTTCGGCTAATGCTTCTTCCTTTTCTTCACTTTCAGCTGACTCTTTAACTACATCAAAATAACTTCCTTCTTCAGAAATTGAATCCATCCCTGTTAACGACACACCTTCCTCGGCTGCCATTACGGACCTATTCATCCCTCCTCCAACTAATACAAAACCCATATTGACTGTAGGACAAAAAAGAGGACACTCTAATGATAGTTCTCTTGATACTCCTACCACTCTCCCTCCCTCCATTGCTCTTTCCCAATCAACTTCTTTAACCCCTCTGATATTCACGATGCTACCCAAACCAGCCAATAAAAAGTCTAAATCTAATCATCGATCAGATTATTCAATGGGACCTGATTGTATTTCTTGTATAGAAACAGTTTACAAAGATAATCCGGCTAATTTTACCCTTAATTCAACTCAACTTATTGCTTTCCTTGAGAACTCTTTTGGATGCCCGACGCCACTACAAGAAGCTCAAAAATTTTCCTCTGACATAGATGGCATTCAAAACGACTTATCTCAGCTCTACACAGCTACAAAGGAACGATCACTAAAAAACCGTATCACCAGAATCTTGAAAAAATTAAGACAACATTCTTCCTCCGCTGAATCACAAGACTGTATAAGTGCCTCTTCCGATAACCCTTCTAATATTGAATATAATTACAGCACTCATAATGAATAGTTATCCTTTCAAGCTAATTCAATGTAATTGTGATGGGTTCTTCCCTAGGTTGGAGAGAATCCAACACCTAACATCACAATTTAAACCTGACATTATATGTCTGCAATAAACCAATGCTAATAATTCCAAACTTCCTCATTTAAAACACTTCGAGGGGTACCACTATATAAGAACTAATTGCATAAGAGCCAGTGGAGGCACTTCTATCTTTATTTCTTCTGATATTTTCTCATCACATCTTCCACTCTCTTCTAAATTAGAAGCCATAGCTATAACTTTCTGGTGTCCGAATAAACTTACAATCTGTAATTTATACATTCCTCCCAACTACCCTCTCAAAGAGGAAGAGCTGGTAAACCTAATCTTTGAACTTCCTAGCCCCTACATACTTGTTGAGGATTTCAATGCTCATAATGTGCTGTGGGGTTCCAACCACACATTTGCTAGAGGTAAAATTGTTGAAAATGTTATTAATTGCTCAGGTACATGTCTGTTAAACACAGGCTCTCATAGTCACTTTATTATTTCTACTGGTTCCTTCTCCAACATTGATCTAAGCTTTAGTGATCCAAAATTAGCTCCTACATTAACATGGCATACATCTGATGATCTCCACGACAGCAATCATTTCCCAATCTTTATAACCACCTCAGATACATCAAATTCTCAAATATTAACTAAAAGTTTTTGGCGCTTAAATAATTGTAATTGGTCTGATTATATTAGTGAAACTGATTATTGCCTACCTAAACTCACTCTAACTGACAACATTGATATGGACGTCACCCAATTCGCTAACACAATTCGCCTTGCTGCTGAAGCACATATCGGAAAATCAGTCATTTCAGCTGAACGAAAAAGTGTTCCATGGTGGAATTCCTCTTGCGAAAACGCTGTGGAGCAGCAAAAATCTGCTCTAAAAATTTACAGCAGAAACAAATGCCAGGAGAACCTTATTGAACTTAAAAAAACAAGAGCGAAATCTAAATACATTATTAAATTAAGTAAGGAAACTTCATGGAGACAATATATCTCCTCTATAAATGAAAATAGTAGCCCAAGCCAAGTTTGGAAAAAAATTGGACAAATACAGGGCAAAAAAACTAATCTTAAAATCTCCAATCTCCTTTTTAATCAAAAGGTTATCATTGATAATCAGGAGATAGCCAAAGTTCTGGCAGAAAACTTTAAAAAAAGTTTCACAACAAATCTTGGCCTAACCCTGTATCCTTTACTCTTCCTTCACCCTTTCCTTATTCTTCCCCAGTTTCACAAGATATCAATTATCTGAATTCTCCTATAACCTATTCCGAATTAAAATCTGCACTCAAATCCTGTAAAAACACAGCTGATGGCCTTGGTGACCTTCCATACATATTCTTAAAGAAATTGTCATCTTCATGTCTATATAAACTTCTCGAGATATATAATAAAATATGGATTTTCCGCAAATTCCCGAATGAATGGCGAACGTCAATAATATTACCAATAAAAGAAAAGATCTACCTGCCTCTGTCCCTGATTCTTATAGGCCTATATCCCTTACCTGTACCATGTGTAAAATACTTGAAAAAATTATCAATAAACGTCTTATATGGTATCTCGACAAACACAAAATTATTCCTAAAGAACAATCTGGCTTTAGACTACACAGATCCACTCGTGACAATCTTGTCCTACAAAGTGACATCGCCAGCTCAATAAATGAAAAGTATGAAGTAACGGCCGTCGTTTTTGACATAAAAGGAGCATTTGACACGATTAGTCGACAAGCTATAATCGCCAAGTTAAAGCAGCATAATATCACCGGAAATATATTTTATTTTATACAAAATTTTTTGTCTCAAAGGACGTTCAAAGTTTCTGTAAATGGTGTATTCTCTTCTGTTTATACTCAAACCAATGGCACCCCTCAAGGTTCAGTGTTAAGTCCTACCTTATTTAACCTCGGCATAAGTGACTTTGTTTTAATTTACCATCTCCTACCAAATATGTAGCTTATGCAGATGATTTAATATTATACTGTCACGGTCGTTCAGCATCCACTAGTTCTAAAATATTGCAAGCGGCCATAAGCATAGTAATCTCTCGGACCCACTCTTTGGGACTAACTTTATCCCTCACAAAATCCAAAGTTATTAAATTTAGTAGACGTCCTCCAATGCCCCCTACACCTCTATTTATAAATGATTCACTTCTTCCCGTAGTTGATCATTGTAAAATACTGAGATTGACGTTTGACTCTCGCCTCTCTTGGAAGCAACATATTCTCAATTTAAAAAGTGCATGCCACAAAAGATTAAACATTCTTAAAACACACTCTCACTATCACTGGGGTGCGGATGAAAAGTTGCTCCTTAAAGTATATAAAGCAGTAATTCGCTCTAGATTACGGTAGTATTGCTTATATGTCTGCTTCCAAGAGAGATCTGGATTCCTTAAACTCTATCCATAACACAGCCCTTCTGTCTCTTCTGCATATGTCTCTTCTAACCCCCTTAATCCTGTATACCGTTTATTCACAACAACCTATACCACTCTATCACCAATAATAAAACCTATATTTTCTATGTTGTCCACAATAACAAGCGACATTAATTTTAGACTGACAAATCCCATCCCCTTTCATCGAATTCCTCCTTGGATTATGCAGACCCCTCAAACTAACACAAATTTAACAAAACTCAATAAATATGAAACACCTAAAGAAGAAATTATACACAATAATCACTTTGATCAAGTAATATACACCGATGCTTCCAAAAGTGTTTTGGGGATTGGCTGTTCAGTCACTTCTCAAAACAATCTCAATTGTGCTTCTTTTATTCCTCTTCCGTGTAGCGTACATACTGGAGAATTATATAGTATCTTACAGGCTGTTAAGAATATTAACCTCCTGAACATAAATGTTGCCATTTGTACATACTCTCTAGCTTCCATTTTATGCATTCAGGAATTATTTACCGATCATCCTCTTGTCCAAAATATCCACCATTGTTACCACCACCTTTCTACCTTAAACACTAAGATTACATTTATATGGATTCCGTCTCACATTGGTATACCTGGCAATGAACTCGCAGATCAGCATGCTAAAACGGCTTCAACAGATACCACGTCAAAAACCCACATCCAAATTTGTAAAGATTTGAAAACAGAAGCGTACAGATTCACATGGAGATTATGGCAAACCCACTGGAGCTCCTTAAATACATCTTTACGTGCAATACAGCCCTCAGTATACAGGGTGGTGAATCGGAAAACGGGCCATAGGATACTCAATGTAAAATTCTAAACTGTTGAATTTCTGCTTCCCTAATTATGTTACATCAAAAGTCATGAGAAGTTATTTGTAGAGGATTGAAATCTGTATTAGAAACAGAAGTTACAATTGTTCTACGATTTAAACACATTCCAAAATTTTGAAAAATATAATGTATTTACCGCAGTAGGTATGTGTGGGCATGTTAGGCCACACGTTATTATTTAACTGACAGTGAGCACATTATTGACTGAAGAAGATATCTTTATTATTAATACTTCTCCTTAACTAAAGGTATCTTATCAACTTTATTGTGTTTTAAACAGTAATTGATAAAATAAATAAAAAAATTGACAGTTCAAATTGTTAATATAATAAATTTATTGTCAACAAATGCAACCTTATACACATTATGGTATTGCGTGTGGCCTAACTTTGGCGTATTACTCTGAAAAATGTATTATATTTTTACAAAATTTTGAATAATTATTGTTCGTAGAACAATATTAACAGTTGTTTTCAATACAGATTTCAATTCTCTACAAATAGTTTCTTATGACTTTTGATGTAAAATAATTAGGGAAGCAGGAATTCAACAGTTTAGAATTTTACATTGAGTTTCCTATGGCCCGCTTTCCAATTCACCACCCGGTATAAGCCACTTTACACTGGCCCCACAGGACTCTCTAGACAAGACCTTAGAATTATAAGAAGAATCCTTATAGGGCACACCAAACTTACTCACGGCTTCCTGATGTCATCAGATATCCGGCCTATCTGTCTAACATGCCAGTGCCAACTTACCGTGAACCACATTATTACCGAATGTCATCAGTTCAGTGTAGTAAGACAACAGCTCAATCTCAAACCGCAGCTATGTGAGATTCTAAGTGATACCAACCAGTTAGACAGAGTTCTTCAATTTAAAAAAAAATCATTGTATCATAAACTTTAATTTTTTTTTATGACATAACTTGTTAATGCTTTTTAATTATACCTCTTGTAATCTTGTTTGTAATCGTCCCGTGCGAGTTGCCATAGTTGCCGAGCACGTTAATGTAAATAAAAAAAAATATTAAAACGATTTAATAAACAACTCAAAATATTCCTGAAGCCGTGTCAAATATTTAGTAGCCTTGTTTGTCACCGTCTTGTCACCACATTCTGTTCGACTAAGTGCGTTGTATGATAATATTTTTTAAAAATTTAAACACAGAATGAAAGAAGGTCCAAAAGTCCCTTAGAATAAATAATAAGAAATTATACTAAATTTTCTCTTTTTTGTTCATTCCTGTAACTTATTAAAATAAACATTATAGAAGTTTTCAGGGACTTTCGGCCCTCGGTAATAACGTTATCTTTCGTTCTGAGTCTAAATTTTTCAAAAGTACTTATTATTTTTTTCAGGATTCGAAAAAAAATTAATGCATTTAAAAACAATAGAGTCGAACTTTTGCACCTACCCCCTTAAAAGGGAATACGCCTTGAAATAAGGTATTTGCGATTTATTGTTTCAAAATTTTATTATAAGATTATATTAATAATTAATAAAAATATCTTATATCCTAAGATCGAGAATTTTTTACCGGTCCATATAGTCCATTCTTTCACGGTTTTTGCTCTAAATTTTAAAGAACCGCTTGGATTGAGATGAAATTTGGCATACGCATAGCTTACATGTCAAAGAAAAAAAGTGATATTGTGCCGATGTGTGCTTTTGCCCTGGGGGTGACTTTCACCCCCTCTTGGGGGTGAAAAAATATATGTCCAAAATAAGTCCGGAAATGGATAAACTGACTAATTTTAAGTAACTTTTGTTCTATAGAGCTTTTTCGCCAAGTCAACACTTTTCGAGTTATTTGCGAGTGAATATGTTCATTTTTCAACAAAATAACCACATTTTTAGACGGTTTTTCGCAAATAACTCAAAAAGTATTTTGTCGAAAAAAACGTTCGTAGCAAAAATATAGCCTATAAAAAAATAAAAAAAATGGTGTCCGCGTTAGGTCTCTGGATCTCGTAGAACCAGAGTTATAGCCAATGAGAAATATATTCATATTCACCAAATTTCAAATAGAATATTTCGACGTGAAATATCCAAAAACTTAAGCACTTTTTGGGGAAAACCCATTATAACTTTTTTAAAGTGTTTAAAAAAGCTTTATTTTTGTTTTTACAAAAAGTTTCTTGCATTAAATTTAAGCAAGTTACGCTCAAAATAAAGTTGGTCCCTTTTGTTTTTGCAAAAAAAAATCGGGAAGACCACCCCCTAATTAGCAACTTAAATGAAATTAATCGTTGCCGCTCCACAAATTATTTTACTTATGTTGTGTTTATATGATCTGTAAGTTTCATCAATTCAAAGTGCTTATTTTTGAAAAAATTTGGTTTCAAAGTAAAATTTTTAAAAATTTAAATTTTGAAAAATATGCTTTTTTTCAAAATAACTTAAGAACTGTTAGAGATACCAAAAATCTCGAAAAACAAAAAAAGTCAGATTTTCTTTTCTGAATATCATGCATTTTTTTGTTTTTCTGTTAGACAAAAATTGATCAAGATTTGGTGTTTCTAAATTTGCATACATTCGTGATCAGTGACTCGTTCAACCCCTTTTAACTACAGCCCTTTCAATAATAAGGACTTTGAACCGATGAAACTTACAGATCATATAAACAATATATACACGAGTCAAGAAACTTGTGAAGTCGTAACGATTAAGTTCATTTAAGATACTAATTAGGGGGTAATTTACTCGATTTTTTTACCAAAACCAAAAGGGACTAACTTTATTTTGAGCGTAACTTGTTTAATTTTGATGCTAGAAATTTTTTTTATAAAACAAAAATGAAGCTTTTTTTAAACACTTTAAATAAGTTGTAATGAGTTTTCCCCGGAAATGTGCTTCATTTTGGTTATTTCACGTTAAAATATTCCATTTGGAATTTGACGAATATGAACCTATTTTTCATTAGCTATAACTTTGCTTCTACTAGGTGTAGAGACGTGATATATACACTATCTTTTTAAATTTTTTATAGGCTATATTTTTGCTCAGAATATTTTTTCGACAAAATACTTACTATTTGAGTTATTTGAGAAAACCGTCTAAAAGCGTGGTTATTTTGTTGAACAAATGAACATATTCACTGCCAAATAACTCGAAAAATATTGACTTAGTGAAAAAACTTTATAGAACAAAAGTTACTTAAAATTAGCCAGTTTACCCATTTCCTGACTTTCTTTGGACGAATATTTTTTCACCCCCAACAGGGGGTGAAAACCACCCCCAGGGAAAAAGCACATATCGGCATAATATCACTTTTTTTCTTTGACTTGTTAGCTATGTGTATGCCAAATTTCATGTCAATCCAAGCAGTTCTTTAAAATTTAGAGGTTTTGCAATATTTTACCGTTAAAGAACGGACTAATAGATCAGTAGTTAGGCACCACAATAATAGAGAAAGGAGTTAACTGATTATGTAGGTTTCTGATTCTAAAGCTCTAAAGATTCTAAATTTATGATATTTTGCGTCATAATTTCCATCAAAAACAAAACGGTTTCTGAATATCTTAAACTATTCAGTAAAGTAGTTAGCCTCAATCTCAATCCGTTTGGTGGAAAATAAACAGCAGACCAAATAGTATTCATATCTGCTGTCTCTAGCGTTATTTTTGTTCACTCTGGGTCAGGTCGTGTTTCTGTCGCGTATGTCATTATTCGTCTGATTGGTATGGTTTGGTAAATTCTGCCTTTCATTTCTTTCCGAGACTTTCCACTTCTATTTCAAGCTTTCCGATACTTAATAATGTGACGGCTATATAGACACTTGTTGTATCATCTGACCCTTCAGCTTTAATTTACATCTTAGTAGATTTGCTGTTATAACCATACATTTTGATTTTTTTTTGGGAAATTAACATGTTAGATTTTTCGACGGTTATTAAATTGGTGCAGCATACGTTGTAAATTATGTTCACTTTGAGAGATTATTATTGTATCATCTGCATAGCAGATTATTTGAAATTGTTTTTCTCCCATTTTATATCCTTTTTTAATTCTTACTGTTTTTCCTTATTTTATCCATGACCTGGTTGAACAATAGAGAACTCAGGGAATTCTTCTGTCTAATCCCATTGCCAGCTTCAATTTGGTCAGTTAGTTCTTCTTCTTTTATTTTTACTTTTTAGTCCAAGTAATGAAGCTTAAAATAGGACAAAACTTTGCAATTTTTACAGAATGGATCGATTTGCTTGAAAATTTGAGAATAAGTAGTAGATAATCCAAGGATCAAAATCTATATGATGCCGAAAGGCGGTTTTACCATGGGGGTTAGTTGCCACCCCACTTCGGGGGTTGAAATTTTTTATTATATTTTGACAACAAATGTTGGTAAAAACATTCATTCTAAGCAAAAAAACGTTCTATACATTTTTTTGATAAAATTAATAATTTCCGACTTATTCGCTACCGAAAGTGTTAGTTTTAAATCGAAAAAATCAATGTTTTTAATCAATTTTCTGCTAATAAATCAAAAAGTTTTCGTTTTATCAAAACACCTTTGCTAAAGAAAAATGTACCTTTTCAAAAATAAACACAACCGTTTTTTTTTATTTTCTTTAAGACCAATAGTAATCGAGCTATACTTTATTTTATGTTAGCTCTTCTTCGTCAAATGCTAAATATTGTAGTTTCAAAGTCAAAAGACGGGAAAACTATGCTCTTTTCAAAAATAACTTGTTCAAACTAATTTAAAGTATTCACAAATATCTATCTCCAGAAATCAAAAAAGGTCTCTAGCTCAAAAATTAAGTGACTTATAATGAAAATAATGTCAGTCTCTATTTTTTTCAGTGAAAAAGTGATCGAAAGCAACCCCCTAATCACCACCCTAATTAATATTAGTCATTGACCTTATTTTTGGTCTTCTTTATTTATGTATTATTAATAGGCTCTAGAAGTTTTACCGGTTTATAATGATTAGTTTAAAAAAAAATGGAATTAAAAGTGAATAACGAATTTTTGGAGTTTGGTAAAAAATGCTCTTTTCTTCAGAATAGAAAGATTAGCATCAGAGATAGGAAAAAATGTTTAAATATGAAATTGTATCTTATTTAATTTCTAAGAACTTGGTTTGCAAACATTTGTTCTATGGCAAAAATTGAGTGAGCTATTGACAATTAAAACTTGTAATAACATGCAAAAACCACCGTTACCAACCCTTTCAAAGTCACCAATTTTTGGGGACTGAGGATTTTAAAATAATTTAATGTCAATAGCCTTATAGACCTTGTAAACACCTACAAAATTCTTTTTTACTAAACTTTCTAAGATAAAAAATAAAAAAGTTACTGTTAAAAAATCAATATATTTTTTTGAAAAAAAAAAAGGAGAAATCAAAATGGAAGCATAATAATGTAAGTTAGCGGAAGCATAATAATGTAAGTTATTTAGTCTTCTTTATTTATGTATTACCAATAGATTCTAGAAGTTTTACTGGCTTAGAATGATTAGTTTTAAAAGAACTGGAGCTAATAACGAATTTTTGTAGTTTGGTAAAAGATGCCATTTTCTTCAGAATAGAAAGATTAGCATCAGATATACTAAAAAATGTTTTAATAATAAAATTGTAGGTTATTTAATTCCCAAGAACTTGGTGTTAAAGAATTTTTTCTATGCTAAAAATTGAGCGAATAGTTAATGAGTATATATCGAAAAACATTGATTTTTCGATATAAAACTAACACTTTCGATAGCGAATAAATCGAAAACTATTAATTTTATCAAAAAAATGTATAGAAGATTTTTTGCTTAGAATGAATGCTTTTACCAACTTTTGTTGTAAAAATATAATAAAAAATTTCAACCCCTGAAGTGGGGTGGCAACCACCCCCATGGTAAAAGCGCCTTTCGGCATCATATAGATTTTGATCCTTGGACTATCTACTACTTATTCTCAAATTTTCAAGCAAATCTTCGGTTCATGGACTATTTATTGTGTTGTTCGTTCGCTTTATTGATATTTTCGATCGTTTTAATTATTCTTAGAATTATCCCTCTTGCGTACAATAAATAGATAACGTCCTTTAAGTTGACTCTCTCAAATGCCTTCTTAAGGTCAATGAAACATAAATATGCCAGTTTTTTGTATTCTAATCATTTCTCTTAAACTGGAATAAAGCGTCCGTGCACGATCTTCCCGAACTAAAACCTTATTAATTTCTGCTAGTGTTAATAATATTATTCAGTTTGTTTGTTACCACTTTGGTTGTTAATTGTAACGTTGTGTTGAATATATTAATGCCTCTGTAATGCACCGGGTCCGATTTATGTCCCTTTTTGAAGAGGGGTATTAGGATGCTTGATCTCCATTCTTGTGGTATTCTGTTGTGTTCTATTATTTTTTGGATTAGTTTAAATAGTTGTTTGCTAAATCTTCTCCTCCGTACTTTAGAAGTTCATTCGATATTCTGACCTCTCCTGATAATTTTCTATTGTTTAATTTCCTTAATGCTTCCTTTACTTCTCCCTCCTCAATGTTTATTTTTTCGTTTGTCGTCACTGCAGGTGATGGTGGTTCATTATCGTCAACTTTAGCAAATAGAGATCGAATGTTAAACCTATTGATTTTATTTGTTAGCTATAGGTATGTTTCATATTAGCTACTACATGTGTCACCCATATATTCAATACCCATTGTATTTAACCATAAAGGTACGTATAGATATGCGCACCGCGCACTTCGCGCAGAAGTTGGATCGTGTGCTCACCGTTTGTGTGCCTCTTGAAAACATGTACTAACGCGTACTAATCTAATGAACCCGCCACAAACGCGTACTGCACACACGGCACAAAGTGTTCGGCCCGCATATCTATACGTACCTTAATGTTCAAATGTTTGATGCTTTTATTGAAGCAATGCAGTTGATTAGGGTCTAAAGGTCAAATGTGGTTAACACAGTAAAAATCTAACTGTAATTACCAGAGAACGGCAGTTCTCGCCAGTGGCGCACACCTACACCCCCTACACGCGACACTATATTATACACGAAATTTTCGATCTTCTAAATCTGACTGAATTGAAAACTGGGACAACTCCCATCTCTAAGTTCAGGAAGAGACTCACCCATTCATATGTCAACCATCCATTTTGGTCCAAGGGTGTGGATTTTACGGACCTTCCTATTTAGGATCTGTTTTTCGTTCTCGTCCCCAAAACTCCCAAAAACTTCGAAAATTTAACTCCGACCTTTGCGGCTTCTAATAGAAGCGATCATTACCTTTCCAACGCATGTCTAATTTTGAAAATTCGGTTATACCGTTCAAAAGTTACCGAACTCAGAAATATGAGTCAATTTTTATTTAAAAAAGAGAAAATGTTTGTGGATATGTATGTATGTATGTATGTATGTATGTATGTATGTATGTATGTGTGTAGAAAAGTTAAACCGATCTTAATTTTTTTTCTGTGTTTGAAGAGGGGGTGAGGGCCGATGCAGAACCGGTGTAGTTTGTGAGTGACTACCCATAAGCCAGCTATAGGACTTGGTAAGTACAAAACGGCATATTTTTTGGCGGTATATATCTTCGGTTCAAGAAGAGACAGGAGAACAGTAAATATGTACACCAAATCAATAGCGTTGAGTTAAGCTTTCAAATGGTGCCTAAGCTGTCAGGATCAGACATACACACGGCTCAGTATAGCCCAAAAACTGAAAAACTAAACTTTGAAAATTTTGGTTTTTCGACAATTACTTAAAATTTCAACCTACGAATTACGCCCGTAACTGAGCGTTTGTAGAAGAACTCTAGACGAATCTAACGGAGTATACCTTATATCCGGGAAAATTTCGAATTGTTAAGTTATAGGCTTCATAAGTATGATCAAATCTATTTCTTATGGGAAAAACGGTTTTTCAAGCTCAATAATTCCTGTAATAGCTTCAGTTATCATACTTGACCTTAGATGCATAAGATAACACTTGTAAATACGTTTCAAACTCACGTTTAGTAAACAAAATCGGTTAAACCGTTTAGAAGTTATTAAGCTACAAAAGTATAATCCAATTAACGATTATTCCCTAAATGGTTTATGTAGTTGTAGTGGTTACGACGCTAATTTGATCTGGCAACGGGCAATTCGAGTTCATTTACCGGCCATCCCAATATTTTTTTTTAAATCTATTTCGAATAGAAAAAAAAATTTAGTGTACATTTGATGTACACTAGATCATTTGGGAGATAATGCGACAAAGGCGACCATTTATAAAGCTTAACGTGTAATCGAGAAACATTGCATTCAACTTTATACATTTAATTTAAAAATAACTTTGAAAAACTCCTGATACAAGAATAAAAAACCGCTAACCGCCGTAAAAATGATTGGCGCATACAATATTCGAGCTACAAAAGATCTGATATGAATATTACGTGGCGCGAAAATGTATTTTCATTTTGATGCAACACAAAATTCTAGTTTTATTTTAAAAGATTTTTTCATAATATTTGCTAAATTGTAAACGCGCCACAAAAGAGTTTCAAAATTCAAACTGTATCAAAGTTACTCTTTTGTGGCGCGTTTACTTCAAAAGCAAACATTATGAAAAAATATTTTAAAATAAAACTAGAATTTTGTTTTGTATCAAAATGAAAATACATTTTCGCGCCACGTAATATTCATATCAGATCTTTTGTAGCTGGAATATTCTATGCGCCACTCATTTTTACGGCGTTTAGCAGTTTTTTATTATTGTATAAAGTATCCATAATATCTTAATAATTATTTCTGACTTATATAAAATGTCAATTCCTCCCACATAATTTAATGCAAAAGAACATCAAGTAATCAACGCAGGTCTATTTATCATTTTGTTTATTGTTTCGATTAAAATTAATGAAAAAGAAAAATATCCTAAAACACAACTCCATAATTTAAACGACACAACATAAAAGTGTTCATAAATGTCTGTTCGGACAAAGTGTTTATAGTTGGGATAGAAAGTGTAATATTTTCTAAACCTAGTTCGTGGCATATGTTGAAAGGAAATACAATTACGGATTAAAAAGTCAGTGAATGATAACTCGAAGGTACTATTAAGTGCTATTATGTGTTAGAAATCGTGAATAGGTTTTCCAATAAAATTTTGTAGATATTGGAAGTAATATATTATTACTGTCAATTTTTTTCAAAGCGTATTTGAACATTACTTCTTAGGTCATATTTTATATGCTCAGAAGGAGATTGTTATTTAATATTCGATATCTTGCAAACTTATATAACGACAAGATACACACATAGTGGAAAACAAAAACAGAGTAGGTATTTTCACTTTTTCGTCCAATAATGTTTCAGATTATACAGTAAGGAGCAAATGAAAGCAATTAAATAATTATTTCAAAAATTAGCGACCATACAAAAATACTAAACCCACCGACTTATAGAATTTTATTGATATTCTATATAAGTAAAAATTAATAGCCCGGGAGGTAGGGTCAAATTTGACCGTAGCATTTTAGCATGGCTATTTTCTTTTTATTTAGTTATGTGTTCCAAAGCTTATTAACAAATGATGTGTCAGCTGGCCCAAAAACGAGGATTTTAGGCAAGGAAAGGTAAAATATGAAACTTGATGGAAAAACGCTACAACTTACATGTCAAATATTTATCTCCGTGACTTACATCTATTAATGGCCTAGAATACATGGCTCCTAGCTTTCACTCAGGCGACCCGGGTTCAATTCCTGGCGTTCATTTTTTTTTTGTTTTTAAAATTGACATTTTATTTTGAAAAATAATTATTTTTATAATACCACGTTTTTATTATTTATACGAGACAATATAAAAAATACTGTATTATGTCTTTTATAGAATCGTAAACTATGCATTTGATCATACATATGATGATTGACCTTAATAAGCAAATTTGTTGTACATGAACCCCTGAAGATTCTTGAGTTGGTACGACCAATCTAAGTGAACAGAGGGTGTCCCCCCGACATTCTTTTTTATTTTTTTTTGACAAACAGTTTTCTCTTAATTTTATATGTTGTAGAACCAAAAGATACAACCCTAAATTTTTCACTTTTCTATCACCAACCCCATTTTTTAATAGCAATCTAAATGTTTCCCTATTCTCTATTACAAAAATGAATGTTTGTCTGTATGTCCCTTATAGAATCGTAAACTATGCATTTGGTAGAAAAAAGCATAGGCATATTTTTGAGTATTTTTTGGCTTTCTGGTAATTTATGGTATTTAACTATTATTTAGTTCTAAGGCCGAAGTTTGCTGGGTCAGCTAGTTAATAATAAAAAAATATTCTTGGACTAGTGTGGCAAAGATTAAAAAATATAAATCAATAATTTATTAATTTTAGATTGTAATAAAAAAGCGTCAGCTGCATCATGTACGTGGCAAAATTTTTGTATATATTATAGAGAATAGGGAAATATTTAGATTGCTATTATAAAATGGGGTTGGTGATAGAAAAGTGAAAAATTGGGGTTGTATGTATCTTTTGGTTCTACATAATATAAAATTAAGAAAAAACAGTTTATCCAAAAAAATAAAAAACATGTCGGAAGGGGGTGGGGAGGGAAACCCCCCTTTTTCACTTAGATTGGTCGTACTAACTCAGGTTAGTAACTTAGGTCAGGAAGCTTCAGGGGTTCATGTACAACAACTTTGCTTCATAAATTTTATGATCAAATGCATAGTTTACGATTCTATAAAAGACATGCAGACTTTTTATATGGTGTCGTATAAATAATAAAAACGTGGTATTATCAAACAACAATTATTTTTCAAAATAAAATGTCAATTTTAAAAACAAAAAAAATCAACGCCAGGAATTGACCCCGGGTCGCCTGAGTGAAAGCTAGGAGCCATGTATTCTAGGCCATTAATAGATGTAAGCCACGGAGATAAATATTTGACATAAGTCTATAAGTTGTAGCGTTTTTCCATCAAGTTTCATATTTTACCTTTTCTTGCCTAAAATCCCCGGTTTTGGGCCAGCTGACACATCATTTGTTAATAAGCTTTGGAACACCTAACTAAATAAAAAGAAAACAGCCATGCTAAAATGCTCCGGTCAAATTTGACACTACCTCCCGGGCTTTAATGTTTGTCTGTATGTCCTTTATAGAATCGTAAACTATTCATTCGATCATGTGATGATCTTATAAGCAAATAGAAAAGAAAATATTACAATGTATTCCGATAGGAGGACGAAAAAAAAGGAAGGCCCAAATCGAGATGGTTGGTTGACGTAGTAGACGACCTGAAAACTATGAATGTAAGATAATGGATGAGAAGGGCATAGAGTAGGTGTAAATGAAAGGACATAAACAGACAGGCAAAGACCCATCCAGGGTTATGATTTCAAAAGAAGACGAATAATTAAAAAATACACACATCACTTTTCGCCCTTTTATAACCTACCCCTATTTTTTAATAAATCTTAAACTTAATTAAACTTTTAAACCCTAGTCTAAATTACTACTTTAAAACTTGAGTCTACGGGTAAACTTACTAGTATCCCTTATACACCTGGATGCCGCGTACCAAAAAAAAGTTGATTAATAGCAAGCTGAAAATTTGTTAATAGCTTAAGGGTGTCTAGTCGGATAAACTTTGATATATGGGAACACTGTAACAGGGGCAGTTTTAATTGTGGAACAGGTTAAACATTTGGAACGTTAGACTACGAAAACGTTCCATGTATTTTGTCGGACAGAACTTCCAATTGATTTGTTACCATTTCATTAAACTCTGATGCAAAAATCAGATTGGTATTCATCACCAACTGGGCAATTTTAATGGGTGGAACACGAAGAACATGTCAAATGACAGGAATCATGTTGGTTAGTAATAGCAGTCTGATTTTTGCATGAGGGTTTAATGAAAAGGAAACAAATCAATTGGATGTTCTGTCCGAAAAAATACATGAGACGTTTTCGTAATCTGACGTTCCAAATTTTTAAACTGTTCCACAATTAAAACTTCCCCTGTTTCAATGTTCCCGTACATCAAGGTTTGTCCGACTAGACACCGTTAAGCTATTAAAAAATTTTCAGCTTGCCATTAATAAACTTTTTTTTGGTACGCGGGTCCAGGCCTATTAGGTTCTGTTAATTAATTGAACAAATATTAACCTGTACCATCACTGGCACTATACTCTGCTTTTACTCTGATTTCCCTAAAATTAATAATAATGAAATTTTCCAGATAGTGCCAACTTCCCGGACACACTATATAGACCAGGTTATTTGGCTCTAAAAACACCGAAATAAATCGATTTTTAAATAAATATAGCACCTAGAGACTTACAACTTTTTGTACTGTGTTCATGATGATGTAGGTCAAAAGTCCACAATAGAAAACTGGTGGAAATGCATAATTGCATTTTAAAGTGCAGCATCCAAAACTGCATAAACAGGTAAGTAAGTATATTAAGGCCAGATTTTGTTACTCGGTGGTTTATGGGGTCGCTCAACAGGACTTCTCCATCAGAACCGACCTCCGGAGTACCTGGTGCCAAGTGTCACTGGTAGGGCACGTCATCTTCTGTAGTTTCGAGGGTTTTTACATTAAACTGATGCAAACAGATTACCTTTGGGGCTTTTGGGGTTGCTAAAAACGAATACGTCATCAGAACCGACACCCGGAGCACCTGGTGTCTAGGGTCACGTCATACTCTGGAGTTTCGAAGGATTTCGGCACAAAATTGATGCGAATATAAATTGATTACACGGGGGGTTCTGGGGTTTCTGAACACGAACACGCCATAAAAATCGACACCCGGTGCAGCTGGTGCCCACGGTCACACTAAGGCACGTCATCTTCTGGAGTTTCTAGGCAGTTTTTAGGGTCGCTGAATACGAATACGCCATCAGATCTGAACCCATGACCACTTGGTGCTCAAGGTCACTGCTAAGGCAAGTTCCTCTAGAGTTTGGAGGGTTCTTGGGCACCAGGTGCACCGGGGGTCGGTTCGTATATTCTTGTTCAGCGACCCCAAAAAAATCCTAAGTAATCTGTTTGCATCAATTTAGTGAATAAATTCATCGAAACTCCTGATGATGTGCCTTAGAAGTGCACCTGGGCACCAGGTGCTCCGATGTTTGGTTCTTATGGTGTATTCGTCTTCAGCATCCCCATAAACCCCCAAGTAACAAAATGTGGCCCTTGACACACTTATTTTGACATGTTTATGCACTTTTGGATGCGTTTTATGCCCTTTAAAATGCAACTATGCATTTCCTTTTCCATTTTTCTATTGCAGATTTTTTCCTGACGTCATCCTGAACACAATGTAAAAAGTTGCAAATTTCTAGGTGCTGTATTTAAAAATCGATCGATTTTTTCCTAAATGGCCTGGTCTAATACATTTATCTGTTATATCTGTTTTTTAATGTGTCTGACTTCTAGCCGTAGGGTCCTATTAATTTTTAATCTGTGTGTTTATCCATCAAATCTAAATTAAAATCGCCAAATTGTTAATTAGAACGTGCGTAAAAATTATCGTAGAAATTTAAATTAATTCATCTACACCGATTTCCTCTTATATTATATCCTTATTATTTTGACACGCCTAAGTTTTTTACAACGATGAGATTCATAAAAAAATAACTGTATGTATTGTTGGACATTAAAGATTGTAACTAACCATTTATTGTTTCTAATGGTATTTTTTTATTCTCGTGGCACTCCTTACATCCATCAAAAGAGAATTAATTATACTCGTATTAGTCCAGAAAGCCACTGCGCATCCGCTAGGAAAAATATTCTGATTCCGATTTTTTGCACAATCTTACTCAAACAGGACCCCTTTTAACAAAGGGTCCCCGTTAAGATAGGCAAAATGCCCTCAGTCTCAGAATTAAATTTTTTTAATTTTTTTACGTTCTGTGCAATTAAAAAATGAGATAACGCGGATTTTTAACTCGCCACCCCCCTTACCCCTCCCCCCACAGCCAAGAACGTAGATTTTTAGTTTTAATTTTTTTTAGTTGGGTTGCAATTGATTTAAAAATTTCAAAAAATTCACACGTATAGCTGAGGCTTTTACAAAACATGTTCATTTTTTATGCAACTTTAGGTCGAGTGTACATAACCTCAAATTTTTTTTTAATTTTTTAAAACCCATAACTTTTTTTTGGAGGGGGCTGTAGGTCCATTTTTTTTTGCATTGTGTGTATTTTGTCAAAAGCTACCTCTCTGATTTTTTTCAGATTTTTCCGTCAGGTGCGCCATCTTGAAAAATCCGGAAAACTGTTTTTTTTAGGGGGTTTTTAGGGATTTTCTCCATTTTATAGACTGCAACATAGATCAACTCAAGGTTTTGTTAATAGATTATGTATAATTTGAAATAAATGAGTATTTTAGGATTATCAAAAATTGGGCAAAATACCTTTAAACCCCCCAAAAAACATGATTTTTTAAGTTAGGTAAGGGTTTTTGCGGGCTTAATGATATTATTTTTTGAGATCGATACAGCCTGAATATTTTTTTTCATTTTTTTACGTTATATGTGAATAAAACATAAGACTAATCGTATTTTTAGCACACCACCCCCCCCCCCTACCCCCACAAAAACGTCAATTTTGTTATTTTTTTTTTTTGTTTAAAGTTGCAATTAATTTAAAATTTTTATGAGGCGTCTACAAAACATATCTATTTTTTATAGACCGGTGTAGGTCGAGTGTACAATACATATAACCTCAAAATTCCTTTTTTATTTTTTAAAACGTATTTTTGACTTCCAATCGATATTTTTTTAAAACGTCCAATGAATATTGTACATCTCTCTCTCGCGGACGGCCGCTTCAATACTTGCTTAGCGCTCAATTTTAATTATTAAAAATAATAGTTAGTAATAAAATAATGACAAAAATTTCTTTAGGATATTCCATGGGGGCTTTAAACTTTGAGTTGGTCACTTTATGACTTTCATAATAATAATTTTTAATCGAGTTATTAAGCCTTGAAAATGGCAATTTTCGCGTTTTTCAAATTTGAAATTGTATGTAACTCGACAACAGTCAATTTTATAGAAAAATCACAAGATACCTTTTTTGCTCAACTTGATCCAGAGAATCTAAAACAAATTTGTCCGAAGTGAAAAAATTGATTTTTTGAATTCGTTTAAACAAATGTTTAAACAATTTTCCGACCGCGGTACTGCCTGGCACCTTGTGGATTTGTTATAAGGACCTGTTTTTGAGTAAGTTTGCGCAAAAAAATTAATCGGAATAAGTTACCTGAGGGGACAAGCATACAGCGTGGACTATTTGCATTAGGAGCCAAACGTAGATGGTTTGTAAAATACACAAAAGACAAAAAAAAAATTAGCAGCCATCGCCAAAAAAAGTTATACGTACCTATTAAAAAACAAAAAAAATGAGGTTATAATATGTACACTCGACCTTCGGGTCCATAAAAATAGACATTCTGTAACAGCCTCAGCTCTGCGTGTGAATTTTTTGTAATTTATAATTTAATAATTAGGTACTAACTATTCTAAATGCGACATAAGCCACAATTTAACTAAAAAATGATTTTATTAACGTTTCGACGTCCACCACGGACGTCGTTTTCAAAATACAAAATATTAATAAATTAAACAAAAATGTTGCTTGGTAAAAAAATCTTCTAATAATTTAATTTAATCTGACTTAATTAGTTCTATAACGCCACATGAGGCAGATTTTCGTTTTTGGCCGCAAAAGTTAGTTTATTTATTTTCATTCAATTTGCAACTCAAGCAAATAACCTATACCGTACCGAGCTGTACTACCTGATTGTCTTATCGATTTGTTTATTTTCAATAAAAAGCTTTATTGATCGTCCCAAACCATTTTTTCAGTGCGTCACAGATTATCGAATTCTCTCTATCGCATTACAGATGGAAAATAAAATCATTTTTCAGTTAAATTGTGGCTTATTTCCCATTTAGAATAGTTAATTACAAAAATGCCACAAAGAAATAGCTTCAGAACAACATTTATAATGTAATTGCAAACCAACTTAAAAAAAAATAAAATTGAAAAATTGACATTTTTGGCTGTGGGAGAGGGGAATAGGGGAAGTGGGCTAAAATTGCGGTGAGACCTAATATTTTAAAATCATATAGAACGTAAAAAAATATAAAAAATATTCAGGCTGTATCAACCTCATAAAATATAATTAGACCCGCAAAAATCCTTACAAAACTTTAAACAAACATGGTTTTTGGGGGGTTTAAAAGTGTTTCGCCCAATTTTCGAATATCCTTATATACTCAGTTATTTCAAATTATACATAATCTATTAACAAAACCTTGAGTTGATCTATGTTGCAGTCTATAAAATGGAGAAAATCATCAAAACCCCCCTAAAAAAAACAGTTTTCCGAATTTTTCAAGATGGCGCACCCGACGGAAAAATCTGAAAAAAATTAGAGAGATAGCTTTGGACAAAATACACAAAATGCAAAAAAATTGGACCTGCAGCCTCCTCAAAAAAAAGTTATAGGTTTTAAAAAAGTTAAAAAAAATTTGAGGTTATGTACACTCGACCTAAGGGTCCATAAAAAATGGACATGTTTTGTAAAAGCCTCAGATACACGTGTGAATTTTAAAAAAATTTTAAATCAATTGCAACACAACTAAAAAAAAATATTAAATCTAAAAATCTACGTTTTTGGCTGTGGGGGAGGGGTAAGGGGGGTGGCGAGCTAAAAATCCGCGTTATCTCATTTTTTAATTGCACAGAACTTAAAAAAGTTAAAAAGATTGAAATCTGAGAGTGAGGGCATTTTGCCTATCTTAACCCTTTGCCTGTTGCCAGGTCCAAAAGTGAGTCAAAAATTTATTAAAACGTTTTTTTTTTGTCTTTTTCCTAAAATTATTTTTTTTGCATCGAACAAAGTTTTTTTAGGTTTTTGTCTTTTTGTTTTCATTTATATTGATTTTTAGGAGTGGCTAAAATTGAAGTAACAATTTTTTGCATTGTAATTTTTTCTAATTTGTATGAATGTTCCTATAATTATATTACCAAGCAGTATTGAAAAAAACAATTAACCAAACAAGTTTGTCGAGTAGTACAGGTTATCTGGGGGCAATAGGACTTGAGTCAATATTATTTTGCTGGCATACCAGGTTCATATGCATAATTATGTTTACTGATCCTTTTAACGAAATATTTTCTTCTACTTTCTTTTCCACGAAATTAAAAATTGATAGAACTGAAAATTAGGTACTGCTGTGGAAATAATAGTTCATGCAAGTTAAAGAATGTGTCAGTTGTTTTACCTTTGATTTTTTAAATAACGATTAATTTCTCAATTCTTTTAGTGTTTAAGTTATTGAAGAAGAAACGTAATTAGGGAAAAACAAACAAGGCATTGGAACCTGCCCAAAGTATCTGCGTTAAAATTCTCCCTACCTTGACCTTCATCAAATTATTTAGTAATTTGAAACCAATAAAAATGAAAAACCACTAAAAACAATAATCATATTTCACGGTCTGTTGCTACTTTTAGTAGTTTTTAAACGCTTTTATTTAGTTCAATAGTTTGCGTCAAATTTTTAGACATTAATTTGACTGCCTTTTCTCCAATGCAAATGTGTGAAAATTTGCAGACATATACATTCACGGGAACAATACACGAATAGTCAATAATTTTTTTTTATGTTTATTAATTGTTTAAATAAAAAAAAAACGATTTTAATGGAAAATGCTTAAATTCTCTAGTTTTTTACAATGTAAAAACTTGAAACTTTTACGGATTATAGCTAATGATATGAACTATACATAATTTCACTTTTTACGTTAATTGTTTACGTTATGCTTCATAAATAAACATTAAAGTTTCAAATTTTTTGCCGATTCCGACTACTTTTCATGTTAGTACATCATATTTATGTTTTATACATATTTTAATAAACATGACGATATATTTTGATGTTTGAAAAGTGTAAGACTAAAAAGTAAAAAATAAAAAAATATGAAAAAAAAATTTAAGAAACGCTTTTCTTTAGTTACGAGTGACTAAAATTAAAAAATTATAATTAAAAAAATAATCAACAAAGATAATTATAAAAAAATCAACTGAAGAGCAAGAAATAAAAAAAAATGAAAAAATTTAACACATTCGTTAAAGAAAAGCGTGGGGCGAAAACCGTTTATTCGATGAAGACGCGCCACGCTTTTCTTTGACGAATGTGTTAGATTTTTTCATTTTTTTTATTTTTTGCTCTTTAGTTGATTTTTTTATAATTATCTTTGTTGATTATTTTTTTAATTATAATTTTTTAATTTTGGTCACTCGTAACTAAAGAAAAGCGTTTCTTAAATTTTTTTTCATATTTTTTTTATTTTTCTAAACAAACATTCGTAAAACTTTAGCCATAACCAAAAAATATTAAGTGTTTAGTGTGTGTCAAACATTGATTTTTTAATGATAAACGCAGGGATTTATTTTAATCAAAATGAGTGTTTAAAACGGTTTCATGTGTCTTTAGTCTAGACGTCAAATAGAGTTGGCAATTCTGATGGACAAACCCACGTATTTCTTATGTATTTTTGGCTGTTGATTTCGAGTTTGGATTTCCATCTGAGTGGTCAAAAATTGTTATAAACAAGTTCACTGTTTATAAATTGTTTATAAGGCTCTAGCTCGTAAACTAAAATAGATAAACATTTTTTTGAAATAAAATTTTTTCGTTAATAAAAAACGTTATCTAAACTTAAATCCAATAATCAGAACTCAAGATATTGTAAAATTTGCAAATACTGCAAATTTCAAATCGCAAAATAAGTATTTTAGAAGCATTTTCGATCGTAACTCAGCTTCTACGCATGCAAATGAGCTTTACAAAGTCTTATTTTAAATCTTTATTCATAAACTTTCAAAAATTACTTTATCTTTATTTTAATTAAAGCTATAGCCATTTGAAGATATTAGAAAATTTTTACATTAATTTGTTTATAAGGGTTTTAAGCAAAAAGCAATAAACATTTATACTTTAATTAACAGTAATGATAGAAGAACTCAAAATGAAGTCATTCAAATGAACTCATTTTGAGCTTAGAAAAATGCTCGTAGCCAAGATTCGTATTTTTAGCAAAGATATAGATATATTAATAGAGCGCTCTGACGCGCACGATCGGATAACAGAGAAAAGGTTCGCGCGCGTTCCTCTCGATACAAATTATAATTTATATTATATATCTTCATTTTTTTACTTTTGAAAATCTAATCCACTTTTAAAATAAATTCTTATAATTAATTCATCATAAAGTACCTCGTATCAGCTTTCATTCTATTTACTTTTTTTTCGATTCTTTTGTACTAAATGAGAAAGAAAAAACATGAAAACCTAAGATTTCAGGGATATAACTTACAAGGAAATTGCTCTTATTCGAGCATTTTATGTGGCGTACACACAATTGACGTGCCTTGAATGAAAGGTGATACGAGGTACTTTATGATGATTTAATTATTATATGATAAAATTGTATTAGGATTTTTTAAAATAAAAAATTGAGATAACGTGTATATACATAATAGAGATTATAATTTGTATCGTGAGGTTTGCCCGAGAACCTTTTCGCTGTGCGCCTCAGAGCGCCCTATTAATATATCTACATTTTGGCCAAAAAATAAACCTACAAACATTTTCCTACGCTCGTATTTTCCACTGTTAATTAACGTATAAATGTTTCTAGCTCAAATTTGTTTAAAACCTTTATAAACAACTTAATGCGCAAATGTTTTAAGAAAATTATAACTTCAAATGGGTATAACTTTATTACAACCACATATAAAGGTATAACGAATAGTTAGCTCAAAGAGTCAGAAACAAACTATCTTAACGAACTTTGTTTGAAAGTCTATGAATTATTCTTTAAAATGGGACTTTGTAAGGCTCATTTGTATGCATAGAAGCCGAGTTACGATCGAAAAAGCTTCGAAAAATACTTATTTTGCTATTTGCAATTTGCATTATGCAATATTTTACGATATCTTGAGTTTTCACTATTGAATTTAAGTTTAGTAAATGCCATTTTCTTTGTTTTTTTATTAAGGAACAAATTTTATTTTTTGGCTCTTTTAGTTTACGAACTAGACCCTTATATACAATGTATAAACAATTAAATGGTTTATAACAATTTTTTGACCACTCGGATCGAAATCCACATAAGAAATACTTAGGTTTGCCCATCTGAACGTTCAGGATATCCCATGAAGTAGGTACGAGACTGTGTACGTAGCATTTTATCATGCTATATCGTAGAGTTAGATCAAGAACAAGAAGTGAAAATGTGCTTCATATTTAGAAATACGTTTTTGACCTGTTCCATTCTACATTTGAGTAGGCTTCTTGTTTTGAGCCTAAACATCATGTATCATCATGACTCATTCAGAATCCTAGATAATTAAACTTTTTAACTTGTTCACTCAGTTTGTAATTTACTAGGTAATATGTTTATGTTTGGAGTGTTCTTTTACATTAATTTTAAGACCATATTATTATTATAATCATCTTTGTTTAGTAATTTTATTAGATGCAAATATATAATCAATTTTTATGAAATACTTTTTTGCAACGTCACTGGTATAAAACGATGCGGAAAAATTGTAACTGTAATTTTAGAACGTGATCGAACATGATTTTGTATCCTTAGTATGCATCATAAATTATAATTTTCTGTAGCATTATGCTAATTTGTATACTTAATGGTATATAATGATCGAAAATATAAACCAGAATAAATAACGATTAAGTCATAATCTAGTGCAGTTACTGAAGGTTTTCACCTCCGATTTCGTTGAACCTTCATCGATTTTCATGAAAATTGGTGAATAGTTAGAGGATACCTCAAGGAATAAAGGTGACATGATACCAACTTGTGCTTTTACCCTGGGGGTGGATGCCACCCCTTCTCTGGGGTGAAAATCATTTTATTAAAAATGATACCATCAATCGATATAAGGACAAATTCTAAGCAAAATTTGTTTTATAAAGTTATTAATATAAATCAATACTTTTTGAGTTATTAAAGATAAAAAATTACATTTTTTCGAAAAAAATGCATGTTTTAAAGCTGTTTTTCACGTATAACTCAAAAACTATAAGCTTTTTCAAAAAAGATATTCTTACCAAAATTGAAGATAATAAAAAATTAAATACACATCTAACTTCCGTAACTAAACTAATGTTAATTCAAAGTGAGTTAGGGGTAATTGAATGTACATTTTTTTCGACGAGTACTAAAATCTAAGCATTCAAGCTTAAATAACGGGACAACGATGCATTTTATAAAATATATCTGCTAAACACTTGTCAAAGTACTTTGGGATACCTATCAAATAAGCTTCAGAAGAAGTTAATAGCATCAAAATTAAGCAAGTTATGATGAAAATAAGAGAACCCTTTCGAATTTTTTAGGAAAAAGTGAAAAATAAAACATACGCCATTTCTACAGAAATTAAAATTTATTGTGATCCTTACAACAATTTCTTTAAATTAGCATAAGTAACAATTTCTTTAAATTAGCATAAGTAATAATTTCAACAATTTTGACAGGTTTAGAATGCATATTTAAAAAAAGATATAATTTAATAAATCAGAATTTTTAAAATCATCGTTATCTTCATTTCCTTTTGATAATAGCTCCAAAAATACTCAATATACGTAAAAAATGTAACATTACCAAATTTTACTTTTTTCTGTATTAAATATTTTGCCTGTTATACTATTTCTGTAGGGTAAAAAATAACCGAGATATAAACGTTTAAATCTTAAATTTTGTTACGAGAACCATGTCACCGAGACCATTTAACCTTTTATTTTTAAAAAATTAATGAGTTAACAAGATTAAGTAGGTATAACGTTGTTTAATAGCCCTTGGAATTAGCTTTCAAACGGTTTTTAAGTGAACCTGGTATCTTAAAAACTAACGGAGTTATTAAAAAAAAACTGTAACATTTTGTGGAAAAAAAAATTTAAAATAAATTTTGAAAAATTTTTGGAGCATAAATTGTGATGCTATGAACTTGTTTGGGGGCTCGTTTGACAGACATTTCTAAGTACTTTGACAAATGTTTATGTTATAAATTGCATCATTTTCCCGTTATATACCCGCTTGTTATTTCCCGCTTGAATACTTAGATTTGCGTACTCGCCGAAAAAAATATATATTCAATTACCTATAACTCACTTCTAGTTAACATTGTAAGGTTTTTCTGTAAGGAGTTTATTGCATTTTTTATTAGCTTCAATAAAAAGTTTTGATTTATTTTAATAACTTTATATAACAAATTTTGCTTAGAATTTTTCCCTCTATCCAATTACGGGGTTATTTAAAAATAATAATTTTCACCCCCGATAAGGGGTGGCATCCACCCCCAGGGTAAAAGCGCAAATTGGCACCATGTCACCTTTGTTCCATAGGACATCCTCTAACGTCTCACCAATTTTCATGCAAATCGATGGAGGTTTAACGAAATCGGAGGTAATAGCTCATATCCACATTCAGTGACTGCACTAATCGTAGATTAAAGAAAACTCTTACCCCTTCAACTACAATAAAAATATAGAATAAATGATTAGTCCAGCTAAAATAAAATTGAAACAACGTAATAGGCTGAGACAGGTCAAATTAAAAAACGATAGAATCATTATTATTTTACCTACAAATGACTAATATAAGAAAAGTTCGATTTTGTCACGGATTTGACTAAACTACTCTATACTAAATTTACAATCAAGATGCAGTAGAAATAGACAAACCAAGACACTTTAAATGCTACTAGGAGCACTCCCGAATCATAATTTACAATGTATAGACTTTAGAAATCATGATTTGGGATTTACAATGTATATAATTGTAAATTATGATTCGGGAGTGCTCCTAGTAGCATTTAACGTGTCTTGGTTTGTTTATTTCTACTGCATCTTGATTGTAAATTTAGTATAGCCACCAGAATATCTCCTGTATCAGGCATGCATATTATGATCATTAGAACTTTATTGTTTTTCCAATAAAGTGATATAAAAATGACCTTCATTAATTATTTACTTATCTTATCAGTGACTAACTAATGGAAGGATTTGTCACCAGGTACAGATTTTTCTTATGTATATGGTACAATTGTTAAATTCACAGTTTAAAATTGAAATACGAGTAATAAATATGTAAAAAATATCAGCGATATTTGTGGAACAATAATAAACCAATATAGCGGAGTATTAAAGAACTAAATGGCGAATTAGTGCCAAGCCCAGTGCCGGATTTAGGATACTTGCGGCCCTAGGCCAAATTACCCCGAACGGCCCCCGATAACTTCACGATTATGTAATTAAAGCATAAAGCACAATTCATATTAATACATAACGTTTATTTTAATTTAACTTTTTAAAATTGGTACAACAAACAAAGCATAACATAAATGAATAGAAATGCCACTAATGTTCTATTTGAATACGGTACATAAATAGATTGAAATGTTGTATTCGCTAATTAAATATGTAGTCTTGGTTTACCTACAAATTTGGCTAAAACCCCAAAAAAGCTCTATCAACAATTTCTATTTTTATAGAAAATATATAATTCGAAAAATGATTATATTATAAATTAGTATTGCAGTTAATTGTTAAAATTAAATAACATTTGTTTCATTCGGGGGGAAAAGTACAGGTGACAACAAAAGACTAAAAAAAGCCGAGTTGAAAAGACATGATAAGTAAAAGAACAAGCAAAAATAATATGAACTGTGTCAATTCTCACATTATTCTCTTAGGTATACTGAAAAATGTCAATGTCATGTTCTTAATTTGGATAAAGTTGTATTACTGATTAACATTGACACTCACTCCACTCCATATTCATAATAAATCTCATACCTAAACTTAAACACTCTAGCTTTTTTGGCTGCAAAATTTTTAATCAAATCGTTAAAGTCTAAGGCTTAAAAAAGCTCAGCATTTGAAACAAAACTAGCCAAACTAGACAATTTAGAAATCTTCATCAAATATACTTTCAACAAAGCCTTTGAACTGTACCTACACATTTTTCTCCAAAGTCACCGTCTATGTCGATTCGATACTTTTTAGCCAAAATACAAGCTTTTCCCCTGATTTCTTCATTGGAAATTGACGATAAGTTGTTTAAAAATCCAAATTCTTCATTAAGGCTGAAATAAACTTCGGACCTTTTATTCAATTCTGAATAAAGCCTGTCAATTACAACATTGAATGTATTAATCTTTAAGTCTTCTTTGCCATTAAAGTGGGGTTCAGTGGAATCATCTTCTTTGTCTTCGCCAGGGAGAGCTTTTATTTTCGGTCGTCTTTGTATTTCAAGAATATAGGTTTCATTTTTAGACAACTCTTTTCCTCTTTTTTCATAGGAATCAAAGTTGTCTTTCAGACTCAACACTTTCCTTAATATAAGGGATTTGTATATGTTGCAAGTCACATTCAAGTCTGTTGCAGTCTTTTGCAATGTTTTGCTACTCTTGTCAAAACGTTGTAAAATATCGTACCACATGTTTAGTAGAATAGCATTCTCTAATTTGATAAATGTTTTACTGATTCCATTAGCTTCAACTCGACTCACATTTGTTTCTCCTGTATCGGCTGATATTTTTTTAATTGCATCGTAGTAGCTCCAGTAGTACTAAAATAGCTTTTATCCACTCTATGTCATATTATGTATAAGTTTTTAGTTTATGAAAACTGTCATTATAGCAGTGCGTGAAGGGTTTAAAGTGTGCGTGAAGTAACAATGTATTTTAAATGGGATTTACTTTTTCGCATACTTTCAATCGGTTTTTTGGCACACTTTCATATAATCAAATATCCTTAACTCTTGCGTTGTCATGGTGATGACAATATGAGCAATGACTACAACAAATTTTTGACAGTTTTGGGATTTGAAAGTAGTTAGGATTTTTAAAAGTCAAAGTTCTAAAAATTGTAGTATAGAAATGAATTCCAGTGACGAAGAGTTACAGTTTTTTTATTTGTTTATCGTAGATAAAATATTGTATGAAACTGGGCATGAAGTATTTTTTGCGAACTTACGCGATGTATAGCACTCGCTCCGTTGTAGCTCGTGCTCTAAAAATCGCGTGCGTTCGCAAAAAGCACAATGGTCCAAGTGGAGGTGAAAGTCACCCCCAGGGCAAAAGCACACATCGGCACAATATCACTTTTTTTTCTTTGACATGTAAGCTATACGTATGCCAAATTTCATGTCAGTCCAAGCGGTTCTTTAAAATTTAGAGCAAAAACCGTGAAAGAATGGACTATAAATAACTATTACAGCATGCCATTTGGCAGCCCATCTGGTAACGTGTACTCTTTTTGGAAGGAGTTTCTTTTCGTTATTGCTATTTTTGACAATGTTTTCCCACATGGTCCATCTTGAAGTAGATGCACTCATGAAAACGTAAAATTCTTGAATAAACGTTAATTTTTTATTTATTAATAAATTTTAATAATAATAACTGTATATAAGTATTAATAAGCGGTAATATTTATTTTTGATATGAACGTTGGTTATTTTAATTAGATTGTACCTATTGTTTATATTATACAATACAAAAGTAATGTACTCGATTTACAGTAGAGGTAATTATTAATTAATTTTGGAAAATAAAAATTAAATTTAAAAAAAAAGTTTTTTTACAAACAGCTGCGGCCCCCTTTTGCTTGCGGCCCTAGGCCGCGGCCTAGTCGGCCTAGTGGTAAATCCGGCACTAGCCAAGCCTTCAGAATACTAGCAAGTTCATCATCATCATCAACAGCTATTCCATCCATCGTCGGATGTAAGCCTCCCTTAGGTATTTCCATTCATTTCTGTTCAGTGTTTTTTGCATCCAGTCATGACTAGCCATTCGCTTGATGTCATCAGTCCATCTTGTTTGAGGTCTGTCTCTACTTCTGCTTATGCCCTTGGTCGCCAGCCTAGCAAGTTACACATGTGTAAATCTTATGAAACTCTAAGAAATAATGGAACTACTTATACACCAAGCTTTTAGACTCTACGTCTACTCTATCCGGAGTTAGCTGCAAAGGTGACCTATTGACTACAATTTTAATAGATATGTTATTGAAGCAAGAGGTACCTATGTAGTAAGTTTCACGATTCTGGAACCTTTCTTTCAGGAGCTATCGTACACACAGATATACAAGCAGGCAGACAGACTACACGATCTCAAAGCATGTCGGACTCATCATAAAAAATTATTAGTTACAATAGTTATTTTCCTAACTAGTGCGGAAAGTGATCCTTTCACGCACGAGACTGCCGTTGACCCGAACGACGCGATAGCGGAGTTCGGGCAAGCAGTCGAGTGCGGGGAAGACACTTTCCGCATGAGTTAGGAACAATATTTTTTCTAGGGCCGAACGTTTGGAAAAAAGCCACAAAAAATACAGTTATATCAATTTTTATTTAGAAGTGAAAATACACAAATTAATTCTTTGACAAGGTTGTCAAAACCATACTTTCAATATAATGGGTCACCACGACGACGATATTGGTTTCCATGACGACGATTCAAAACCATTGTAATTGTCTACTGATCTGACTTTTAACTATCATTTCAAAATAATTTTCTTATAGTACAGAAAGCCACTGCGCATCCGCTAGAAAAAATATTCCGATTCGGATTTTTTGCACAATCTTACTCAAAAAGGACCCCTTTTAACAAATTTGCATGTTGCCAGGACCAAAAGTTGGTCAAAAATTTTTTAAACGTTTTTTTTCTTAAAATTATTTTTCTCGCATGGAGCAAAGTTTTTTTAGGTTTTTTGGATCATTCCAAACAGAAAAGGTCTTTAGTGACTTTTCTCTGAAGTTGATAGTTTTTGACATATAAGCGATTAAAAATTGAAAACTTGCGAAATCGGCCATTTTTAACCTTCAAAAACTATGTGAAAAATCTGAAAATCTGAAAATTTGAATATTGCCAAGGTAGGTAGATATTCTTTAAACATCGACTGATGAAATTCCGAAGAGTTTTTTGCAATACAGTATTCAAAATTCCTTTGTTTTTTAATTGCTAATCAAGCCTGCGCGACACTATTTTCTACCGTTGCATGTGTATACAGTATGGTGCAAATGAAAGGAATAAATTCGTTATTTCGTAAACCGGCGAAGGAAAAATCCCGAAACAGGTCGATTTTTATTTTTATGTTATGATATTGTGGCATATATGGTATACTAGTGACGTCATCCATCTGGTCGTGATGACGTAATCGATGATTTTTTTAAATGAGAATAGGGGTCGTGTGCTAGCTCATTTAAAAGGTTCTTCAATTCTCTATTTAGTAATATAACCATTTACATAATTATTTATACAGGGTGTCCAAAAGATTTTTATTAAATTAAATTATTTGACAAAAAAGAAGTAGAAGGACACCCTGTATAAATAATTATGTAAATGTTTATATTACTGAATAGAGAATTAAAGAACCTTTCAAATGAGCTAGCACACGATCCTTATTCTCATTTTAAAAAATCATCGATTACGTCATCACGCCCAGATGGATGACGTCACTACTATACCATATATGCCACAATATCATAACTTAATAATAAAAATCGACCTATTTCGGGATTTTTCCTTAAAATCGCCGGTTTACGAAATAACGAATTTATTCCTTTCATTTGCACCATACCGTCGCGCGTCGGTATAAAATAGTGTCGCGCACGCTTGATTAGCAATTAAAAAGCAAAGGGTTTGTTGTGTTTAATCGATGTTTAAAGAATATCTACCTACCTTGGCAACAGTCAAATTTTCAGTTTTTCACATAGTTTTTGAGGGTTAAAAATGGCCGATTTCGCAATTTTTCAATTTTTAATCGCTTATACGCTGTGAGCTCGTACGTAGAGGGGATATTTATAAATTCGTGAGCGCCAGTAGTGACAAGTCTGTAAACGTTTACCGGAAATTTGACATAAATGTCAAAGTGATTAATTTAAAATTAAAATTAAAAACATTAATTATAAAAAATATTAGTTGATCAAAGCTGTCGTATATATTTTTACCTTAAATATACTTACGTTTTAAATACTGAATTTGCGTTTTTTAATGTTCTGTAATATGTAATTATAAATTAATCTTGGCGCCATCTACATGATAATTGTGAAAGTATCCGAAGTAAGAAATTAATATTTCATCAATAGAACGTCAAAATGATTAGCAAAATCTTAAAAAAATCTATTACAATTTAATTACTTTTTAGCGTTGTAAATATTAAGCGATAACAATCAAATAATAAATTGAAAAATTACCGGTGAAAGTTGAATTAGTAACCGCTAGGAGCGACACCAGCGAAGCTCAGAGCGTATATGTCAAAAACTATCAACTTTAGAGAAATGTCACTAAAGACCTTTTCTGTTTGGAATGATCCAAAAAACCTAAAAAAACTTTGTTCCATGCAAAAAAAATAAGTTTAGGAAAAAAACAAAAAAAAAACCTTTAAAAAATTTGACCCACCTTTGGTCCTGGCAACATGCAAATTTATTAAAAGGGGTCCTTTTTGAGTAAGATTGTGCAAAAAATCCGAAGCGGAATATTTTTCCTAGCGGATGCGCAGTGGCTTTCTGGACTATTACATCGAATTATGGCGCTAATTTCATTAAAACGTGAACACAATGAGATAAATTTGAAATACATTAGTAAATAATATCTAAATATTGGTTTATTGCATGTATTATAATATATTATACCATATTACAAGGTACTTTACTTTCCCGCACGCCGTGCGGGAAAATTTACTTTTACGCACGCCGTGCGGGAAAGTGCAACTTTCGGAAACGAAATGCGTGCGTGAAAGTGGCTCTTTTAGCACGGCCGTAGAAAAAAGACTATTTGCCACTAAATTTTTTTAAATGCTATGTATATAGGTTTAATACAAATTTATATTACAATTTATAATAGTCCAAGCAATAAAGCACTGAACCTCCGAAAAAAAACGACAAGACGGATCTTAATAATTCTTTTTGCATTCGATTCGTGAATGCGCCAGGAAACTTTGTGACCCCTAGCCAAGAGATAATATTGAAAAGCAGGATACAAAAAATGCATTCTTAAAGTGCATCTCAAACAGACAATAAAAAAAAATCAGAACTCGTCCATTATCAGCGAAAATGAGTTCAATTTTGTTACTCGGGGGTTTTTGGGGTCACTGAAAAGGAATATGACGTCGTAAGTGATCTCCGCACAACTTGGTGCCCAGGGTACCTACTGTTTACCTCGTCTTGTTGAATTTTCGGCAAATTCATTAAAAAATTAGTCAAAAATCATAACTCGGGGGTTTTTGGTGTAGCTAAGGACGAATATGACATCGGAAGTGATCTCCGGGGTACCTGGTTCCCAGGGTACTTATGGTTTACCAGTATTGTGGAGTTTTCGGCAAAAAATTTATTAAAAAATTAGTCAAAAATGATTACTTGGGGGTTTTTTGGGGTCGCTAATGACGAATATGATATTGGAAGTGATCTCCGAAATACCTGGTGCCCAGGGTGCCTACTGTTTACATCGTCTTCTGGAGTTTTCGGCAAATTCATTAAAAAATTAGTAAAAATTCATTACTTCAATATGACATCGGAAGTGATCTCCGGGGTACCTGGTGCCCAGCGTACCTACTGTTTATCTCGTGACTAATGATTTTTGACTAATTTTTTAATGGATTTGCCGAAAACTCCAGAAGACGAGGTAATCAGTAGCTACCCTGGGCACCAGGTAGTCCGGAGATCAATTCCGATGTCATATTCGTCGTCAGCGACCCAAAAACCCCCCGAGTAATAATTTTTGACTAATTTTTAATGAATTTGCCGAAAACTCTAGAAGACGAGATAAACAGTAGGTACCCTGGACACCAGGTACTCCGGAAGTCACTTCCGATATCATATTCGTCATTAGGGACCCCAAAAACCCCGAGTAAAGATTTTTGACTAATTTTTTAATGAATTTGCCGAAAACTCCACAAGACGAGGTAAACAGTAGGTGCCCTGGGCACCAGATACTCCGGAGATCACTGACGACATCATATTCGTTTTCAGCGACCCCAAAAACCCCCGAGTAATAAAATTAAACTCATTTTCGCCGATGATTGACGAGTTCTGAATTTTTTTTATTGTCTGTTTGAGATGCACTTTAAGAATGCATTTTTGTATGCAGTTTTTCAATATTGCCTCATGGCTAGGGACCACAAAGTTTCATGCGCATTCACGAATCGAATGCAAAAGAATTATTAAGATCCGTCTTGTCTTTTTTTTCGGAGGTAAGGCCGATTTTAGTGCTTTATTGCTTCACCTTTAAGCAAATAGTCAAATTTATAAGCAAATAGTCATCAAATAGAAAAAGGGATTTTAAAAATATAGTACAATTGTACAGAAATTTCCGAAAATGCGAAGGTCCCTCAGGTGTACTCACTCACTAAAGGGACTTCAGTTAAACGCGTTGACTAGTTGTTTATTTAGGATACATTTAAAAAAAAATTCTAATAAACATAAACATGACAAGTGTCGTAAAAAGTAGGGCATTAAGTGCACAATGCCGTGAAATTATACACAATGTTTTAAATTTTACGCAGGAGGAAGCAGATGGAAATTTTATTATGATACATGTGACAAATAAAAAACCCAAAGAGCTTTGAAACCCGATTGATCTGACAACGTCGCGTAACTAAAGTTTTCGATCGTTCTGACCTTGAGAATTTCAGATATTTCTGTCGACTTGTAGTTTAACGAAATTATGTTGTGTTAGTGTATTAAATTCAAATAGAATCTATTAAAAAGTTAAGGATTACTAAGAAAGAACTTGTAGGTAAGTGATGATTAAACTCTATCAATATTCCTCCTTTTGTTCATGTATTTTGATAAAGAGCAATATTTTAAGAAAATATTTTTCACGAAACAAAATATTTTTGTTTGAAACAAAAGATATCTTTTTTACAGAACGGTAAATATATTTCTTTGTCTGAGACTTTTAAAAGTTTGTTTAGCTTGGACAATGTAATATTAGTAATAAATTAGTTACTAAATGAGGTATTAAATTTATCACAGTTTTGAATGCATTAATAAAGAAAAACTTATTGCTTTTGCCCCGCTAATATACAGATTTTTTTAACAACAAGGAATACCTTGAAGAATCACCTAATTTCAGAAGTCGCCAGAATAATTAAAAACTAGTAAAATGGAATAAACCACTGGGTCAAATGAGGTAAGTACAAATATATTCTAGGATGAGAACATCCCTACGTACCTATATCCCTAACGAGACTGTTCAAAAGAAATCTATAACTTGGAATTTTATTTAGATGTTGTGAAGACCTCAAATAGACCCGAACATTTAACAAAATGAGAAATCCATTATTTAACCTTCTTCTTAACGTGCCCTATCAAGTCCCCTTGACGTTGTTGATTAACATGGCGAAACTGTCTCTGTCTTGAGCTATTCTAAATAATTGCTCTGCTTTCTTTATTCCTGTCCACTCCCTGATATTCTTCAACCAAGAGGTCTGTATTCTACCAATTCCTCTGCGTCCTTCGATTTTACCCATCATAATTTGAAGAATATTATATCGGTCTTCCCTTATTCCTTATCAAAAATAGGCCATCTTTCTACATTTGATATTATCAAGCAGCCCGTAAGCAGCATCTGCTCTCTTAAGGACTGCCACATTTGTCACCATAGCCGTCCATGGTATTTTTAGTGTACGTCTCATTCAAAGGTCTCCAAACGATAAATGGTTAATATTTTTATTGTACATGCCTCGATACCGCATAAGAGGACTGACCAAATGTAATATTAAATCATGCGCTTTCGAAGTTGAAGTTGCGAGTTATCATTACAGAAGAATGACTTAATTTTTAAAAATGTTGTGCCGGCTATCTCGATTCTACATTTTATCTCTTTATCTGTATCTAGTTGTTCAGAAATATGGCATCCAAGGTATTTAAAACTGGGTACTCTTTGAATCATATTACCATCAACATGTAACCGTGAATTTTGATGTGCCAAACGGCTAAACACCATGTATTTTGTTTTTGAACAGTTTATGTTTAGCCAAACTCTCTTCCCACTGGGTCAATGGCATTTAACATGCATTTTAATACATTCATGTCATCACTTAAAATAACTGTATCGTCTGCATATCTGATTGTATTTATCAGAATTCCATTAACTTTCACGCCCCATTCCAAATTATGAAGCGATTCTTTAAATATTCTATCTGAATATAAATTGAACAACAGAGGGGACAGTATACAACCCTGTCTGACACCTCTTTGTATTTTACATATTTTTGTTGATTTTCCATTTAAGCAAGCTGTCGCTGTTTGACGCCAATATCATTTTTCTATGATTCGTACGTCTAGATTATCAACTCCTTTATCTTTTAATATTTTAATTAATTTGTAATGCTGTACTCAATAAAGGGTCTTTTCATAGTCAATAGTCATAGTCATAAGACGTCTTTCCTTTGATCTCGGTATTTCTGCAACAATACAATTAGTGCAAAGAGTGCGTCCCGCGTTTCTAGTCCATTTCTGAAGCCAAATTGTGTTTCATCCTGGTCTTTCACATGTATCTCTGTTTCTACTGTGGATGATACGTAGAAATATTTTCAAAGTGTGGCTCATAAGGCTTATCATTCTAAAATAGCTATAGTTTTTCGGACGTTATCTTCTTGGTTGGGGTATGAATTTGAAGTTCTTCATTATTTAACAAATTACCCAATATCAATTTACGCTTACATTTTGTTCATTGCTATGTTTACTAAGTTCTTTGATATAAGCCTTTAAAACGTTTAATTATAGAACGTTCTTGATATCTGGCCAGATTATCTACGCAGTGGAGAAATTCTCCAAAGACTCATACCTTGACATGTTATGAGGAACAGTACGACAAAGCTTTTAAAATGAATTGTTGAATGGAAAATAGAAGGCAATAAGGAACTGGAAAGATGCAAACATTCGTTGTTGGAAGATATAGAGTATTGGACTGGTTTCAACTGACATTTACTCTTTAGGGCGCACAATATAGATATTACTTAGCTGAGATCATTGCCAACATTCGACGATGTTATTGTTTAGGCAATACGTAAAGTATCCTTAACAATAGTAACCTATACTTATTGTACGGTTATAGAGTATATTCCCATAGGTAAGCTGGTTAAGAGTAGATAACGATTTTTCATATGTAATTTAAAGTATTATCTGCATAAATGGCACAAAGAATATTTGCTACGAGAGGTATATGGTTCAAAATGCATACAGTATCACGACTAATAAGTTATGTTCACATACATGTAGAGTACTTACAGTTTTATTCCTTGATGACGTGTCACATCAGAGCTCTGATTGAATTCCATAATCCATTTGGTTCATTTGTAAGGCACTCACTAATACGCTAAATAAATCATCGTCGATAATACTGAGCAGATTGAATTATCTGAGCGGTATAAAACGATAGCAAAAAAAGCCGGTAAAATGCGGCCTTTTTACGAATAGCGGGAGCGTCGATAGATTAGAGATGATTCTCGTTAGGAAGCTTTTGACGATCTGCCCCGGCGAGGGGTTCAAATGCGAGTCTCAACAATAACCTGGAGTTTCCAGAAAGGTTACATAAATACTACTTGAATTTTAAGTAATCAGTAGTACAGGGGCGTAACTAATTATTTTAGTGAGCCGTGTATAATATATTTATTGTACATATTGCCGGGGGCGACAGGCGAGAGAGATGGCCTATATCACCTCGAAGAGAGGGGATTGGCAAAGATGTGCACAACGATAAGAAATGTTTGAAGAAATTAGAGTTTATATACACAAGGGGTAACAACGATAAAATGGAGGAAAACGATAAGTTTTCCCCCTAGGGATAGATTTTAATCTTCCAGGGGAATCACAGCGATTTTCGTAATACCACGAAGAAAATCACCGTGAGTAGTGTGAATCTTGACAGTACGAACTAGACCATCCTTACCAGGCAATACATCTATTACCCTGGCAGTTGGCCATAAGAGTGGAGGAGTACCATCCTCCTTCAACAGAACCAAATCCCCGATCTTGACAGGGTCAGTAGGGTCGGTCCATTTATTTCTTTGCTGCAGGAGGCAAAGATAGTCTTTTTTCCACAATTTCCAAAATTGCTGTTGAATTTTACTAATACGCTGAAAAAGATTCAACCTATTTTCAGGTATCTCTGAAACACTTGGTTCAGGGGGCGCGGTTAAACTTCTTTGAACTAAGAAGTGAGCTGGAGATAGGAAAGCGAAGTCATTGGCGTCAGACGACATCCTAGTGATGGGTCTCGAATTTAGAATAGCCTCGATTTGGCATAATACTGTGTTAAACACTTCAAAGGTGAAGTGGGAATTTCCTATAATTCGATAGAGGTGATACTTCACACTCTTTATTCCTACCTCATGGAGGCCGAATTGATGGGGGTTGCGGGGAACACCCATCTTGAAAGTTATGGAGTTTTGAGTACAGAATTCCTTAATCTGTTCCGAATTATTTTGATTTAAGAAAAAATCATAGAATTCGCGCATTTCATTTTTTGCCCCATGGAAATTTGTGGCATTGTCGCTCCAAATAATACTGGGCGTGGATCTTCTGGCAATAAACCTTTTCAGAGTAAGAATATAGGCTTCTGCGCTTAATCCTGTGACGAGTTCGATATGAACACATTTAGTGCTCATGCAAATGAAATAGGCTACGTATGCTTTGTAAAGCGGTGCCTTCCTCAAATGTGAGGACTTAATTAAGAAGAACCCCCCATAGTCCACTGAGACGACTTGGAAGGGTCTAGTGGGGAGTACACGATCGGGATGCATATCTGCCATCTGTTGAACAGAATTGGGTGTCATGAATCGGAAACAGTTTACACACTTACGAATTAAGCGTTTAATCTGTCTTAATCCGTCAATTGGCCAGTACTTCATTTTGACATACGAAAGTACTGTTTGCGCGCCTGAATGTAATAACTTATGATGAGCTTGAGTCAAGATTAGTTCTACAACTCGACATTTAGAAGGAAGTAGAATGGGGTGTTTTTGATTATACGATATGGGGGCGTGTCGGAGACGTCCTCCCACACGAATCAGCCCATCATTATGTTGTAGGAAGGGGTTGAGTTTACGAATGGCTTTATTGGTCACGAGTTTAGCATTTTTCAATTCAAGAATCTCTTTTTTAAAGTAGATACTTTGGATATACCTGATGATCGCGTGATCAGCGATCTCCATTTCGGGTGGCGTCAATATATCCGTATCTCGTGGAGAGTTATTTATTTTCTTTTTAATATTACTGATGAATCTAAAAAGATAAGCGACAATTCTTTGAATTTTACGAAAAGAAGAAGATTTAGCGAATAGATTTTCAAAGGTGTCGTTGAGTTCGTGATTTGTTGCTATGTTTGAGACAACTAACTTCCTTAATTCAGGAAGATCATCCTGAAAATGAGGAATTTGATGAAGAGAAAAATCGATGGGATTGTCTCTAATAAAGCTAGGTCCGCATAACCAGTCTTCGGTGGTCTGGGGATTATCAAAGACATTTATCCCTCTGGAAGCGGGGTCAGCGATGTTTTCGTGACTTCTGACGAAATGGAAATCACAAGGAAAAGTTTCCAACAAGGAATTGACCTTTTGAATTCTGTTTTGTACAAAAATGTTCCAAATGTGTTTTTTAGAAAGTATCCAAGACAAGGCAATTGTAGAGTCAGCAAAGAGATGAGATGAAGATATACTCAAATTTTTCTTGAAGATGTGAAAAAGTCTATGAGCCAGAGTGACTCCCAACACTATTCCACAAAGTTCCAATTTGGGGATGGTGAGTTTATTTTTTAGCGGAGAAATTTTGTTTTTAGAAGCGATAAGCCGCGACGATACAGAAAAGTCTGAGTATGTCGCTTTGAGATACACACAAGTGCTGTATATTTTTTCCGATGCGTCGGTGAAAATAATTAATTGAACATCAACAACTTTCTTTTGTAAAAGTAAGCATCGAGGTACCTTGACCTCTTCTATAGTTTTGAATGTCGATAAGAGGTTTTGCCAATTTTTCATAATGATGGGTGAGTCAATGGGTTGATCCCAGTCCAATTTCTGGGACCATATTTCCTGTATCAAGAGCTTAGCGTTCACAAGGACAGGGGATAACCATCCTAGCGGGTCATACAAAGTAGCAATGTAGGAGAGAATAGTACGTTTAGTAACAACATTAGCCAATTTGAAGATAGGAGTTTTAAACGAAAAGTGGTCGCGTTCTGAATCCCAGAATATGCCTAAGACTTTATCAGATCCCGTGAAGTTAAGACTGACTTCAGAGACGGGATTTAAATTGTGTTGAGACAGAAATTCTGAAGAACTGCAGTTCCACTTGTGGAGGAGGAAACCATGGGTTTCTAGCAAAGAAGTTAATTGTTCGAAAAGACAACTTAATTCATGAAGACTGTCAGCACCGCTGATCAGGTCATCCATATAGATAGATTCTTGCAGAACACTAGTAGCAAGTTCGTGGGTATGTTTGTTGTTGTCAGCGATGTGCTTGATAACTCTTTGAGCGATAAATGGGCTACTTGGGAGCCCGAAGGGTAATCTTTGAAATTGATAGCACCGTAAAGGCTGCTGAATATTGTCCCTAAAGAGAAAATTTAACAGAAATGTTTCAGTGGGACAAATGGCGATTTGTAGGAACATAGCCTTGATGTCGCCTACTAGTGCGAATTTAAACTGACGAAACTTAGCGAGAATGTCAAAAAGTTCATGTTGGACGACATAACCTTTGTCTATGACGTCACTGAGGGAGATTCCCGTAGACGATTTATTGTTTGGATCGAAAACTATACGAGTGGAAGTAGTAGAGTTGGATTTGAAAACGGGAAAGTGAGGGAGAAAGTAATTAGGTTTACCTGAGTCATTTAGCATTTTTAACGGCACTTGAATTATTTGTCCGTTATTGAGATATTCCGATATAATGTCCTGATATTTTTCCAATAAATCAGGGTTGAGTTGAAAACGTTTCTCGAGACTGAGAAAACGTCTTTTTGCCGAGAGAAACGAATTTCCCATGTCTATATCTTCGATAGGGAGTTTGAGATTGAGTGTGGACTCATATCGTCCATTGGGGAGAACATTAACATGTTTTACAAAATTAATTTCAGCGGGGTGATCATTAATGAGATCGGTGTTCTGAGGAGCGGCTTCTTCCAGCTCCCAGAATTTTTGTAAATGATCGGATAGTTCCTCGTTGGACACTACCGGCTCATTTACGGCGGAAGGAGTGTTATGAGAACAACAAGTAACGAGAGAGTTTGAATAAAATTCCAAAGCCTTTTTAGTATTTTTCGACTTAAGAGCAAAGTCTGGAACTGACCCTGATATCGTGTACCCGAGTAGAGTGCGTTGAAGAACGGGAAGACCTTTTCCCAAACGAATTATTTCAGGTTGAATGATATCGTTATACAGGTCTGCACCGAGCAGGATACCAATTGGGGATGTTACATGGAACATCGGATCACCTAATGGTATCTCTGAGGGTATGTTTAGTTTGCTCGCCGAAATAGAAATTTGAGGAAGCGGATTTGTTATCTTTGGGAGTACAGAGCACGAGATGTCAAAAGGAACGTCGTTAGCGACAGCGAAAATTGTTGTATCTACAATAGATTGAGACGAGGATGAGGTGGAGTTAATTCCATTGATCCGTAATTTTCCATCTCTAGTGGTGAGTGACAGTTCCTTTACGAGGTCAGCACTAATAAATGAAACCTGTGAGGCCGAGTCTAAAAGTGCCTTTGCGAAGACCCTCTTGCCGCTAGGAGCGACAAGATAGACCTGGAGTGTGCTTAATAACACCAAATGATTATCAAGCGAGGCTGCAGATAGAGCCATTGAATGTGGAGTCGAATTTTGAAGATTAACTTCCGTTTCAGGAGCTCTAACATGTGAGGGCCCCTGTTGTGAATTACCCTGTGTATGGGAGTTATTTGAGATAGCGGTTTTATTATGATTATTTGAGTTGTGTTGGCCAACAGCCGCGGAAGGGTTACTATGACCCGTTTTGTCGAAATGGAGCAACGTGTGATGACGAGATTTACAAACTATGCAAGAGAATTTGGATTTACACTGATCGAGCATGTGAGACCCAAGACAATTAATACAAAATTTATTTTGTTTGACAAAACTAAAACGTTCTTTAGAATTCAACTGCTTGAACTGAGGACAAGAGTAGATCGAGTGAGAGTCGTTGCAATAGGAACATTTCTTAGGACCTAAGCGAGGCGAAAGGTTACTGGTAGAAGTGTCTGAGGCTAGGTGTAAAGAGTGTCTGGAAGTAGTAGTCGATTTTGGTTTTGATTGAGATTGAATATTCTCAAGATGAACAACGCGTGTCTCGATTTCCCCTAGAAAATGGACAAAATCAGGGGTAGCTTGGCTACCACCGGATTGGAACTCAAGAGCCCTAATGGTAGGTGCGTCGAGTTTCTGAGTAGCGATATGTATGAGAAGTAAATGCAAGAGATCTGAAGGGGGCCTATTCAAGTTCAATAGGGCCTTGAAATTATTTGACATGACCGTATGAAAATTTCTTAATTGTGAGTGATTTGCGTTTCCAGAAATAGGAGGCGCATCAAGAATTTGAGAGATGAGAGTTTTGATAAGCGATTTAGAGTTGGCGTACCTTTGTGTCAGGTTATCCCGGGCTATTTTGTAATTGTCACCTGTGAGTGGGATATGCTCGAGAAGCGTCAAAGGCTCGGAAGTTAGAAAACTTTTGAGGTAAATGAGTTTTTCCAGATCACTTAATGTAGTATCAGATCCTATTATTGTATCAAAGGTCTCAATGAATGAATTGTATTCAGTAACTAAGCCACTAAATGGTTTTAACTGAATACGAGGGAGGTTTACTGTTCGTTGCCTAGCCATAGACTGTGAGGTTAGAGAAGAATTAGGGTCAAATTGGAGGGAGGGGGTAGCAGTCACATTAGAACTTTCAATGACCTCTAACCTTTCTTCCAATAGAGAAATTGTATCCAAATATTTATCAAAAACCACAGAGGAATCAGTAGAGGGGGTAGGTTCCTCGGGGATCGTCTCCAGCACATTTTGAGCATCGCGGAAAAGTCCGTAAGAATGTTTGAGTTGTGAAATTATTTCACGAATTTTATATTTGTTTAGAGAATTAAGAGTTGTGGGAACCGAATCAGCCAACTTGGTTATATCAAGTTTTGCGGTGAGCCTCTGTCGGTTATATTTTGATCGGTCAGCCATGTTGCGAGAATGTGAGATTAGATAGATTATTTGCAAATGTCTAAACCTATAAATCGATGCGAAAATGAGAGAATATGTACAATATATTATATATTACACGTTTAATAGTGTGAGATTGGCTTAATAGTATCACCCTGTATGAGCGCAGATTAGTATATGAAATGCAAAACTATAAAATTTCAAAATATATGCAATTTTCCAAAATGGGTATTTTTCAGCAAGTGTGAGACACCCTTAACAAGTATTTAAATTAATTAAATTGAAGGAAAAAACAATTATTTATTTTCTATAGTTTTCTAGAAGTGTAAAATGAGCTTAAGCGAAGCTAAATGTAGCAAAAACTTACAATTTATGCAAGAAAACAAAATTATTTTTAATAATTTTTGTAACCTGTGAACCAGGCTTAATCGGATTCAAAATTATAAATTTAATTTAAATCAAAAGGTTGAACAAACAATGTTAAAATTATAACACCCGTACTATCAGCCAAGAAATGAGTACACTTTTTGTATACTATAAACAGAAAAATATATTTACGAAAATAAAATAATGTAATATATGCAAATATTTTTTCATACAAACAAAACGACTCCTTTATTTGAACAAAGCAAGTAGTTTCTGAAATTGCACGTGTAGACCGGGCTTAACAACCTACCAGCTATTGTAGAGACGTGCTGGGTTAAATACTGAGAATTTGAGTGCAGAAAGAGAGGAATATTTTATTTTTGTGCCGGGGCGGCGTGGCTTGGAAATTTCCAAATGCAACAGAAAGACACTATAAATGAAAAACCGTTATTCTCAGAATAGAGATTATCAAAATATGCAAATACGAAGGACCTTGAGGATTTAATTAATAAATAATTAATATGATACGGCTCGATGGAACAGAAATGTTTAGGCAATACGTAAAGTATCCTTAACAATAGTAACCTATACTTATTGTACGGTTATAGAGTATATTCCCATAGGTAAGCTGGTTAAGAGTAGATAACGATTTTTCATATGTAATTTAAAGTATTATCTGCATAAATGGCACAAAGAATATTTGCTACGAGAGGTATATGGTTCAAAATGCATACAGTATCACGACTAATAAGTTATGTTCACATACATGTAGAGTACTTACAGTTTTATTCCTTGATGACGTGTCACATCAGAGCTCTGATTGAATTCCATAATCCATTTGGTTCATTTGTAAGGCACTCACTAATACGCTAAATAAATCATCGTCGATAATACTGAGCAGATTGAATTATCTGAGCGGTATAAAACGATAGCAAAAAAAGCCGGTAAAATGCGGCCTTTTTACGAATAGCGGGAGCGTCGATAGATTAGAGATGATTCTCGTTAGGAAGCTTTTGACGATCTGCCCCGGCGAGGGGTTCAAATGCGAGTCTCAACAATAACCTGGAGTTTCCAGAAAGGTTACATAAATACTACTTGAATTTTAAGTAATCAGTAGTACAGGGGCGTAACTAATTATTTTAGTGAGCCGTGTATAATATATTTATTGTACAGTTATTATACGATTACTTTTGCCAACGAGGAGATACTCCAAAAAGATTTGTAGTCAGTAAGGATGTTTTGAATGTCAGAGAAAATATTGTAATATTTAATTTTCTGTAATAGATACGGGATTTATGTGCTATCAAATTATAAATCTACTTTTTAAACAATTTTTCATGCTGAAAATTAACTTTTAGTAGAGTTCCTGCGCAAAGATTAATATGTATAATGCCGCGTCCGCATTGGTAAAAATTTGCGTCGAACAACCTGTTCGTCTCAAATATTTGCGTGCTCGAAATAAATTGTGCTAGTGTGGACGTGTTCCTCGCAGAAATCGGACGCAAGAATTTTCGATGCATACGAAGTTTTCAAGCGAAGATCAAATGATTTGAGCACCGCGTCCTCACTGGTAAAAATTTTCGACGCAAATTCTTGCGAATAACCATTAGTTCAATACGCACGAAAAATTTACCAATGCGGACGCACCATGAGGAAGACAAATAGTATCCAGACTAGGTTCTTTTTCTATTTAAATTAATGGGGTCCTTCTAAAATATGCAATTATTTTTATGTAAAAAATAAATTGCATCCTTATTATTTACATTGAACTCAAAGACAGTTTATTTTCTTAGTTAGTTTACTTTTGTTATTACCTATTTGCTCGTATAATAATAATTTCGCACATATTTTATACCCAGTAATTTCATCTGAATAATATTCTATCGGTGAACATATAACAGTGTGAAAATTATGTTTCTTATTAACAAGTAACAACATTATGCTTTTATGTCTTTTGTGTAAGACATAATTCAAATTATTATTGGTAGTTGGTACCATTAATAGCAAAGAAGCTAATGAACTGAGTGTCATTAGATTTATTATAGGTGTAACAGTACTTACTCTCTAAATTTTATTTTATGGTCCTCTCTAATAACTTGGTGTACTAGGCTGTTCAATAAGTTTTGCGGTTCGATAAGAAAAACACAACTTTATCGTTTGATATACACTTTATTATTCATTATAGTCTCTTTGAACATCAATATATTTGTTCCAATGAGATTCCAATTTACAAATTCCACCCCTGAAGTGAGAATCTGCAAAATACGCTTCCACAGCTGTTATGACCTCATCATTTGATGACAAACACTTTCCACGCATGATTTTTTTTAGGTATTGAAACATAATATAACTCGATAGGGGCCAAATCTGATGAATAAGGTGATTGGTCCAACAATTCGAATTTTAATTCATGGATTTTAGCCATTGTTAAAATGCTCATATGACATGGTGCATTGTCCTGATTAAAAAGGATTTTGTTCTTCTGCCAACCGGGCCTTTTTTTAAGAATTTTTTCTGCAGCTAGTCTACAATGTTACAATAATATTCAGAATTTATTGTTTTACCAGGTTGCAAGTAATCCACAAGCAGAATTCCTCTCATATCTCAAAAAACTGATACTAACATCTTCTTGGTTGATTTTTCGACGCGAACTCGTTTCGGTGCCTAAGTACCTCACACCACTATTTCGCCTCTTGTGCTTCTACGAAATCCCTTTCAGCCACTCGACGATTTTCCAATACCATATCCTGTATTTTTCCTACGATTTTTTCCTTTGCTTTTAAACCTTCCAAAAATAAAAATTCAATCACTGCACGATACGTGATTGTTTCCATTGTAAAAAATACTGTGACACGTTAATACTAAATTAGTCCAGAAAGCCACTGCGCATCCGCTAGGAAAAATATTCCGATTCGGATTTTTTGCACAATCTTACTCAAAAAGGACCCTTTTAACAAATTTGCATGTTGCCAGGATCAAAAGTGGGTCAAAAATTTTTTAAACGTTTTTTTTTTGTCTTTTTCCTAAAATTATTTTTTTTGCATGGAACAAAGTTTTTTTAGGTTTTTTTGGATCATTCCACACAGAAAAGGTCTTTAGTGACATTTCTCTAAAGTTGATAGTTTTTGACATATAAGTGATTAGTAGTTGAAAAATTGCGAAATTGGCCATTTTTAACCCTCAAAAACTATGTGAAAAACTGAAAATTTAAATGTTGCCAAGGTAAGTAGATATTCTTTAAACATCGATTGATGAAATCCCGAAGAGTTTTTTGCAATACAATATTCAAAACTCCTTTGTTTGTTAATTGCTAATCAAGCGTGCGCGACACTATTTTCCACCGACAGTATGATGCAAATGAAAGGAATAAATTCGTTATTTCGTAAACCGGCGACTTTAAGGAAAAATTCCGAAACAGGTCGACTTTTATTTTTAAGTTATGATATTGTGGCATATATGGTATCCTAGTGACGTCATCCGTCTGGGCGTGATTACGTAATCGATGATTTTTTAAATGAGAATAGGGGTCGTGTGCTAGCTCATTGGAAAGGTTCTTCAATTGTCTATTCAGTAATATAAACATTTATATATTTATTTATACAGGGTGTCCTTCTACTTCTTTTTTTGTCAAATAATTTAATTTCATAACATTTTTTGGACACCCTGTATAAATAATTATGTAAATGTTTACATTACTGAATAGAGAATTGAAGAACCTTTCAAATGAGCTAACACACGACCCCTATTCTGATTTAAAAAATCATCGATTACGTCATCACTCCCAGACGGATGACGTCACTAGTATACCATATATGCCACAATAACGTAACTTAAAAATAAAAATCGACCTGTTTCGGGTTTCTTCCTTAAAGTCGCCAGTTTACGAAATATCGAATTTATTCCTTTCATTTGCACCATACTGTATACACATTACACATGCAAGGGTTGAAAATAGTGTCGCGCACGCGTGATTAGAAATTAAAAAACAAAGAAGTTTTGAATACTGTATTGCAAAAAACTCTTCGGGATTTCATCAATCGATGTTTAAAGAATATCTACCTACCTTGGTAACATTAAAATTTTAAGTTTTTCCCATAGTTTTTAAAGGTTAAAAATGGCCGATTTCGCAATGTTTCAATTTTTAATCGCTTATATGTCAAAAACTATCAACTTTAGAGAAAAGTCACTTAAGACCTTTTCTGTTTGGAATGGTCCAACAAACCTAAAAAAAACTTTGTTTCATGCAAAAAAAAATAATTTTAGGAAAAAAACAAAAAAAAAAACGTTTAAAAAATTTTTGACCCACTTTTGGTCCTGGCAACATGCAAATTTGTTAAAAGGGGTGCTTTTTGAGTAAGATTGTGCAGAAAATCCGAATCGGAATATTTTTCCTAGCGGATGCGCAGTGGCTTTCTGGACTAAGGTACAGTGTCTTTTTATACAAAAATCATAGTTATTCTTATGTATCATAATTATTGTGGTTATCATAGCGACTGTAAATTTTTAATTAACAATTCAATTGTTGCTAAACTGTTCATTCAATTTCCATCGGATTCTCGACTTATGATCTATACAAAAAGACCTTTTATATTACTAAGTTATTTAAGTATTGATAAACAATTACTTATCTAAAATTTTAGTTGAAAATTAAAGATTTTGTTGAAAAAACCCGCATTTTCCGAGGAAAATTTTCGTCGAAGTAAATCGGGAGAAACATGTCTCTATGGAGAATTTAATTACGGTGAATTTTTATTGGAGTGTTTTTGGTGTAAAGTTAAAATCTTTGGAGTTATAGAGCAAAAATTGAAAAAAACATGATTTTCGGGCGCCATTTTGTTTATAAAAAAGGTAGCACACTATCTGCGGAGTTTGCATAACTATATTATTAATATATGCAATCATAAGATTCGATTCCAGCAATAAAACTGCTGGTAAATATCTTTTCCCAAAAATGGCCTATTCTACGATAATCTGCCCAAACTATAATAGCAAGCTGAAAATTTGTTAATAGCTTAAGGGTGTCTAGTCGGACAAACTTTGATATATAGGAACACTGGAACAGGCGAAGTTTTAATTGTGGAACAGGTTAAAAATTTGGAAAGGTCAGACCACGAAAGCGTCACATGTATTTTGTCCAACAGAACTTCCAATTAATTTGTTACCCTTTCATTAAACTTTCATGCAAAAATCAGGCTGCTATTTATCACCAAATGGGAATTATAATGAGTGGAACACGTAGAATATGTCAAATGACAGGAATTATGACAGGTGATAAATAGCAGTCTGATTTTTGCATGAGAGTTTAATGAAAGGGTAACAAATCAATTGGAAGTTCTGTCGGACAAAATACATGTGACGTTTTCGTGGTCTGAACATTCCAAATTCTTAACCTGTTCCACAATTAAAACTTCCCCTGTTCCAGTGTTCCCATATATCAAAGTTTGTCCGACTAGACACCCTTAAGCTATTAACAAATTTTCTGCTTGCTATTAATCAACTTTTTTTTCATACGCGGGATCCAGACCTATTTCTGCATTTAGTGAAATCTACTTCAATGTCAAAACATCTGTTGTGAGGTAACAGTATTAATTATAAAAAGAGTTTTTCCAGTGGGTAGAAATCTGTATATATCTAGACCTCTTGAATATGTGTGATAGGAACCATGTATGATGTTAGTGTAATTGCAAAATCAAGTCTAGGAGTCTAGGAGTCTTCCTTACATTCTTCTTTTGCTCTTTAAATCGTCCAGTTTTGAACATAGGCTTCCCCCAGTTTCCTCCATTCGCTTCTGTCCAGTGCTTTCTGTTTCCAGTGCGTTCCTCCTAACTTTCTATCATTACATTACATTACATTACATTACATTACATTACATTCCTTACATTACATGCAACATTTTTATAATTCATAAGACCTCGACAGATATATTTATGATCAAATGCACGTGTTTTGAAAACAAAAAACTATACAGTTGGTGATAAATACTGATTTATTGAGTTCTCTGTTTTATTATAGGAACTAGTACCTGCAAACACACATACGAATGTTATATTTTATCGATATATTTATGTCATATTACACTATTTTAATTTAATGAACATTCATATTACATATCTCAAGCTGGGTATACACCACATGAGGTGTTATTACGAAGGTTCAAAGTGTCAGATTTAATATCAACGTAGTTTTATGGATTCTTTATAGCATATAATATTCTTCTTTGCCTTTACGGGAAGGTAACAATAGATTGGGAGTCAAAAGAGTAGAAGATTTGTGTTGCAGATAATGTTACAGGGTTTTTAACAAACTTTAGCTTCACAAATATCAACTTACACAAAAAGTGTTGACTGAGTATCATTTTTTTATTCTTGTATTAAAATGTGATCGACTACCGAGTTGAAATTCTGTGTATGGGATTAAGCAAATAACAACATTGTTGATGAAAAAGATATGAGAATACATAATATTATTATCTAATTAGAGGTTTTGAGATGTCTAAAACTAAAGTAAAAATCATGAAATATATACATACATCTTAGGAAATGGACAAAAATATTAAGCAAGCTTGGAAAAGTCGATAAATAAAGATTGTAAAGAAAATATCATTGGATCGTAATTATCTTTAACAGTAATAATAGGTAATAGGTCTGGATCCCGTGTATGAAAAAAGGTTGATTAATAGCAAGCTGAAAATTTGTTAATAGCTTAAGAGTGTCTAGTCGGACAAACTTTGATATATGGGAACACTGGAACAGGGGAAGTTTTAATTGTGGAACAGGTTAAAAATTTGGGACGGTCAGACCACGGAAACGGCACATTTATTTTGTCCGACAGAATAGACTTAAACTCTCCGAACAGAGATTAAACTCTCATGCAAAAATCAGATTGCTATTTATCACCAAATGGGTGTTTTAATAAGTGGAACATGTAGAATATGTCAAATGACAGGAATTATGACAGATGATAAATAGCAGTCTGATTTTTGCATGAGAGTTTAATCTCCGTTCGAAGAGTTTAAGTCTATTCTGTCGGACAAAATAAATGTGCCGTTTTCGTGGTGTGACCGTTCCAAATTTTTAACCTGTTCCACAATAAAAACTGCCCCTGTTTTAGTGTTCCCATATATCAAAGTTTATCCGACTGGAAACCCTTAAGCTATTAACAAATTTTCAGCTTGCTATTAATCAACTTTTTTTTCATACGCGGGATCCAGACCTATAACATTCAAGCCCTATTGCTGGATGTTTAAATATATTATAAGAATCGTTCGACAACTGAGAATCTGCTTCTCGATTTAAGGAAGAGAAGCTCTTGGGTTACTTAACTAAGATATGTGTTGAGGGTGCCATTTTGTATTTTTTTTTCTAATGAGATAACATATCAAATAATACCTTTTTTTAAATCTTGGTTATAGATATTTGAATATAACAACTGCAAAATTATCAGTTCCAGCCCAACAATCTCAAAATCTTCGTTTCAATTATAAACAATTGTGGCGTCTTACTTTGCGAACAATAAAACTTAAATTACTAATTTTTTTTAACTGAACTGTTTAGAAGATATCTGTTGTTAGTTTTCGATAGTAATCAGTGACGTAATACTAATAATTAGTGCGTCGATCACATTAGGACCATGGCTTGATTGACCATTCTCCTCCATCCCTTCTTGTCCATTGCTTGCATCCTTCAATTTGTGACATTGAGTCGTTTTAGATTATCTTCTACATCTGCTATTTTCACCTTGTTATGGGTCGACATCTTTCTGACGTTCTCCAATTGTACTTGTATTTGACTGTATGTGTCCTAGCCATCTTAGTCGTTGGGTTCTTTTTTTATTCAATGTGCGCTTTCATTAATTTATTTTGGATTTATTCTTCTATATTTGGTTTTCGTGGTATAATTGTTCCTATATATCTGAACCTCCAAACTTCCTCAAATCAATATGTACCTATTATTATTTGTTTGTATTGTTTAATATTTTCCCCGTACCTATTCTTCTTCTGTGATGTATTTTGTTTTTATGTCATTAATATTAATAATCCTTTTTTATAAATTTTTCTTGTAATTCTTTAGTTATAGTCGATTCGCTAATCTGAGACACAAATGTCTACACTACAATCACAATAAAGATGCACTATGTCATAGCCACCTTTACTTAACAAGCCATTAAGTTGAAATTTGGCAACATCTATTGGTAGACCGATTAATTCTGACAGTTCTCATTTGTTTTTAAATAATTTTCACTGTATTTACAGAGAAACTGAAATATTTTACAATATTTCGTGCTTGAAATTATAAAGAACATTGAATTAAAAGGTATGTTATTAAGATGATTTTAGTTCAATATAATAAATTTTAAACTTGCGTGCATATAGAAATCCGTCCACTTAAAAATTTTGTCATTTTTAATGTCTTATATTTCCTAAACCTGTTGGCAGATTTAAGTGATTTTTTTAATGTGTTATAGCCTAATTCTTTTACAATACCGCTGTAATAATATTGTTGCTAACCAGTTAAATTTTTATGGTGTACCGGGCATTTATAAAATACTGAAATTAAAACCCAACTATAGACTCCGGTTTTCTTAACATTCTGTTTTTTTTTTTTTATTAATTCGCTTATGTTTAACAACTAGATTTGTTCTTTATCAATTCACGGTATTTCTAAATAAGTGCGACAAACTTTAAGTGGAAAGGAACAAAGTGCAAAATTTTGACGCCTGTATTTTAAATGTAATCATTTTTTTTCAAATCCTGAGAAAACTAATAAGCATTTTTGAAAAATTTAAACGCAAAATGAAAGATTAGTTTATTACCGAGGGCAGAAAGTTCCTTAGAATGAATAAAAAGTTTTTTTAATGACATATTTCAAACTAAAAATCACACTAAATTTTCTTAGTTTTTCACCCCTGTAACTTATTAAAATAAACATAGAAGTTTTCAGGGACTTTCGGCCCTCGGTCCTAACGTAATCTCTCACTCTGCGTTTAAATTTTTGAAAAATACTTATTAGTTTTCTTAGGATTCGTATAATATTCGTATAATTTTTTTGTATAATAAACGTTACTTACAAGGAACTACTTTTAATATTATTTTGTACAAACTTCTAATTAATAATATTTTCTTGTTCGACTCAAAAAATACTATAAATTTTACCACAATTTGTACTTTAAAATCGTAGTTTCGAAAGCGGTAGTCCGAAAGTCAGACTACCGACGTCATCGATTGCGACGTTGCCTTTTTCTCTTCATGGCTTGTAAAGTAAAGGTGGCTATGACTATGTTGAAATAAACAAAGCAAGACACGTTAAATGTTATAAGGAGCACTCCCAAATCAAGACTTGGGAGTGCTCCTGGTGCTTTTTTTTATTTCTAGTGCATCTTTATTGTGATTGTAGTGTAAACAGTTGTGTCTCAGATTAGCGAATCGACTACTCGTATATAAGTATCACTTGCTGTTAGCTTCTCGCTACTATTGCTTTATCATCAGCGCACTGTAGGCGTTTTTATGATATATAATTCCTCTTCTATTTGTTGGCTTCCCGCAGTACATTTTCTAGGAGGAAACTAGAGACACTAGATGAAATTGGATCGCCTTGCCTTCCTTCATTTACTAGGAAATTTCCTGATATGGGCCATTCCACGAACATAAGCCTGTTTTGGATTACTTCGACAACGAATATTTTACTGTGCAAAATAAGAAGAACGAAAGTAAATTGCAAATTACATTGTTGTTTATTGGAATAATTATTAGCGCCATTTACTTTCGTACTTCTTATGTTGCACAGTAAAATATTCGTTGTCAAAGTAATCCAAAACAGGCGTATGTTCGTGGAATGGCCCATATTTCACTATTTACTTTCACTTTATATAGAGGTTTAATATCCTTTCTATTCATTTTTTTGCCCTCCGATACAGATTTATTATATTTTTATTTTTGGAATTTTCCTCAATTTCTTCCAAGAATTTTGGTTATATATCGTTTTCTTTTAATATTTTCTTAGGTTTTTTTCGTTACTCATCGTTTTTAGTCTTAATATATTTCGCTCCTCTAATTATTCTTTTCTACATTCGGCATTGAACCATGTTTTATTCATTTTTTAAATTTCTTCTCTACTTACTGTTTTTAGATGATATCATACCTCTCTTAAAAATCAGTAACGTACCTAATCAATAAAAATGCCGACAGGTAACATCTTTTAAGATACTTTTACATGTGATCACATATGATATGACATTGCATTACTCGTCATATACGCTGTGAGATCGTAGGTAGAGGGGATATTTAAAATTTCGCGAGCGCCAGTAGTGACAAATCAGTGAACTTTCGGTGGAAATTTGACATAAAATGTCAAAGTGATTAATTTAAAACAGTGAAATTAAAAACGTTAATAGGAAAAAATATTAGTTGGTCAAAGCTGTGGTGTATATTTTTACCTTAAATACTGAAGTTAAGTTTTTTTAATATATCGTAATATGTAATTATAAATTAATCTAAGCGCCATCTACTCGATAATTGTGAAAGTATCCGAAGTAAGAAATTAATATTTCATTAATAGAACTTTTAAATGATTAGCAAAATCTTAAAAAAATCGATTACATTTAATTACTTTTTTGCGTTGTAAATATTAAGCGATAACAATTAAATAATAAATTTAAAAATTACCGGCGAAAGTTGCATTAGTAGTCCGCTAGTAGCGACACCAACGAAGCTCAGAGCGTATATTCCCATTAAAAATATTTCCAGGAAAAAACAAAAAAAAACTTTAAAAAAATTTTTTTACTGCTTTTTGATCCTGGCAACATGCAAATTTGTTAAAAGGGGACTTTTCAAGCAAGGTGGTAAAAAAAAAATTGAATCAGAATATTTTTCCACGCAAATATTTACGCATATTACCTACATAATATACATGCAGCGGTTGAAAATAGTGTCGCAACCGCTTGATTAGTAGCAATTAAAAAACAAAGGAGTTTTCGATATTTTATTTCAAAAAACTCGTCGGGATTTCATCAATCGATGTTTAAAGAATATCCACCTACCTTGGCAACATTGAAATTTGCAGTTTATAAATTTTTAAATTTTTAATCGCTTATATGTCAAAAACTATCAACTTTAGAGAAAAGTCACTACAGATCTTTTCTGTTTGAAATGATCTAAAAAACTTAAAAAAAACTTTGTTCGATCCAAAAAAAATAATTTTAGGAAAAAACAAAAAAAAAAACGTTTAAAAAATGTTTGGCCCATTTTTGGACCTGGCAACATGCAAATTTGTTAAAAGGGGTCCTTTTTGAGTAAGATTGTGCAATCAGAATATTTTTCCTAGCAGATGCGCAGTGGCTGTCTGGACTATTTATAGACCACTGAGGAAATCTGATAAACTGAATCTATTACGAAACCTAAATTTATTCATATTCAGTTCTGAACAGTTGTTCCTCTTGAGGCTGAAATCGTTTGTTATATTTTATACCCTAAAAATGCAAGAGTATCTTAATTGCAAAATCTGTAATAGGCCACCGTCTCCTTATTCGTTGGCTCTAATTAATTACGTTACCTCAATACCGGGTAGGTCAGTACTTACGAAAGGTGCGGAATTACTTAAACAAACTGGTCTTTTAATAGTACTTCACGGTGTTGCTTACTCACATTAGTCTTTCGCCTACATGGAATATGTAGTGTCCACTAAGCGTCAACAACAACGGTACATTCCACAGATATTTGTATGCACTACTGTCTTCTATGTTTATTGTTATTTATCTGTTGTTTATTTATAGGTTTTAGAGAAGAGTAGGTATTGTCGCTTAATAAAGATATTTATATTCATATATTTATGCGGAATCAATCGAAATGGGATAGGTACATAAATATAAAACGTATTGTGTGTTGTATCGTATTTTTGTTTCTTATGAGCCTTCATTTTATGAGTATTATTACCTACTAATAATTATGATATAGGTACAGTGTGGACACCACTTCTAGAATGAAATTGTTTGAGTCCTTTTTAAAAAGAAACATCTTTTTTTGTTTCTTTCTCCCCTTCCTTTTACCCTATTCATGTTGTCTGATTTGGGCTCGCTATCTTAGTTTCCGACAATTATGTTTCGGACAACCGAAAATATAAAAACGAACAAATCCAACAAACAATTGAAGATAACAAGAGCCTCAAAGTTCTAAGAAGACAATTAACATTTGGCAAAAAAGAAATAACGAAATTAAAGGATAGAGATGGAAATATCATCATCAACAGAGATGAATTATTAAGGGCAGTAGAAGACTTTTATACAGAACTATACAGCAGCCAACAAAACCATGATGACCCACTAGAAGATTCAGGAAAAAGGTTAGTTAACCAAGGATCGGAATTGATGCCTGATATATCAACAGACGAAATCAGAAACGCATTGAGAAAAATGAAAAGAAATAAAGCTCCGAGAGAAGACAATATCGTTATAAAAGCCGTAAAGATTGGAGGGGACAGACTTTTAAACAACATAAAGAAATTTTTCATCTTATGTCTGCACCAAAGTGAAATACCTACAAGATGGCACAGTGCACTTATCATCTTTTTACACAAAAAGGGCGATCCAACAGACCTCGAGAATTACCGGCCCATAAGCCTATTAGACCCCCTCTACAAGTTATTCACAAGAATAATAACAAATAGACTGGAAACAAAATTGGATTTTTACCAACCTAGAGAACAGGCGGGTTTTAGGAAAAACTTTGGTACTAACGACCACCTACACTGCATAAAGGGAATTATAGAAAAATCTATCGAATACTACCGACCATTGGACCTGGCTTTCCATTTGATACGATAGAAATTAACAGCATAATGAGAGCATTGGAAAAAAGTCGTATAGATTATCGGTACTCAAACTGATAGCGAACATATACAATAATGCAACCATAACCGTCCGATTACACAAAGATACCAAATTTATAAAAATCAGAAGCGGAATTAGACAGGTAGACACGTTATCTCCCAAACTCTTTACGGCAGTACTTGAACATGCTTTCAAACAATTGGTGTGGTAATAAATAAATTCCAAAGGAATAAATATCGACGGTGAAAGGCTCTCCCACCTACGATTCGCAGACGACATAGTTCTTATAACAGACAACTTTAAAGAGATTAGAACTATGCTTGCTGAGGTAAAAAAGGTGGTTTAAACATAAATTTTGGAAAGACACAATACATGACAAATCTGGTACCAAGCGAAAATCCAAAAGTCGACGTTAACGAAATAGCATTGGTCCATAAATATAAATACTTAAGGCATGAAATCCAAATTGCCAGGGACAATCAAACTGCCGAATTACAGAGAAGGATCACCTTAGTATGGGCCGCATATGGAGCTCTATCAGAGATCTTCAAGAGCAACTTGCCAAATTATTTGAAAAGGAAGACGTTCAACCAATGTGTGCTTTTAGTCATGACTTACGGCGCCGAAACATAATCGTTAACCCAGGCCACAGCAACGAAACTTAGAGTGGCCCAAAAAAGAATGGAACGGTCACTACTTGGACTGACTCTCAGAGACAGGGTCAGAAACGAAGAAATCAGGACAGGCGTCACAGATGTCATAGAGCGAGTAGCATGGCTGAAGTGGAATTGGGCGGGCCATGTAGCTAGAATGAAGGACGGGAGGAGACCACCTACACGATGGACAGACGACGTCAAAAGGATTGCTGGGAATTGGTTGCAGAAAGCCCAAGATCGACAAAACTGGAAGAAATTAGGGGCCTATGTTCAACTTTGGATGCAGAAGGCTGGATGATGATGATGATGATGATTTTAGTTTCCGCTATTTAGCTATTCCCTATCATTATTTTTAATTCCTCATGTGATTTTTCTTTAACTTTTCCTGCCTCTACTACTTGCTGTATCCATTTTTTCCTGTTCTGGCTCTTTTCTTTTTACGATGTTCTTTGCTTTGTGGATTTTTTTTGTAATTCTGTTGAGTTTCATCCTCATCAAATGTCCATACAAGTTCATTTGTCTCTTTGCTAATTTATTCATTACTGATTCTGGGTCGGCCATTTTCATAATAGTCTTGTTGCTTAATCTATCCCATTTTGTCTTTCCAACTATGCTTCTTAAATATCTCACTCCCTTGCATTTATCCTGCTCTTATGTTTTTTAAGAATTATCCAGTTTTTACTTGCATAGAGCATAGTTGGTATCACTACTGTGTTTTATATTTTTATTTTTGACAAAGGGAACTTACAAGAAATTTTTCCCAGTATTGGGGCTCAATTGGGGCCTAATTTTTTACACATAGTATAACTTGTTTGATTTATTTGTTCTACTTGTTATTTCCCAGTCTATTTTTCAGTCGTCAGTAATGATACTTCCCAGGTATTCGTAAGTTGTAACCATTTCCAGTTCTGAGATTTTGCATTTTATCTTTATTTCATTATATTCCTTATAAGCTTTGCCGCTGATTATCATTATCTTACTTTTTCCTCATTTATTTCCATTTTCAGTTCTTCTATGTGCTCTATCCATATATCCATTAGTCTCTGCATTGTGTTCTCTCAATCTGCTATTGGTACTTTGTCGTCCGTAGACAAATTAAGGACTCTATTGTTTCCACTTGTAGTCTATGGTATCCAATTATTATTGTCTGTAACTGGTTGGTTCTTACTTTAGTATTTCTTATTAATTCGTTCATTACGATTATGAATAGCAAAGGGATGAGTCTTCTTTTTTAATAATATCTCTCTTCCAATTAAATTCCTAACCGAAATTCTTCCGATCTTTCCCCTGTTATTTTTATTCTTCCTTTTACCTCTTTGTAAGTACTTTCTATAATTTTTACTAATGCAGTTGGTACATTTAATTTCCTCAAGCATTCCGCTATTATTTGTCTTTTTATTGTATCAAATGCTGGTCTTATGTCTATGAATGCTAATACCAGTTTTCTCCCCGTGTCTATGCTTCTTTCCATTAGGTTCCTAATGATGTATGTTATCATTTTTTTGTCTTCATTGCCTAAATGCCGCTTGTTTTTCTTCCAATTTCATTTCTACTTTTTGTCTTAGCCTCTTCTCTATTATTTTCGTATATTTTTTAAAAATATGAAATATGTAGTGCCCACTAAGCGTCAACAACAACGGTACATTCCACAGATATTTGTATGTACTACTGTCTTCTATGTTTATTGTTATTTATCTGTTGTTTATTTATAGGTTTTAGAGAAGAGTATAATAGGTATTGTCGCTTAATAAAGATATTTATATTTATATATATATATATATATATATATATATATATATATATATATATATATATATATATATATATATATATATATATATATATATATATATATATATATATATATATTGTTATATTTCTATTTGATATAAAAATTAAAATTTGATAATTATAAACAAAATTCACATTAATATAAAATATTTTTAATTTTCTCAACCTCGGGCATATAAATTTAGAACAACCTGTATACAACAAATTGTTATATTTAATTTTAAGAAGTGATTAGAATAAGCGTACGAAACTCGGAACAATGTGCTTAGATAAACAAAGTGAATGACGCGTACCATTATCGTTCTTCTCGGAAGGTCGATCATTAGCCTATGCTAAATAAAACTCAGTGAAATAGATGATAGTTCATTATCGTTTTTCGCGGAAGGTTTCGATCATTAGCCTATGCTAAATAAGACTCATTTGAAAGAGAGAATAGGTCATTAAAATTTGTAAATAGTTAGAAAGTATTTTAGAATGGGAATTAAATATTTTCTTTTGAAATCCATTAAGCATATTTAGAAAGATTAAAAATTGGTTTTGAGGAATATTACGAATGAGAGTTGGTGGTGGAAGATTGATTTGTGAATCTGGAAGGGATATTTAGAAAGTAGGGGAATGGATGAGAAAGTGAGATCAGAATGTTTTGAGCTGTCGAGAAGTGAAGTCGAGTAGTAGACAGTAGTGTTCGAGGAGTGAGAAAGCCGGTGTAGTTCCGTGAGTGTGGAGTATCTATCGTGGAACGAGAAGTAGGCCAGGTCGAGAGTAAAAGAACCTCCTTGAGCCAAGAGTGTCCCGGTAGCTGATAGCAGTTTCGAGAAAGGTAGAACACAGCATCACGACAGACGCAGGAACGAGAGCTATACGAGCTAGTTTTTCAAAGGAGAACATTACTGGAAGCCAGGACGAGGTTTGATCGCAGCCAAGGATAGCAGGAAACGGGTCTTGTGTGAGGACATTTTCAGTTCACCAGGAAAAGGTCAGTCTCATTTGTTTGGACATGAATGTATGGGTTTTTCGTATTAAATTCCACATAAAAAATTGAATAACATAATCAATAATATCAGAAAAGCTTCATCAAACTTAAATAGAGTTGTTCCTAATAACTCCTAATAGTTAAATGTTAATAAAAACTTTCAATTGAAAACCAAAAGGAAATAAGATTCCCATTTGTAAATGTTATGTTTAAGAATAATAAGAAATAGCAAATATTAAGCATTGATTGCCTTTTAAATAAAATAAAAAATATTTTGATTATAATTGTAACCCATATGTGTATTTTTTTTACTCTTTTCTTTTCTATCCCGATTAGGAACCATTAAGAAATATTTAGAAGCCACGAAAGTAAGTAATTAATTTATAATTCGCCCTGAGATTGAAAACATATTGATATGTGATCTGGTTAATTAATTAGATTAGTATTAATACATTGATTAAATTAAGTGACATATAAGAATATTATCTCATATCAATCATCAAGATCACATCAATATATATATATATATATATATATATATATATATTATATCAAGTAGTGACTCTTGAGGATGCAGTCAGTTTATTTGGCCCACAAGACAAAGAAAACTCTTTGACTTACTGTCAAGCTTTCGAATTATATTTAATTCTTTTTCAAGACATCTACAAAATTTATAAATGTAAGAATTAAGTAATTACAATGTATATTTTGTTTACTTACTAGTCGTTGAGATTGATTGAAAAAGTTGAAACTTTACTAAAAGGACAATCACACACATATTAAAATATTTAAATAATTTTAGCCAATCTATTACATTATGTTGTGTCCATGGTTCGTTGTTCAACATGTATGAAGTGTATACCATTTCTTTAGAAGGAAAGCAAAACCAGTAACCATAGTTTTTTTATAATTACAGTTATTAATTTGATTGATGTAAAGTAAATTAGTCCAGTCAATGTGTCTACCAGCATAAAATGAATTTTTAATGGTGGAATGTACGATAGAAAATCAGATTATGATGTTGTGTCAAATGTTTGTTGATATGCTAATATGTAACAATAAATGTTACTTAATTTGTCTATATCTGACTTTCTATTTATACATGTTCTATTTTTCTGGATGTGTGTCATTTCTACAAATAACCTTTTCTGTTCATTTTTCACCCTCTCTAAGATTGACGCTTGTGAAAAATTAAATGTATGATTTAGATTAATTGAGTGATCTGCTAATGCACAAGCTTGCGATTTTTTTGTATTAATATCACTTCTGTGGGAAATTATTCTGCTGTGTAATGTCCGAGATGTTTCTCCTATATAAACCTTATCGCAGTCTGAGCAAGGTATTTGATACACAACTTTTGAACTTTCCTTAGTCGTAAGTGGATCTTTAGTTTTGGTGTATAAATGTGCTATAGTTTTAACGTTTCTGGTAGCAATTTTTATGTTTTCGAGTCCTTTAAATAATTTGAGAAGTTTTAGTGTTAAGAATGGAATATAAGGTAAAGATCCAAATGTTTGTGGTGTTGTTGGTACTAAGGTGTCGATTGTTGGGCTAGTGTTTCTTTCTTGGCTTGCCATATTCACTGTGGGTTGTTTTTTATTATTGGTATTGTCAATCAATGTGATGGAAGCTGGAGACGTAGCAGTACTAAATACTTGCTTTCCTTCTAAAGAAATGGTATACACTTCATACATGTTGAACAACGAACCATGGACACAACATAATGTAATAGATTGGCTAAAATTATTTAAATATTTTAATATGTGTGTGATTGTCCTTTTAGTAAAGTTTCAACTTTTTCAATCAATCTCAACGACTAGTAAGTAAACAAAATATACATTGTAATTACTTAATTCTTACATTTATAAATTTTGTAGATGTCTTGAAAAAGAATTAAATATAATTCGAAAGCTTGACAGTAAGTCAAAGAGTTTTCTTTGTCTTGTGGGCCAAATAAACTGACTGCATCCTCAAGAGTCACTACTTGATATATAAATCTACAGTCAAGAATACCACCATCTTATATATATATATATATATATATATATATATATATATATATATAACAAAACTGGTAGGATTATCGACCGAAACGTAAATAACAATTTATTGTAGTGGTGTATCGGGTATGCGGTCTGTTATTTGAAAAAAAACTCTTTTTTTTTTTTTTTTTTTTTTTTTTTCTTTTATATCTCTATATTTCGCTGATTTTTTGTCAGCTTCATCAGGAGACAACTAAAATATGAATAAAATTTTGTATAACTATAAGATGAGAATAAACAATGAATTACTTACAGATTTAGAGTTAAAAATATTTAAAAAGGTTCTTGTACATAATATGTTCAAAACAGTACTAACAATATTAGTTAAAAGCAACTAGATCATTAGTAATGAAATATAAAAAGCAAAAATAAAAACAACTAAGAAACAATTAAAACACAATAAAATTACACATTAAAAATATACAGGATGATTTAAAATGTAATTGTAAACAGAAAAATTATTTTAACATACTAAGAATATTACAGTAGATATTGCTCAACTGTCCCGTGTCTGCCTTGTAATTTACTGCATATTTTTCTTTATTAATATGACACATTTCTAAGAACAACCTTTTCTTGTAATTATTCTCTTGCTGTAGAACCCTGACATTTGAGTAGTCAAATTGATGCCCAGTCTTTAAGTAATGGTCAACTGCTGCACATGTATTCTTCTTTTTTGTACAGTCACTTTTGTGCTGTGTAACCCTTTGTTTTAGCCATTGAGAAGTTTGGCCAACATAACAGCTCTGGCAATCCAAACAAGGCAGTTTGTAGATAACATTAGTTTTATTCACAGTTGGTGTCTTGTCTTTTACTTTAGAAAACAGTTGTCGGTTTTCTAACAAATTATATTGAACAATTTTGATGTTGGTAAATTGTTTAAATAAACTAGTCACGGAAGGGGTTAAATGTTTTATTAATGGTAGTTTTTTATATCGGATTGTTTGTACTGCACCGATATCAGAGGGACCGTCAAAAATGTCTGAGTTAAATATCAATTTTTTAAGGATATGTTTCGGGTATCCATTATTTTCGAAGATGTTTAACAGCAAATTTAAGTTTCTGTTTATGAATTTATCATCACTAATATGCCTTACCCTATTCTTCATTGCAATCACTGTATTAAACTTTTGATGAGTAGGATGATTTGAAAAAAAGTTTAAATGTCTTCCAGAGTGTGTTGGCTTTTGATACCAATCTATCAATATTTTGTTTTGTTCAGTTCTTATTAATTTTGTGTCCAGAAATGATATCGAACAATCATTTTCAATCTCTAAAGTAAATTGGATATGTTTGTTAAAATTATTGAAAATGTTCAGGGTATTTTGAATTTGAGAAGTAGGAACAGAACAAATAAGATCGTCTACAAATTTTTTAATGAAGGGTAAAGGGAAAGGTAATTGTGGAATAATGTCATCCAGCAAATGGTCCAAAATTATGGTTGCTATTATGGGGCTCAGTGGACTACCCATAGGTGCTCCAAATATTTGTCGATAGAATTTATCATTAAAACTAAAATAGGTGTTCTCAAAAACATAATTCAGAAGTAATAAAAAACTATCCTTAGAAATTGTTGTATAATTTTGAATGAGATTCCATTTTGACTGTATTATATTACTGACCAGAGCTATTGGTATATTAGTAAATTTAGTATTTACTAATATACCAATAGCTCTGGTCAGTAATATAATACAGTCAAAATGGAATCTCATTCAAAATTATACAACAATTTCTAAGGATAGTTTTTTATTACTTCTGAATTATGTTTTGAGAACACCTATTTTAGTTTTAATGATAAATTCTATCGACAAATATTTGGAGCACCTATGGGTAGTCCACTGAGCCCCATAATAGCAACCATAATTTTGGACCATTTGCTGGATGACATTATTCCACAATTACCTTTCCCTTTACCCTTCATTAAAAAATTTGTAGACGATCTTATTTGTTCTGTTCCTACTTCTCAAATTCAAAATACCCTGAACATTTTCAATAATTTTAACAAACATATCCAATTTACTTTAGAGATTGAAAATGATTGTTCGATATCATTTCTGGACACAAAATTAATAAGAACTGAACAAAACAAAATATTGATAGATTGGTATCAAAAGCCAACACACTCTGGAAGACATTTAAACTTTTTTTCAAATCATCCTACTCATCAAAAGTTTAATACAGTGATTGCAATGAAGAATAGGGTAAGGCATATTAGTGATGATAAATTCATAAACAGAAACTTAAATTTGCTGTTAAACATCTTCGAAAATAATGGATACCCGAAACATATCCTTAAAAAATTGATATTTAACTCAGACATTTTTGACGGTCCCTCTGATATCGGTGCAGTACAAACAATCCGATATAAAAAACTACCATTAATAAAACATTTAACCCCTTCCGTGACTAGTTTATTTAAACAATTTACCAACATCAAAATTGTTCAATATAATTTGTTAGAAAACCGACAACTGTTTTCTAAAGTAAAAGACAAGACACCAACTGTGAATAAAACTAATGTTATCTACAAACTGCCTTGTTTGGATTGCCAGAGCTGTTATGTTGGCCAAACTTCTCAATGGCTAAAACAAAGGGTTACACAGCACAAAAGTGACTGTACAAAAAAGAAGAATACATGTGCAGCAGTTGACCATTACTTAAAGACTGGGCATCAATTTGACTACTCAAATGTCAGGGTTCTACAGCAAGAGAATAATTACAAGAAAAGGTTGTTCTTAGAAATGTGTCATATTAATAAAGAAAAATATGCAGTAAATTACAAGGCAGACACGGGACAGTTGAGCAATATCTACTGTAATATTCTTAGTATGTTAAAATAATTTTTCTGTTTACAATTACATTTTAAATCATCCTGTATATTTTTAATGTGTAATTTTATTGTGTTTTAATTGTTTCTTAGTTGTTTTTATTTTTGCTTTTTATATTTCATTACTAATGATCTAGTTGCTTTTAACTAATATTGTTAGTACTGTTTTGAACATATTATGTACAAGAACCTTTTTAAATATTTTTAACTCTAAATCTGTAAGTAATTCATTGTTTATTCTCATCTTATAGTTATACAAAATTTTATTCATATTTTAGTTGTCTCCTGATGAAGCTGACAAAAAATCAGCGAAATATAGAGATATAAAAGAAAAAAAAAAAAAAAAAAAAAAAAAAAGAGTTTTTTTTCAAATAACAGACCGCATACCCGATACACCACTACAATAAATTGTTATATATATATATATATATATATATATATATATATATATATATATATATATATATATATATGCGGAATCAATCGAAATGGGATAGGTACATAAATATAAAACGTATTGTGTGCTCTATCGTATTTTTGTTTCTTATGAGCCTTCATTTTATGAGTATTATTACCTACTAATAATAATTATGATATACAGTGTGGACACCACTTCAAGAATGAAATTGTTTGAGTCCTTATTAAAAAAAAACAACTTTTTTTGTTTCTTTCTCCCCTTTCTTTTACCCTATTCAGATTGTCTGATTTCCTACCATTATTTTCAATTCCTCATGTGATTTTTCTTTAACTTTTCCTGCCTCTACTACTTGCTGTATCCATTTTTTCTTGGTCTGGCTCTTTTTCTTTTTACGATGTTATTTGGTTCGTGGATTTTTCCTGTAATTCTGTTGGGTTTCATCCTCATTAAATGTCCATACCAGTTCATTTGTCTCTTTGCTAATTTATTCATTATTGGTTCTGGGTTGGCCATTCTCATAATAGTCTTGTTGTTTATTCTATCCCATTTTGGGATATCTCTCTTCCAATTAAATTTCTAACCTAAATTCTTCCGAATCTTTCCCCTGTTATTTTTATTCTTCCTTTTACCTCTTTGTAAGTACTTTCTATAATTTTTACTAATGCAGTTGGTACATTTAATTTCCTCAAGCATTCCGCTATAATTTGTCTTTTTATTGTATCAAATGCTGGTCTTAGGTCTACGAATGCTAATACCAGTTTTCTCTCCGTGTCTATGCTTCTTTCCATTAGGTTCCTAATGATGTATATATTGTCATTTGTTTGTCTTCTTTGCCTAAATGTCACTTGTTCTTCTCCCAATTTCATTTCTACTTCTTGTCTTAGTCTCTTCTCTATTATTTTTGTATATTTTTTAAAAATATGAAATATGTAGTGCCCACTAAGCCCCAACAACAACGACGGTACATTCCACAGATATTTGTATGCACTACTGTCTTCTATGTTTATTGTTATTTATATGTTGTTTATGGTACGTTCCATGTCAAATCACTCAGGTAAAAACTTTTGGATCTCTGATTTTTCTTAAACTCGGTGTATAGCTTCTGCGGGACGTAAAAATAATATATTTAAGGTCAAAAAGTCTTCTTCTTCTTTTTTTTTTCTTAAAATATTATTTTATGCGATTTTACAGTGATTTGGTGTTTATTTTTAAACACATTTGCATTTTCTATCGTAAAGTATCAATGGAAAAAATAATATTTTAATAGAATGCACTCAAAATTGTCATTATGTAGCATTATAACAAGTTATTTTGATTCTAAACAAGTTTTTGATCAAATTTTATAGTGTAGAAAACGTTAAAATACCGTTATTTTACATTTTCCTCCATTCCAAAATTTGCCAACATATAGCCAAAACATAGGACTTTAAGTGGTTAGAAGGACTTGAATTATATTACAATACCAAAAAAGTTATATGCAGTAATATCAGACTCAAAAGTATATTAGTCCAGTCGGGATAGCATTTGACCTGCATGCCGAGCTGCCCAAAATTTTATTTTTCTAATCTTTAGGAGGGTCAATAGTAGCTTAAATTTAAAACCACGAATGAATTCCTCCATTACGTTAGCCGCCATATTGATTTTAGAGGAGAACCGTTTGTGCTCAATACCTCAGCCATTTTTAACTTTTCGACAAAAATGGTAGGAACTGAAATTGCTCCAATTAAATCGTATTTACAATTATCACAATTTATTTTTAACAATTTTTGTCGTGAGGTCGATATTTTCTGAGTTAATTGTACTTACAGTAGACGCCTATATTTTTGACTATGATATTGCATGTAACTTTTTTGGTATTGTAATATAGTTCAGATCCTTCTAACCAATTAAAGTTCTATGTTTTGACTATCTGTGGGCAAATTTTCAGCAAAATCGATTATGAGGTATTTTGGGAATGGGGGGAAATGTAAAAAAGGGTATTTTAAGGTTTTCTACACAATAAAATTTTATCAAAAACTTGTTTTGAATCAAAATAACTTGTTATAATGCCGTATACGCTCTGAGCTTCGCTGGTGTCGCTAACTAGTGGACTAATAATGAAACTTTCACCAGAAATTCTTTAATTTATTATTTAATTTTCATCGCGTAATATTTACAACGCAAGAAAGTAATTAAATTGTAATGGATTTTTTTAATTTCTTTGCGAACAAGATGGTTCGCAAGATGGTTCCTCCCAACATGGAAGTCTTAAAGAATTTTTTAAAAAATTTTACATTCTAATTAACTAAATGTTAATACAACATACAAAAAATAAAAAACTTTAGTAATGAAGTCTATAAGAACCATAAAAAATGCAAACTAGTAGATTCTTCCTCCTTCCTGGTCTGGTCAGTTTTGTCTTTGCTCCTGTATTTTTAAGCTGATGATGGCTCGTGAAAAACCGAAACGCGTCCTTATACGACCTTTTTTTTAATATATACATTCTGTGGTACTTCTTTGAGTTTTGTACTTCCTTACCTCGAGACCACATTTGAGAATGGATACTTCTCTTCATGTAAAAATTTTTAAACCTTTTTCTTCAAGGGCTTCTTGTAGGCATTTTTGACCATCCCAGTTTTTCGAAATTTCTTTTCAATATTACATAAAGTCGGAAATATCAAAGATTACTCATGAACGATCATATCAATCTGTCTCAATCAACAATCTATTTCTTTCGTTTGTTATTTATAGAAAAAGACAGCAAATACAAAATAGGTGATTGAAATGATCGTTCATAGATAATCTTTCATTTTTTCGACTGAACGTAATCTGACTGCGTCATGAGTCTTTCTAGATATTTATTATTAATCAAATTACTCATTTCGCTGTGAGTTCGCAATATAACCATTGATTATAAGTATTTTAATTTCCTGATTTATTCTTAAAACTCATTCATTCACTCTTAAATTAGAGTAAAGTGATAGAACAAAGAAATCAGAAAAAAATGCAACAATATACAGTGATGAGCGCGCCAATAACCGGCAAAATAACGCAAAATATAAAAAACATTGCGAAACAAAAAGAGATGAAACTAGAGGAGGTGGAAATTATCGTTACAAACGTATGAATTAACATTACATTACATTACATAGTTTCCCACCTTTAGACGTATCAAAGGAGTATGACAAGACAACTGTCACTGTGACAGTAGAATTTTATAAAATACTCCTGTCATAGACGTCTAAAGGTGGAAAACTATATAATGCAATGTTAATTTATATGTTTATACTGGTACTTTCCACCTCCACTAGTTTCATCTCTTCTTGTTTCGCAATGTATGATGTTTTCCATCTTTTGCGCTATTTTGACGGTTATTAGCGCGCTCATCACTGTATACCTATGCACTATTTAACTACTACTGAACTTCAAACATGACAATGACATAAGAAAACTAGCCAACTAGTTTTAACATTGTTAGGCACTAACAGCATTGATTAAAAACCTACACTGGGTAGTTTTTAATCAATGGCACTAGATAAGAAATACGCGTAATGATTTTGTTGGCCTAAGGGCCGGTCTCACCAACAAAAAATAAATCTATGAATAGGTATTCGTCGAATAAAATTTATGTCGATTATATTTTTATTGTGTTTGACTTGTACCCTGTAGAATTCCATAGTAGAAAATAAAAAACTTTTTCATTCATAATATGTTTCATTTGTGCTTTATCGTCTATTACTAAGTTCATTATACATTACTTTATTTTTTTTTTATAACTGGTCTGATAATATCTACAGTGTAAATCCTTGTCGTACTTTTAGATTTATGGTGTCTTGACTTCTTTATACTTTTGTAACTCTCTGATCAAGCGGCTCCTCCGATGTTACAGTTACGCAACACAAAGGTATCTGAAAGTATCCAAACTTTTTATCTGGTGGCTAGAACACACACGTAGAAAAGATTTTAAAAAATCAATAACTGTATTTCCTTATCAATTATCAGGCGTATGTCGTGTAAAATATCATCTCTCAAAAGGCAATCAAAAAACCGGATTTCATTTATAAACGTAAAAGCGGATAAATTTTGTTCGAGAAATCAATCGCTAGATGTCACGGTCACTCAACACACTGTAATAATAAAATCGATAATAATTTAATTGTATGTACAGAATGTAACAAAAAGGCAGGTTACAAATTAAATCACATATTCTGGGATCAAAAATAGTTTGATTGAACCTAACCTACCTTACATACAGTGAGGAGTGCGCTAATAACCGGCAAAATAACGTTAAAGATGGAAACCACAATAAGAAATAAAAGAGATGAATCTATTAGAGGTGGGAAATTTAGCGAGAGAAACCTATAAATTTAAATTATATTGATTTTTTCTCACCTTTAGACGTATCGGACGAGTTTTGCAACTACCATTGTGACAGTGACAGTTTTAGTTGGCATATTCCTCTGATACGTCTAAAGGTGAAAAACAGCCAATATATATGTATAATCTTTATCCCTTCTACCCTGAGATGTAGGGATCTGTTTCTGATTTTTTCATTCTTTTTTGTTTTTCGCAAATTTTTTCCATATCTTTCTGTTCTCTGTTAGTTTTTTGGCATCGTTCAATGTTGCTCCCCTCTTTTCCAAAATATCTATTATTACTGCATTCCATTGATTTCTTGGTCTACCACGTTTTTCCTGTCTATAAGTATTTCTACTTTCTCAGATTCTTTTAACAGGTATATTATCAGTCTTTCTTTGAAGATGTCCCCACCAACCCAGCTGTCTTTCTTCTATATAAGTTTCTAATGGTTCTATTTCTAATTCTTCTCTTATTTTTATATTCTTAACTCTATCTCTTCTTGTCACTCCCATTACTCTTCTTAGATATTTCATTTCTATTGACCGCAGTTTACTTTTATCCTTTTTTGACAATATCAACGATTCACATCCATATGTGAGTAAGGTCTATACACAGTTTTGTATAAACTCATTTTCGTTTTTCTTGATATTTCTCGTCTATTTACAAATCCACTGTTTATTGCATAATATAGTCGATTTGTTTTTTGTATCCTATAGTTTATATATATTTTTTGTTTTCCGTTTTCTTCAAATATTACACCTAGGTATTGATAGTTACTGACCTGCTCTATTTCTACTCCATCTATTTGCATGTTTATCCTTTTCCTATTTCTATCTATTACCATTGTCTTTGTCTTACTCTTATTCAATTTCATACCGTATTTTGTTAATACCTCATTCCATACTATCAAGCTTTCTCTTAGGTCTTTCTCGTTTCCTACGGTAATGACCACAACATCCGCAAATGCACATTCTGTCATCCCTATTTGTTCTGATTTCCTATATCATATGTAGGTATATTGGTTTAGTTCTTTGTTTAGTTTCTCTTATTATTTTATCCATAAATATTATGAATAGAAGCGGATTTAATTCCCCTCCCTGTCTAACTCCTACATTTGTAGCAAATTTTTCTAATATCATATTAAGTACAGTTGAGTCCCTGAATCTTTACCCGTGCGTCATCATTTAAAGCATACGAAATAAGTCGATGATAAGTCGGAAATTGAAATTTACTAAACGCAACAGCAAGTGACAGTAAGTCACTTGCTGTTGCAAGGGCCCGTGCGTCATCATTTAAAGCATATGAAATAAGTCGATGATAAGTCAAAAATTAAAATTTACTAAACGCAACAGCAAGTGACAGCAAGTCAAAGCACCTCAAAGCACCACAAAATACATGATTCCTATTTTTGTTCAGTTGTAATTAAAAATATGTTTTACTAATGTTCATTTATAATTTATTGATACAGTAGTATCATTAAAATTACGAATACATTATTACATTTCTTAAAACAACTTTATTTTTTTGTCAATTTTCATTTTTGACTTGGGGTCATTTTTACCCCCGTTGGTCATCCGCGTAACAAAAAAAGGTTGGTCATCGGAAGGTTAAAGTCGCCGGTTTATGAAATATCGAATTAATTCCAAACATTTGCACCGGACTGTATTTCTCCATTACTATGTAAGGTTATCTAGTGTCATTAAGTAATTAATTCAGTAATGAGTCACCATTCAAAGTTATCGTTCTACTTGTAGTAGCTCCATCTTTAAATGAACATTCCGAAGCCTCTGTATTTGTCTTACTAAGTTTTAAATCTTTTTACTCAAGGGTTTGTCTCCACTGTTTCGTGTGGTTCTTAAACTCTTTCAGTTGCTCACTATATCATCCGCAAATATTAAGTGTCAGGGAATGTTATCCTGTAGTTTCCGTGTTATATGATCGGACACTAATGAGAATAAATAAGGATTACAAAATTGGAAAAAAATCCTTTGTAAAAGGTATAAAATTTTATTAAAATCCCTTTAAAGAGCTACATCACAACAAAACGTTTTCGATTTTTATAAAAAATCATCATCACTGTTAGATAAACTGGATGCTAGCTGAGCCACCAAAGAAAAATATTCGGGTAAAAACCCTTTAAATATAACATAGATGCGGTAAAAGTGCATACTTTAATAAAATGCCTTATGATGGTCACATGACAACTAGGATAAAGCCCTAAGGTAATGTAATGAATTTCCCAACACGTGGGATCCAAATGGAGTTGTTTACATTCCAATGACTTAATGGTAACTGGAATGTCATTGGAATGTAAACAACTCAATTTGGATCCCACTTGTTGGGAAATTCATTACATTATCTTAGGGCATTATCCTAGTTGCCATGTGACCATCATAAGACATTTTATTAAAGTATGCACTTTTAACGCATCTATGTTATATTTAAAGGGTTTTACCCGAATATTTTTCTTTGGTGGCTCAGCTAGCATCCAGTTTATCTAACACTGATGATGATTTTTTTATAAAAATCGAAAACGTTTTGTTGTGATGTAGCCCTTTGAAGGGATTTTAATAAAATTTTATACCTTTTACAAAGAATTTTTTCCAATTTTGTGATTGATGGTATACAGCCAACTACAGGAAAAACATTTTCTTTTCCTTGTGGATTTTATTTAAATAAGGATTAAGCACCGAACCCTGTCTCTCAGATGTGTCTCATAACCTCCACATACTCACCCGGGGCTCCTTTCTTATTGAGCGCCAACCAGAGGATCTCTCGAGGAACATTTGGTTTCTCAAGATCAATGAATATCGTATGAGTATCACTTTGCCTCACCATCCCTAATACACTTAATTCTATAGATTTGTATACGCTTCTGCTTCAGCTTTTGCTACTGCTACTTTAGCTTCTTTTTGACCACCTTCTAATTTTGTAGACCTGTATCCGACCTTACTTAACACTCTTTTCTCTTCTCCTTTATGTTTCTCGATCTTCGTGTGACCATCACCAAGTCTCCTTATTCTCAACCTTCTTAGCTGAGAAGTACTTCATTATAAATATCTCTAATAATACCATATCCCTCCAAATTGTATTAGAACTTCCTTTCATGTTCCAGCATATTTTTCTACTTTTTTTGCCCGGAATATACCAGTGGCGGCTCGTGACCTCAGTATGCGGGTAGGCGACACATATACCTTTATATATACTCTATACTCTACTATACTCTACATATTATATACTCGTATACCTATATACACAGTGTGTCGCATTTAAGATGAAGACACCCCTATATTGCGGCTATCAAAATAAATACAGATTTAAAATTTTGCTATCTACTGCGAATTTACAAACAGGGCGAATTTTCGATATTTTGCTTCGCGTTAGAGATATCGGAAAAAGTTATTTGGAAAAGTTGTTCCAAATATTATTCTAACTCCACGTACCAAATTTCATGACATAATTCGCACTTTTAGTTTTTTCAGTATTTGTAGTCAGGATCCTAAAACATACAATTGGCTGTCCCGAGATGCAGCTCGAGACAACCATTGCCGCAGGCCGAAGGCGCAAACAAATTTAGCCTAACCTAGCCCCAAAAAGTTCCCGGAAATTCTCGTTCACTAGGGCTAGACAAGCCACAGCCACAGTTACAACAGCGCTGTGTTTAGCGTAAGAATGAGAGACGCATATCATTCTGTTCTGTTCTTTAGGTTAGGCGGATTTTGAAGTTCCTGACCATAGGGTAGTGCCATAATTTAGAAGTCAGTAGTACTACTACGAGGAGCGTACAATAATTACAACTTTGAAGAGAAATTAAAAAGTAGCTTTTTTATTTTAGATACTTACGCATTGTGTCAAAATTTATAAATTACAATTTTGAAATAAGTAATTTATATTAATAAATAATTTATTATTGTATTGTACATTTGAAGAGGTTAGGCAGCGCCTACCTTGCCTACCCCGACGGGCCGCCCCTGGATATACATTCTTTCTCATCTTTTAACATCCACCCCTTGCTTTTTTGTGGTCCTCCCCGATATTTTGGTCTTTTCTCGCTTTTTTACTTCGATGTCCAGCACAAGCAACTTATGTTATTGGCTCAGAGAATTACTAACTACTTCATTATTTTCACATATACATATATCTTCTTTTCTTGTCAAGAAATCGTCTATTTGGGGGTGATTGTGTCCGCTTTTGTCAGTAATAATTTTACTTGCTCTTTTTTGACCGAATTTGTTAACGATGGCCATATCTAATGCTTCTACTAATTTCAGCATATCACCTACATAGTTATGAAACAAGAAAATATATCGTTATTGATTAATTGTAACAGAAGGATAGTTTTGTTTGTAAAGTAGAATATAACTTATTCCTTAGCCCAGCATACACTGGTGGTGATAGCGATAAAGTTTTTTATTATATTTTTTTACGTGTTTTTAACACTTGCTATAAAATATGATCAAGAAATGTCAGAGAATATTAAAATAAAGATAAAAATTCACTTAGAAATAGTTTGGCAGTAAAAATATTTATATTCGTACAGTGTGTATCCGCCAAATGGAATAATTTCGATTACAAATAAATGGGGACAAATTTAAAAAAATTGAACCAGTTGGTTCGTATTATTTGTTACGTATTTTTGATACAGGGTATAAAAGAGAAAAGAAAAAGAAAAGAAAAGTAAAAAAACGAAAAAAGGAAATAATAAGAAATGTCCGCAACGCACGAAGCACAAAATTTTAGTTCCCGGTAGTTCTCTTTCCATCGTCCCTTCAGCGCATTGGTGCTCGACCTCTGTTTCGATGTCGGCCCGCGGTCGCCATTTGAATAATCTTCTATTAGTCCACCAATCCACCTTATGGTGGTAACTGGAGATTGCACTATCCTGGTGATGGGATTGACTATCAGGAATACACTATGTACTCATACTACTTTATTTGATTGAAGTAATACCATATAAATCTACTCAGTTGATAGGTGCAACATTTTTCTGCTCTAACGGCAGCAACCTCCCAAGCCTAACTAACTAATTCGACTGACCCACTAATTACTCAAATCTTATCGTGTTCCCATATTTATCAAATACTTCGTTTTGTAAATATGTTTGTATATATTCTCGTTAGTGTGTCAAAATGAATAATCGACCTTGTTGATCTAAGCAAAACGTGGACTTTAACTAAGGTGTTCTACTTTGCAATTATTATAACAAATATGCGTAATGTTTATTGTTTTATAAATAAATATCTAACGAATACTTTAAGGTAATTTAAGGATTTCTAAAGTATCTAAATATTGAGATAAATCCCATTATATCATCCCCCTTAGAAAAGAAAATTTTCTGAGCCATGTACCGTGCTTCCTTTTTCCTCCCCGAAGAGAAGAAAATTTTCTTACTATCATTATCATCTGATTACGTTATATGTATAGATTTATACAAATTTTTACAACAAAAAAAATATATATAAATAAAATTTACAAATATATACAATTTATTTCACTAATTATCAAACATCGTCTATTCTTAGTTAATTCTTTTCTTGTGACTCGCGAACATCTATACTTAGAAATTGTATTTTATACTTTAATTTCAGAGGTTTAAAAAAAATTACAACTCCTACATTTGAACTTACTTGTTAATTCTACTTCTTTACTAGACCTTTAAGACAAATCTTTTGATGTTCTCAAATTTTACATATTCTTCTATTAGATATTATCTCTTTTTTCTTCTTCTTCTTCATCTTCTTGTCTGGTACTTCACAGTAATTACATATTTCTTCATTTTCTTTATACTTCGTACTTTCTTCATCATGTACTATTAAACAAAAATCTTCTTCTTCTTCATATTTCTTCATTATTTCTTTATGATTTACTTTATAAATTCTTCATTTTCTAACCCTTACCCACTCGATGGGTAGTTTTTCGCAATTTTATATTCTTGACTTTGCTTCCGGTCTTTTTGCACGTCCTTAGTCGTGAGAAGGTTTGTTTCAAAAAGACAAAATGGATAGTTGTGCGCTTACAAAAAAACTTCTACATCTTGCATCCCTAAATTCCTGTCTGATCTGATATACTCAGTCTAGGTGAGATCCAGTTAGTTTCAAAACACGAAATGGGTATGCTAATATCTTCTAATTTTCATTTTGTACCTTTTCCTTGACAAGAGTTGGTTTTTATTGTCTAAATTGTCTTTAATTGTACTTTATTATAAAATATTTATACTAAAATTCGACCGATATTTAAAAAATTGAAATAAAAAAGTTGGTATCAAAAAAATTTTAGCATTCAATTATGAAAAAAAAAATCGAAAGAAAGTGTTAATAAAAATAGACCATATTCTGTTAAAAAATATATCATGAAAATCTCCTACTAATGAAAATCTCCCGAAATATCATGAAAATCTCCTATACATAAAGAAAATTTCAGCTTGCAATTGCTGAGTAATTAATATTAAGTCTGGACGTCCATTAAAATATTTACATAAAAACTACTAATGAGAAAAATTTACAATAGCTAAATAGTTAATCTAAATTTTTTTTACTAGTTAAATAGAAGTTCAGTTTCTTCACGCGAATAGTCACTTTTACGTCACAAAAATAATCTCTATTTCTTTAATTGAAATACAGTCTTACATGACCTCATTCGAATAAAATAAGTTATCTATATTACAGAAATTTAAAGTTATTTTATATATTATACTAATAATTATGTTACTTGAAGCCATACAAAGTATTCTTCTTAAATAGTACTTTACTGTAGGTGCTAAGGTACTGTAACTTTTTGTACTGCAGGTACAAAATTCTCTTCAATTCTATTTTTCCATATCTTTTGACATTAATCTTCTTCAAATTATCCTTAATACTTGTCTTTCTTCTAAGATAACTTTTTAAGTCTTAATTTTCCATATTCTTTTGTCTTTTTCCTCAAATGTGATTTTCTATCCTTTAATATAACTCCGTTACTTCAATGTATTTATATAACTTGTTTTGTTTTTATTTTTCTTCTTATACCAGTTCATCATCATTTCTTAACTGACTTTCTTTTCGTCACAAAATTATTGTATATAAATAATTCACTCTCTCACGAGGAAATTCGTTTACTCAATAAAAATTCCATATGCCATTATGGTAGTAGTTGCGGGCTCTCTCACGAGGACGAATTTTATTAGTCCTATGTTCGTGGTATAATAATACTCCTTGTATAAAAAATTGAAAATGGTTATTCATTAAAAAAAAATTTAATATCTTTTCCATAGTCATTTTTAATTTTCTCTTTTTAGGGTATGTTTCTTTGTCTTGTTATATTTATCATAAGTAAAAATCTTTGCATTTACGTGCATTTCTCAACAAAAATTTCCATTGATTGAGACATTTTCGTCTCCAATATAAGTCCTTTATGCTGGATTTTCCAATTTCTCCAACATCTTAAAATATTTGCTTTTATCTTTCCTTATAAACATATTGTTAGAGTACTAATATCTTATATTTTCCACGCTAGTTTTATTTATCATAATAAACTTTCTTCGTAAAAATTTGTCGCTTTAGCGAATTCCTATGTAGTTCATTCGTTTCAATTTTCAATGTCAAACACGTCATATCATCATAATATTATACTCGAAGTACTTAGTTTAAAAATAGTAAATACTGTTATAAACAAAATAACTTCCTTATGCAAAAAGTGCAGAAAAAGCAGAAATACATCAATCAAAATAAACTTATTTACGTACTCGTATGGTTAAAAATAATTATATTATTTCTTCGATATAATATATACGAATTGTTATATTTCTATTAAAATAAAACTATCGATTAAGATTATCTATATATATATATATATTATATGTAATTCTCAAAAAAAATCTTCTAAATTAGTGAAATACTTCTAAAACTTAATAATATACGAAAAATGTTTATCTAATTTACTTATATTTAAGTGAAAATTAATAATTCTAGTTCTTCTTAAATGATTATATTTATACTATATTAATAAAAAAATTCATATCTGTGAGACTGTATATGCAATTTAAAAAATAGCTAAAAGTTACTCACGATTACACATCTGTCCACTAGGTATTGTCCATTCCTTTCCATTTTTGTCCTCTTGACGTTTGGGCGTGGCCCCATGTCTCCAAACTTTCGTCCATGTCGACGTCTACCATTTGGACTCCCTTATCGCTGGCCTCTCCAGCTCCATATAGTCCGTCCCATTCCATCTAACGATACCAATTAATATGAGGATTGGTACTTTACCCCAAATTTTCTTCGTTTCTTCCAGTTTTTTGCCATCTTTGTTCCTGTTTTCTACTGCCTCAGAAGTCAAGTCAGTCTCTCAGGTCGCCATATGGTGGTAACTGGATATTTATTACACTGGAATGGGGTTGACTATCAGGAATACATTATGTACTCATACTACTTTATTTGATTGAAGTAATACCATATAAATGTATTCAGTTGATAGGTGATTACATTTTTCTGCTCTAATGGCAGCAACCTCCCAAGCCTTACTAACTAATTCGACTGACCCACTAATTACTCAAATCTTATCGTGTTCCCATATTTATCAAATACTTCGTTTTGTAAATATGTTTGTATATATTCTCGTTAGTGTGTCAAAATGAATAATCGACCTTGTTGATCCAAGCAAAACGTGGACTTTAACTAAGGTGTTCTACTTTGCAATTATTATAACAAATATGCGTAATGTTTATTGTTTTATAAATAAATATCTAACGAATACTTTAAGGTAATTTAAGGATTTCTAAAATATCTAAATAATGAGATAAATCCCATTATAACCTGTCGTCCGGTGTTCTTGCCACATGACCTGCTCATCTCCATTTCTTTTTTGCTACACGTTCTACTAGGTCTTATGGTATTATTTGGTATTCTGTCTCTTCTTGTGATTCCTAGCATGGCTCTCTTCATGGCCATCTGGGTCGCTCTTAGATTCTCTGCTTTGGTATATGTACTTCTGATTAATTAAAAAAATATTTAAAAGATGAAGTACTTTTAAATCCGAATAGCAATATTATTAATATTTAAAAATATTAAAACATTAGTAAATGATTTTTCAATTGAAAACTTTGCAAGCCAAAATTTGCAAGCCAGATGGATGCTGAAGCGAAGAAGACAAGAGGGAATTAAAAAACTTACAATTCACGACCCCGTCTGTTCAGCTGGTAAATTCCAACAGAAAATGGACCTAAGTTACTCAAAGAAGTAACGACCAATATAAAAATAAAATAAAAATTCCATTTTTATTCAGTTGCAATGCAAAGGCAAAACAATCTTATTTTTCACTTAAAATACGGAGAGCAGTCCAGCTCTCTGAATCGACGATTTTCGACTATTGTTGGAGTCTCATCGGAGAGAACTGCTTCTCTATACTTCAAGTAATCAACACCGAGAGTTTATCCCCCACACCGCAACTGACGTGAATGGACTAGGTGACTAGCGTCATCTGGCAATTGAAAGATGAAGTAGTTTTCAATCCTAATAGCAATATTATTAATATTTAAAAATATTAAAACATTACTAAAAGATTTTTAAATTGACAACTTATTGGTCCATTTTCTTGGTAACACCTCCATGGCTTCTAATATTTGCAAGCCAGATGGATGCTGAAACGAAGCAGACAAGAGGGAATTCAAAAAACTTACAATTCACGACCCCGTCTGTTCAGCTGGTAAATTCCAACAGAAAATGGACCTAAGTTACTCAAAGAAGTAACGACGAATATAAAAATAAAATAAAAATTCCATTTTTATTTAGTTGCAATGCGAAGGCAAAACAATCTTATTTTTCACTTAAAATACGGAGAGCAGTCCAGCCCTCTGAATCGACTATTTTCGACTCTTGTTGGAGTCTCATCGGAGAGAAGGTAGGCCTGCTTACTTATACTTTAAAAGTGCCTACTTTAAAAATCTTTTAGTAATGTTTTAATATTTTTAAATATTAATAATATTGCTATTAGCATTGAAAACTACTTCATCTTTCAATTGCCAGATGACGCTAGTCACCTAGTCCATTCACGTCAGTTGCGGTGTGGGGGATAAACTCTCGGTGCTGATCACTTGCAGTATGGAGAAGCAGGCCTACGTTATCTCCGATGAGACTCCAACAAGAGTCGAAAATCGTCGATTCAGAGGGCTGGACTGCTCTTGAAACCTCTATACTCTGGGTATAGAGATTTTTAAAGAAAAGAATGACGAAATATGGGGAAAATAGGAGAGAAAAGATTTAAGACAAAAATAAAGAGTGGCTTAGCTCTGAAGGAAAAATAAAAAAAAGGACAGAGAGGCACTAAATCTCAAGTGAGTATTTGGGCTAGCTTCAATACACCGAATATTGGCTTTAGAGATATAAAAAGGAAAGATCTGATAATGAAATGATAGTAATTAGGAAGAAAATGAGACCTGTTAATACAAAAACTTAATACAACTAGGTAAGACCACTGGAGATAGACCGAGATAAAAGGGATGATAAAGAGAGAAGAAAATGGGCGCCAACTCGGACAGCTCAACTTCTGGGGCACAGTATTTGAAAGCTCACTCTACTTAACTGTAAGGAAAAAGAAAAAAAACCTAAGTTTTGGGTCCAGAATTTGAACAGCTCGAGATTTTTGAAGTAACGAACGACAGGAACTAAAGGACACTGGTCACGACCACCTGAAACACAAAAATACTAAATACTAACCTTGTCTTGCTAAATTATATACTGGTGATACAGACTGAAATAAAACACCAACCTTAATACTTACAAATATATTAATAATAAATATGTTATATATATCTTAACAGTTTACATATAACTCTATAAACACAATAACAGTGGTAGTGGGTGGTGTAACGGTCAAACAGGACCAAAAAGCCACTAACATGCAATTAACCACTACACACTGCGCTAAGTAAAGGTATTAATCACAAAATCCAAAATCAAATTCCGTTGGAATAGCACAAAGTCCTTACAACTAAAAGTTAGTAATATTCCCTAAATGAGCTCGGCTAAAGTGAAATACACGAAAGAACAACAATTGGTTATCAAAAATAAGTATTTCACCTAGCAAAATTATAATAAATATATAATGAGTTGGTCAGTGACTCTTTATATTATATTTAAACAAACAAACCTACCAGACATATTCCCTATTTTAAACCCTCGAAATAAATTCTAATAACCCGATTCCCTATCAAATTTTAAGTTACAATTATTTATAAGGACTATTAAACCCGACCTGATTTTATTTATTTAAACAAAGACTATTACCTACATTGTTTCAAAAAAACTAAAAACGACCAAAAACCCTATCTATCACGAAAAAATGTACTACCTAGTTTACTTGATTGCATGCATACAATAAGTTTACACAGTAGCAAATACATAGTAACCAAAAGTAGATAAAAAGGCAAACAAACTTATCTTATCACAGCACTATTTGAATGGGTTGAAAGTCCGTGGGAGATTCTTCTTGGCACAATGAAATTGGTTAGCTGCTGTGGTAAGTAAGTCCAATCCTGGTTGAAGTCAAATGATCCTTGAACACCTCTACAGGTATACCCAAAAATTGCTACCACACCATAAGTGGTCTCTAGGTTACTACATAAGTATTAAATGACATAAGGTTTTAAAGTGCCATTAAGTGATGTTAGGTGACTAGGTGACTAAGTTACTAAATGGCTATGTGACCAAGTAACTAAGTGGCGGAATCTAAAAGAAAATTTATCAAATTTAATTACATTCTTTATAACAGTATGTGTATACAGCACAAGTTCACTGCACTGGAACCACAACAAAAAACTCAGGTTAGGTATACATATGTCATGTCAAAATTCCTGAAACTACTTCAAATCAGACATGACAGGGACATGCGCATGACAGAAGACTGTCTGATATTCGTTAAAACTTTTTTTATAATATTACCTCAAAAAAACTAGAGGAAAAAGCCTAATGATAGCACATGGAATAAATTGGAATTTAAATTTAACAATAAAAAACTTGACCTTCCATGTTCTTTGCAAATATTTAAAGGATAATATGAGCCATAATTTGAAATTTATATAGAAAATTATTCTAACGAAAAACCTAACTACAATGATGAATTACAACGAAAAAATAATGAGAAATAATATATCAACATTTTACTTACTTGGAAAGGCAAAACACGCTTGCATTAGACTTCCTTTGTATGGAAAAAAACCCAAAGATAAATTTAGTTTTGATATAATCGCTATTCCAAAAAATGGTCTTAGTTAGTGTTCCTTGTTTTTAGTTAATATATCTGTTCCATTCTTATCCTAAATTTCGTTCAAATCCTCCACTTAAAAAAACGGCGTGTTCGCCCAGAGTTTGACCAAAACTGAGGTTCAGGTTCCGATCGACAAAATCGATTTTCTCTCGATCCGATAAAATCATGCGCGGTGCCTTCTTCTCGCTTCGTTGCGAGTGCAGGCAACTGATATGGGAATGTAGGCATTCCCATAGGCGTCTCCAAAATGAAATTCATAAAGGGGCAGTAAATGGGATTAATTTAAAGGATTAGTAGCATGACCGCTACACTCTCCGTATTTTAAGTGAAAATAAGATTGTTTTGCCTTCGCATTGCAACTGAATAAAAATGGAATTTTTATTTTATTTTTAAAAAAATATATGTTTTATCTTCTTTGGTCATTATAATCAGTTTAAAAATTCTCTTACGAGCCTAGAGAAAACGAGTAGTTTTTAGCCCATCAAAAGATATGCTAAAATGAGTCGCCCAAATAGTTCACTAAAATGGATAGTTTATTCTTTACCAGGAGCTATTTGCAAAAATATATTACTAAATCGGGTAGTAGGTATTCAAATAATTTTAAGCTATTCATACTAAATCAAGCTGCCAAAATTAAGCTGTTGTACTTTCACGGTCTGCCAAAATTTAGCTCTTTAGTTTTCAGAGTCTTTTTAGTTGAATGAATTTTAACTATTTATAATAGGAAATAAGCCACAATATTATTAAAAAATGATTTTTATTAACGTTTCGACGCCCAAATCGGGTGCCGTTTTTTATTTCCTATATAAATAGTTAAAATTGTAAAAATGCCACAAGAAAATAGCTTCAGAACAACATTAGTTGAATGAAATTATAAAAGACAAAAAAGGCATATGGAAACTTGCCTCAAATTAACGATACTGAATATCATTTTTTTACACTCATGATAACCCTTCCGTTCCGCTAAAAAATGTTTTTTTTTGACGAAACAAAATTCATTAAAAATCTAATAAACATTGAAGAGTTGTTAAGCTTTCAATTAGTTAATGTCTGCCTTTCAACCATTTAGCGATGCATTTCAGTATTAAGTATGTAACGGTAGGTTAGATGTAAGGCAATACCTTGAAAATCGTTTTAATGAAGGTAAGAGTTACACATATGTGTATGCTTTATGAAGTTTTTTGGCCTCCTCAGTCTCCAGATTTTACGCTACTAGATTTTTTTATGCGGTTACCTACAGGAGAAGATGTATCTTCCAAGGGTATTTACAGATGTTGCTCAAAAAACCTAAAAAACTTTTTTCCATGCAATAAAAATAATTTTAGGAAAAAAACAAAAAAAAACGTTTAAAAAATTTCTGACCACCTTTTGGTCCTGGCAACATGGAAATTTGTTAAAAGGAGTCCTTTTTGAGTAAGATTGTGCAAAAAATCCGAATTAAAATATTTTTCCTAGCGGATGCGTAGTGGCTTTCTGGACTATTTAGGGAAAACAACAAAATAAATTATTATAGTATTTCCAATTAAAATGCTTCGCTAGAATGTTACAATGTACATTCAGTTTTCGTTCGATTTTTAATGAATTTTGTTTTCTAAAAATTTGCCTTAAAAATAATTTTTTATCGGAACCGAAGAGTTATCTTTGTACATACTTTACATACTTTTCACAATAATACATACTTTACTCTTGAGCGAAATTCATATTTTTTGACATACCTCGTATACTAGTGCTAAAATTTGATATCTGATATTTGTATCTTACGTTTTAGACCATGCAGAACTTTTTATGAAGTATATTTTTTCATTTTATTATCGTTATTCGATCAAATTGGCCACTTAAAGAGATAATAGCAAAAAAATACCTATTATATCCTACTACTGCTACAACTACAAATTTGTATCAAGAATTTCAGCAGTGCACTTTATTGGACATCCTGTATCTTTCGTATTTTATTGTTTTACTAGCCTTTTAGCATCAGTATATCTCGTAGGGATAATTTAGGTTAGGAAGACGTTGTACATAATACAGGAGAAGAGCGTAAGTGAGTTCGTGGGCCTTTTGACTGTTAGTAAAAGCCATTGTAAGTGCGGTGGCCCCCTTTTGATGACTCCACTTGAGAAGCATTGTTTCAAATGGGGTAATAAAACGGATGGGTCTATCAATTCTGCACCAGCGATCGGTGGACACGGGAGAAGAATACACACTTCAGTATTTTTTGTTGCCGAGATTGTGTAAAATAGGAGGGGTGAAAGTGAGTCGATGTTTAACTTTGGATTTAAAAACTGATCAATACCTATAGGTACTTGGTGAAAGGAAGGGCATCAGTTGATTTATGTGTCAAGTAAGATATTTGAAAGCTTGATATTTAAAAGTATACCGGGTGATGAATCGTCAAACGGGCCATAGGAAACTAAATGGAAAATTCTAAATTGTTGAATTCCTGCTTCCCTAATTATTTTACATCAAAATTTATGCGAAACTATTTGTAGAGAACTAAAATTTTTATAAAAAATTAATGTTAAATTAGTTCTACGAATTAGACACATTCCAAAATTTTGCAAAAATGTAATACATTTAGAGTATTATTAGTCCAATCGTGACTAATTGGTTTGACCCCTAAAATTCATATAAACAAGCTGAATTTTGTTTAGAATATCAATTCTTCTATTCCAAAAAGATGCAAAAAAGTTTGCTACTACTACCACCAGCCTTCCCCCTAAAATATCCAATCAAAATCGCAAAAATGGCAAAAATCGCGCAATTTTTCTTTATTTAACAGTTGTATCGAAACTGACTTCATCTGCGACAAAATGCAAAATTTAATAAGAAATCTGCCCTTTTCATCTTTAAAACACATTTTGATTTTTGTAGATAGGACACTCTAAGCAAAATATATTAAATTTTCACCGTCGAGGTGATACACATTTTATAAAATTTATTTCGATTGTGTAAATGACGTTCCATGAGCTGTACTTTCTACACAAAAGTATTAATAAACATTTTTGGTCAAAATTGTCAAATCTCAGCTACACTTCTTAGTGCCGGCGCTAGGGTATAAGGTGCCTGCCTGCAAAACTAGCACAGGCGCCTCCCACCCCACACACATATAGTCTAAGAGCTGGGAGCGGATTTTGTGCGTGATATGGAAAAACTATACGGGGATATGTTGAACTAGTTGTATACATTACTTTCCCCAACGGTCGGAAACCAGAGTGGGGGCCGAGGGTAGATATAAGGGGTCAAAGTCGCGGTTATTATTATTTTTTTTGTGACGCTCTTGATAGAAATAGTGCACCAAAATTTGGGAATAACTAGGTCATGACGTAACTAATTAAAATCTCCAGGGGCGGAAACCTGCGTGGCAGACAAAGGGGTGGGGGAAGGGGTGAATATAAAAATTATAAGTGGGTTCTTTGTGACTTTCCTGATCGAGATAGTGCACCAAAATTTGGGAATCAGTAGGCCATGACATAACTAAGTTAAATCCCCAGAGCCGGAAACTAGATTTGAGGACGAGGGTAGTTATAAGGGGTTAAAGTCTTGGTTTTTATTATTTTTTTTTGTGACGCTCATGATCGAGATAGTGCACCAAAATTTGGGAGTAAGTAGGCCTTGTCGTAACGAATTAAAATCTCCAGGGGCGGAATGCTGCGTGGCCGAAAAAGGGGTGGGGACAGGGGTGAATATAAAAATTAAAAGGGTTTTTTGTGACGTTCCTGATAGAGATAGTGCACAAAAATTTGGGAATAAGTAGACCATGACATAACTAAGTTAAATCCCCAGAGCCGGAAACAAGAGTGGGGGACGAGGGTAGTGATAAGGTGTCAAAGTCGCGGTTTTTACTATTTTTTTTTCTGACGCTCATGATCGAGATAGTGCACCAAAATTTGGGAATAACTAGTTCATGACGTAACTAAGTAAAATCTCTAAGGGCTAACGCTGCGTGTCCGAAAAAGGGGTGGGGAAGGGGTGAATATAAAAATTATAAGTGGTTTTTTGTGACGTTCGTGATCGAGATAGTGCCCCAAAATTTGGGAATAAGTAGATGATAGCATAACAAAGTAAAATCTCCAGGGGCGGAACGCTGTATGGGGGACAAATGGGTGGCGGCAGAGGTGAATATAAAAATTATAAGGGTTTTTTTGTGACGTTCGTGATCGAAATAGTACACCAAAATTTGGCAATAAGTAGATCATGACATAACTAACTAAAATCTCCAGGGGCGGAACGCTGCTTGGGTATAAAGGGGTGGTGGGTAGGGTTGAATATACAAATAGAGTGGTTTTTTGTGACCTTCGTTAACGAGATAGTGTACCAAAATTTGGGAATAACTAGATCATGAAAAAACTAAATAAAATCTCCAGGGGCGGACAAGGGTGAATACGCAAAATTTTTGGGTTATGCTCGTCATTGAGAATATGTCCGTAACTTGCACAATTGATTCATTGTAGAATCAAAATCCAAAAGGGCGGACAGCTAGGTGGGGTGAGCTAGCTTTGTTAAAAACGGTGTCACAATATTTTCATAAAAAATGTAGAGAAAAAATTAAAATTTCTTCTTTTTCAAAAAAATTTTATAACATTGATTTATGCAAATAATTATAATTATTGTTCTTGAAATTTTTGTTATTAATTGATAGAAACAATGATGAAATTAGAAAAAAAATCATGGTTTTTCATTGGAGAATATAATTTTATTTACATCTACAAGTATTAAGAACTACATCAGTGTGTCATTAATATTAATTCGAGCGAAAGTTTTGCCGCACTGTTTTTCGAAAGTTTTGCGAACCTTTCACAACAGTGCATTGGAAGTAGGTGACACTATCAAAGACGAAAGCACAATATTGTAATAATAGGCATTGTGATAACGGTGACTATTTCTCTATGTTGCCAAATGTTGTCAGTTAAGTTCGATTCCTTGTTATAGATAAACGATTTTAGTAATTCCAATGTGACACAAAATCTAGGCATGGGATAAAAAGTTATTCGAAAAAAGTGTAATTTTTTGTTCTTCTTTTATTTAATTATACTTAGAAGCGTAATTATGAGCGTTAGAAAAAAAAACCGCGAATTTGACCCCTTATAACTACTACCCTCGTCCCCCACTCTGGTTTCCGGCTCTGGGGATTTTCCTTAGTTATATCATGATCTACTTATTCCCAAATTTTGGTGCACTATCTTGATCATGAGCGTCAGAAAAAAAAATAATAAAAACCGCGACTTTGACCCTTATAACTACCCTTGTCCCCCACTCTGGTTTCCGGCTTTGGGGATTTTACTTAGTTAAGTCATGGTCTACTTAATCCCAAATTTGGGTGCACTATCTCAATCAGAAACGTCACAAAAAAAACCCTTTTAATTTTTATATTCACCCCTGTCCCCACCCTTTTTTTTGGCCACGCCGCGCTTCGCCGCTGGAGATTTTAATTCGTTACGTCATGGCCTACTTATTCCCAAATTTTGGTGCACTATCTCGATCATGAGCGTCACAAAAAAAATAATAAAAACCGCGACTTTAACCCCTTATAACTACCCTCGTCCCAGAATCTGGTTTCCGGCTCTGGCGATTTTACTTAGTTATGTCATGGTCTACTTATTCCCAAATTTTGGTGCACTATCTCGATAAGGAACGTCACAAAAAACCGAATTATAATTTTTATATTCACCCCTTCCCCCACCCCTTTGTCGGCCACGCAGGTTTCCGCCCTTAGAGATTTTAATTAGTTACGTCATGACCTAGTTATTCCCAAATTTTGGTGCACTATTTCTATCAAGAGCGTCACAAAAAAAATATTAAAAACCGCGATTTTGACCCCTTATATCTACCCTCGGCCCCCACTCTGGTTTCCGGCCGTTGGGGAAAGTAATGTACACAACTAGTTCAACATATCTCCATATAGTTTTTCCATATTACTTATCACGCACAAAATCCGCTTCTATCTCTCCGACTAATACACACAGATACTCGTACAACCCTAGCCTCGGGAGCATTATGTGTGTTCAAATGGAACAGTGAGACCCACATGTCAAATATCAAACCGGTCACACTGCGTAACCTGACCCCGTATCCATCTGAACCCCCAAGCTGTTCCACCACCCCTCCCCATCGCAGTACATAACGAATAAGGGTAAAAACATGCCGAAGATACAAGGATGAGCGCGGTGTAGGTCGCGAGACGCGATCGCGGTCGCTACATCGATATCAAAACAAACCTTCATTTTCTTATGAGATCGCACATACCAAGGATGTGTCATCCATTCACCCTCGCGACCTTGCATCGCGGTTTACAGCGATGTCGATGCCACAAAAGGATACGGAATGTATCTTCGGTATGTTCTGCCCGTCATCGATGTAAACCTCGACCGCGATCGCGACCTACACAGCGCTCATCTATGTATCTTCGGCATGTTTTTACCCTTACCGAGGATACTTTCCGTATTCTGTTTTGGCATCAACATTGCTGTAAACCGCGATGCAAGGTCGCGAGGGTGAACGGGTGACACATCCTTGGTATGTGCTATCTCATAAGAAAATGAAGGTTTGTTTTGATATCGATGTAGCGACCGCGATCGCGACCTACACCGCGCTCATCCATGTATCTTCGGCATGTTTTTACCCTTAGGAGGCTTTGTACTGAACGTTACCTTGGATGCACTGGGTAATGGAACACATCCTCTGCATTACTTTATGTGGTTAAACCACCTGATTAGGGGTAGCTAGAAGAGCTTTTCTCCCTATTAATGACTTGATTTTGGACTTGTGTCCTAAAAATGTGTGTTCCGGGCAGCGAGGCACCGACTTAAGTCGGTGTCTCGCTATCCGCAAATGTCCCCGGTAAATAAAGTTCGGTTACAGTTTTATTGGACCCCTCATCTGACAAAACAACTTCACTTTAACTTTTTTAAGAAATTGGCTAAGAGAACTAAGATTATTTTTTGTGTCATTTCTTCTTTTTCAGCTTTTATTTTTCGATTTGTGCCCCAGATAATTTTTTTTGAATCCGTTTTTATTTAACTAAGTAAAAATAATAACTTAACCGTAAATTAATAATAGTACTGAGTAGTACTTAACAAATATAATTTTATATTAATTGAATGCTAGATTCTTTAACTGCAGAGACTTCTTCTTCTTCACGTACCATCTCCGCTACGGAGGTTGGCAATCATCATGGCTATTCTGATCTTAGATGCTGCTGCTCTGAATAGTTCGGTTGATGTGCATCCGTACCATTCCCTCAAGTTACGCAACCGTCTCCTTCCTACACTTCTCTTGCCCTGGATGTTCCCCTGTATAATCAACTGAAGTATGTTGTATCTCTCATTACGCATAACATGCCCCAGGTACAGCAGCTTTCGTGTCTTGATGGTTTCCAATATTTCCAGTCTTTTGTTGACTCTTCTCATGACTTCGTTGTTTGTTATATGCTCGGTCCATGATATCTTCAGGATTCTTCTAACTGCAGAGTACAACTGACAAACTATTCTGTATTATAATCACATGAAATAATACTAAATCTAAAGCGGGCTCCACACTCCCGGCGAGTGTGGATTATTATTTATTATTATTATTAACATTCAATAAGAATAGAGGATTAGAATCCTATTATACTCTAAAAGCTAAACAAATTTTGGTACTTAGCTGTTTTACACTTATGCTGACTTACATATAATTAAATTAAAAATACAATCAATTATTATCGAGTCTATTCTTAAAACTATTTGTACTTGGCGCCATAGCGACATAAGCCGGTAATGAATTCCAAGCATAAACAACCCTATTTGATAAAAAGTTTAACCTGATGTTGGTTTTGCAGAGTTCTCTTCTTAGCTTTCTGGGATGGCCTCTTAACCGCTCATCTGTATTTATTGTAAAGAAATTTCTGAGTGAAGAAGTTTCGTAATGAAATGAATTGAATGTTGTAATTAAGTCGCCTCTAAGTCTGCGGGCGGATAATGGAACTAAATCCATGATCCTTAAACGATCTTCATATGAGGGACGCACCAATGAATACGGGATCCGTGTTACTCGTCGCTGTACATTTTCCAGCATATTTACGTCACGCTGAAGAACCGGGCACCACACTGAATTAGCAAATTCTAATATAGGTCTCACATAAGTTTTATACAATTTTGCTAAGGTTCGACTGTCACAGGGGACGAAAAAACTTTACTAATAAGGTATACCATGCGATTGGCTTTATTACACTGTTGCAACGTTTGAGGAGTCCAGGACAATTGTGAGTCTATTAACACGCCGAGATCAGAGTGACAATCGGTCTTTTTTAAAACGGTGCCGTTAATAAAATAATTTAACCGAGGGTTATTCTTGCCGAGATAAAGAACGACACATTTTTCTATATTAAGCGGTAGCAACCAGTCAGTACACCATCGAGAAATGCTGTCCAAGTCTTTTTGCAAACACTGAGAGTTTATTTTAGGATTGTTGTACAGCTTTGTGTCATCCGCATAAACCAAAAACTTTGATGAAATGATGTATTTTAGCTCCGATGTAAATATATTAAACAGTAGTGGTCCTAAAACAGATCCTTGGGGGACTCCACTTATCACGTCATATAGGGGGCTACTTGAAGACTGTATCCTTACTGAAAATTTTCTTTCACTTAAGAAGGCTGAAATCCAGTTTAACAGTTGCCCGCGAATTCCAATCCTGTTTAATTTTTTCAAAAGCCTTTCCCTTGAAACTTTATCGAAAGCCTTGCTAAAATCTAAGTAGATAATATCAATATCCTGCCCCATATCTACTTCGGCAGTCCAGTCATTTAGGCAACACAACAAGTTGGTAACAACCGATCTTCCACTGGTAAAGCCATGTTGTTCGTTCGGGATTATTTGATGCTGGTTCAAAAATATGTGTAAATTATCCACAATAATTGATTCCATAACTTTGGATATAACTGGAGTGAGACTAACAGGCCTATAATTTTTGGGGTCGAGTTTATCTCCTTTCTTAAAGATTGGTTTCACCCGTGCTTCTTTCCAAATAAGTGGCAGAGTAGCAGAGTGAAATGATTGTTCCATAAGCAAATGGAGTGGATATTTCAGAGCATTTGCACATGATTTCAAGAAAGTAGGAGAGAGATTATCTGGTCCTGGAGATTTGTTGGTGTCAAGTTCTTTAAGTTTTTTAAAAATATCATCAGGAGAAAATTCTACTGAGGTAATAGAACTATGATTTACGGGTTCATAATGTAAGTCTGGGAGCGGGCCATCAGGTTCTAAAGTAAAAGATCCGTAAAAGCTCCTAGCAAAAGTTGTAGACTTTCAAATCATCATTTGTAATATCACCTGAGTCTGTTTTTAATTGAGGAACAGAAACTTTTGTGTTTATGGAAGTTCTAATATACTTATAAAACTTCTTTGGATTATTGCTGTCTATAATATTTTTTTCATAGTTTCTCCTAGCATTGCAAATTTTTGTTTTCAATAGATTGGCAACATTCCTATGCGTAACAAAATCATTCTCCAAACGTGATCTTTGATACTTTTGCCAAAGAGCTTTCTTTCTCTTAATAAATCTTTGAATATCCCAATTAATCCAGGGTTTAGAAGGAAATGTAGTTATAAGTCTTGAGCTTGTATTCTTTTTTATGATGTTGCTACATTGTTCATGAAAAATATTCCAGTTTTCCTGTACATTTGGTAACGACAGGACGGAAGCCCAGTCAACCAGTGACACATCATGATGAATACCTCTATAATCAATAAAATATCTTGATGAGTATAGTTTTTTTGGATCAGTAACAAGAATTAACTGCATTTGGAACTGAAGAATTGTATGATCGGATTTAGCAAAGGGGGGATAGTATTCTAGATTGTTTATTAAATTGTTATCAGAAGTAATAATTAAATCCAAGGTGGAGAGTTGCTGCCCAGAACGGAAACGAGTTGGTTCAGTAACAATTTTGTTGGAGATGTGAATCTTGTACAAAATCAAGAAAAAGTCTAGATGAAGCATTTTGAGGTACAGAATGTGGCCATTTTAAATCTCTATGATTGAAGTCACCGGCAATAATTAGGTTTTTGTAAGTTGAAGCTAGAACGGATAAAAAATTAATAAGCTGAACATAATTATTATAAGCAGTATCAGGCGGTCTGTAAACACAGCAAATCGTAAAAGATAAGTATTTATTATGAAAGAGAAGACATATTGCCTCAAAGCCAGGAATATTGGAAGGTAAAACAGTTACTGTAAATTGAGAAAAAACAGAATCTAACACATAAATGCATACTCCACCTCCAGTCGAAAGCCGGTCGTTGAGGAATATAGTATAACCTTGTACATCTATGATAGAATTAGGTATATGTGGTTTAAGCCAGGATTCTGTTATAAGCATAATAGCAGGCTTCTCTAAATCCATATAAGGAACAAATTCATTGAGTTTTGCCATTAAAGAATCAATATTAGTATAAGATATAGAGAAATTAAGAAAATTTGACTGTCTCAGTTTTTTGATGGTACAATAGAGGGGGTTCCTCTGATGAACTTTATACTTCGGCAAAGTTGACCGAAGTCCGAAGTACCTCTCTACACACTCGTTCTACTTCGCGAGGAAGTGCGATACCGACAAAGATCCCTTTGACTCGGATGCGCCAGACCGACAGAGAATGGAAGTAGAACGAAGTAAGGCAAAGTTGCACAAGGTGGCCGTCTACACTCTCGTACTTGTTGAACCTCGATCGACTTCGGCGACAGTGTGGAGCTCACATAAAGAGCTCTAAACTAAATTTTATGTAAAATGTTTATTTTAAATATTATGTTTACCTACTTAACTTGATACCTATTAATAGGTACATAATACTTAAATAATTAGACAGGCGCAAGTGGCAAGAAAACAGTATCACAATCTTGTTTATTTTACTAGAAATCATTCATTTCCTCTCATAACTGCTGATACAAAACTAACAACTTGCAAGAAATTTGAAGAACATAAACAAAGCATTCTCATTGAGAGCAAAGTTGTTTGGTTGAAATATGATATCTTTGACCAATAAATTACATTACTACCTGGTAAGAATTCTATGCCGCATTGCATATTTTTGTATATTATGTGATATGCAAAACTAACAAACACAGATTAGGGTATTATGACGAATTTAAACCACATTTAAAAATTAAATTTTTTTATTTTAGTATTTTACATAAGCAGAAAAAAAACAGGGGCGCCCGCCTTGCAGGCCCGTTATCGCCGGCCCTGCCTTCTTGTTTGAAACATTTTAGCAGATTCTTGCTAAATCGATATTTTTCGTGCCACTACCTTCGAGGGGGAAGCCCGTAGGAGAGGCAAACTTTTATGCATCTTTTTTGAGGTCCCAAAATTTACATTCTCAGAAAAATTCAGCTTGTCCGTATGATTTTTGGCTTGATTTTTGGATAATACTCTGTCAGATTGATTTTTGGATAATGCTCTGTATTTTCAAAATTTTGGAATGTGTTTAATTTGTAGAAAAATGTTTGACATTTTTTAATTTTTAATATAGATTTCAGTCCTTTACAAATACCTTCTCATGACATTTTTGATGTAAAATAATTAGGGAGGCAGGAATTCACAATTTAGAATTTCCCATTGAGTTTCCTATGGCCAGTTTGACGATTCACGACGCGGTATAGGGCATATTGGACTTTTTATAAGATACAAAAAATGTATATTAGTGAAATGCGAAATGCTTACAAGAAATACATCAAGTAATTTTCTCTAAAATTAAGCAATTTTTTATTTTAACCTTCTGAAAAAAAATTTAATATCATAGTTTGCAGTACAGTTCATGAACTTTTAAATGGCAATGTCATTTGTGGTATTTTATGGGAATGCTTATTTTTTGGTTTTTGAAAATAATAGTAAGATATTAGCATCTGTAGGAAAAGAATATTTCTTTTATCCGAATAATATTTTGTCTTAAGATGAAAATACATAACATCGGTAATATAAACATGGCTTTCTTGCAACCTAGTCGAAAAAAAAAATGGTTTCAAATCGGGTGACTTTCCCTTACTTTTAGGCCAAATCCATCTCAATTGAAAAATTTGAAAAATAATTTTTACATATTTTTAGATTTGAAAATAACTAGTTTGATTGAGTTATCCATAATATATACAACACTATTAATATTTCACCTATCGATCAATTTACAAACAGAAAACACTTGGTAAAGATTATAAAATTAATTTGAATAATCAATCATCAATCAAAATTAATAAAAAAAATGATACCTACGATACGTATAAACATACACCTACCATATAGTATGAACGTCAATAAAAAATGGGAACATTTCTTCGAAATCAAATGTAGAAGAAGATACTAGTTATAAATACAGAATTAAAAAAATCATTAAATTATCAGACATACTATTTAATACAAATATATATGTTACGGTCAATGACGTAAATTGGACATTGACGTTAATGGCCGGGCATTGTCGTGAATGTCCATTTTCCTTGGTTATTAACGACAATGCCCGGCTATTAACGAAAATAACCTTAAATATTGACCAATGTTGTAAAAACTTAACGTAAAATTAGATTTTTCATCAATAACCGGTCAATAACGACAGTGGCCAGTAGCAAATGGCCAATGTTGATAAATCGATGCCTCAGAAGCCAATCGGTTTAAGTCTATAAGTGTTTAAAATGAGATACTAAGATGTTTCTGAAAGTAGTTGCAGAAATAATATAAGTAGTTATTAAAAACCAGTCCAAAATATAGTCCCAGAAAACATTATACATGAAGATGACATTGAAACGGTTGAAAAGTTTACATACCTGGGAGTAGAAATATATGCCGACGGATCAGAAGATGGCGAAATACGAAAGAGCCCTCTCCCATATATTTTGGTCTAAAAGTGTCCATCGAAATACAAAGATGAGAATCTATAAAACCTTAATTCGACCAATAACATGCTATGGCAGTAAAGCCTGGGTCCTGAAAGAAACATCCAAAACAAACTCGACACATTCGAAAGGAAAGTACTGAGGAGAATACTAGTAGGTCTGGATCCCGCGTATGAAAAAAAAGTTGATTAATAGCAAGCTGAAAATTTGTTAATAGCTTAAGGGCGTCTAGACGGATAAACTTTGATATATGGGAACACTGGAACAGGGGCAGTTTTAATTGTGGAACAGGTTAAAAATTTGGAACGGTCACACCACGAAAACCGTACATTTATTTTGTCCGACAGAACAGACTTAAACTCTTCGAATAGAGATTAAACTCTCATGTAAAAATCAGACTGCTATTTATCACCAAATGGGCGTTTTAATGAGTGGAACATGTAGAATATGTCAAATGACAGAAATTATGACAGGTGATAAATAGCAGTCTGATTTTTGCATGAGAGTTTAATCTCTGTTTGGAGAGTTTAAATCTGTTCTGTCGGACAAAATAAATGTGCCGTTTTCGTGGTGTGACCGTTCCAAATTTTTGACCTGTTCCACAATTAAAACTGCCCCTGTTCCAGTGTTCCCATATATCAAAGTTTATCCGACTAGACACCCTTAAGCTATTAACAAATTTTCAGCTTGCTATTAATCAACTTTTTTTTCATACGCGGGATCCAGACCTATAGGACCTGTGAGGAAAAACGGAATCTTCAGAAGTCGATACAACAACGAGCTTTATCAACTTTATAAGGAAACGCCCCTGTCAGACTTCATTAGAATACAAAGATTGCAATGGGCCGGACATGTGATAAGAATGGGAGAGGATAGGCTACCAAAACGAGCACTGAATTCTAGAATGCAAGGAAAGAGACCGGTTGGGAAGTCACGAAAGCGCTGGGAAGGCACAGTAAACAGCGACGCACAATCCCTTTTAGGAGTCCGTGTATGGAGAAGAGCAGCCACAGACAGGCAAGGGTGAAGGCAAAAAATAAAGGAAGCCAAGGCTCAATTTGGGCTGTAGTGCCGTAGAAGAAGAAGAAGTTATTAAAAACAAATAAAACGTCTTTATTTGTCATAATATGGGTAACATATTCATAAATACAAACAAGGAAATAATAATATTTTTATATACAGTATGGAACAAATCAAAGGAATAAATTCGGTCGATTTTTATTTTTAAATTATGATATTTTGGCAAATATGGCATACTAGTGACGTCATCCATCTGGGTGTGATGACGTAATCGATGATTTTTTTTAAATAAGGTTATTCAATTCTCTATTCAGTAACATAAACACTTACATAATTAACTCGCCAGTGGTCGCTATATGAGATTTTCTCACACGGTTTCAGAAAATTGCGCATAACCTTTAGTTCCTTCTAGTCTCCTAACTATCCTCCCTCGACAATCTAATAGACTCGTCCGCTCAGATAGTGACTCAGTTTACTTAGTATCACCATAATGTTGAGTCAGTGCGCTTCATGTGAGAGATTCTCTCATCAAGCGACCACCGGCTTCACCAACTGTGTATAAGAATTAATTTTATTTTTCCACTTAAAACCTAAAATTATATTCTTTTATGATGTATTAAAAGGCGCCGTGGATGTGGTCGATGATATGAAAATCCTATATTATGTTTCACGGGTTATCTGTAGATGGTCACTTACCATATATTGTTCAATGTTAAATATTGGGGGCATCATTAGTCACATTTTATATAAAGATAATAATAATAAAACAGAAAAACGTCGTGTCTTTTTAAAGCAAATGGCTTTATCGTTGATGAAACCTCATCTTTTTTGTAAAATTTTGTAAAGAAAGGCAAAAGTTGGATATGTGAGAGAAAATCTCACGCGCGACCACTAGCGTAACAACCTACCTAGCGCCAATGCCGGGTTAATTATAAAGGGTGTTCAAAAATTTTTTTTAATTAAATTATTTAACAAAAAAAGGAGAATGTATGTAATTTATTTAATTCAAAATACATTTTACTGCTGTCCTGAATCAGAAAAAAATGTTTATTTCACAAATAAACAATGGTTTTTCGCTTAAATTAAGGTTTAAACTTCCAAGAGGCAGGTGGCTGGTGGGAGCTGGCTTGATCATTGAATTTCATTATATAGTGCTTTGTTGTTTTTTAGCGCCCGGTGTTCTCAAAATATTTTGCGCTTCTTTAATTTCACTATTATTCGGTATTGTATTCGTCACAGTTAAAAATGATTTATTGTCATCACGTTTTGACTTGACTATTAAGTTTATATAATTATTAAAACGAGTGCGCGCATCGTTGATATCCATAATTATTTCATTCATAGGAGATTCTGACCAATAGAAAGCTACATAAATTAAAATTAAACTGATTATTTTTTAATGATTTTAACTTCCAACCGTATAGTAAGATATTTGATCACGTGTTTAATTCTGTCCAATCAGACTAAAATTATACTGAGAATTATCTACTGTAGAAAATTACCGATAGAATTTTTTAAAGTAGATTGTTTCTGTTTAATTGCAACCAGTTTCCTAGTTTTGACAACTGTCACATAAAATATCCATAACATACGTATTAAAAAATAATCTCACGAATATCACACGACAGTAAGAATAAATAAGAAAATAATGCTTCATTTTTACTCAAATTTGTTGTCATTGGGCAATAGCCACTCGAGCCCTGCGGGCTCTCGTGTCTATTGCCAGAAAACAAATTTTCGAAAAACTGTCGTATTATTTTCATTTTATTCTCACTCTCTTGTGATATTATACCCGATAATATTTGATAATTTTCCGTCGTCAAGTATATTACGTCAGATGCCCTTCGTTGCTATGAAAAAATACATTCAGTGACATTAATGACAATTAATGTTTTAAAAATTATAAAAGTGGTGACTTTCTACCGTCAAATATTTATAACAACTGTGTGTTTAATTGTACTAATTTGTACTTACATAAATAAATTACAATAAAATTTTGGTTTTGAACAGTTTTATTCATGAAATAATCGCAACAAACTGCACTCGATCTCTAAAATTAATATAGAATTTTAGAGCTCTTGTGCAATTACTACTGATAACACTTATTAAATAAATTTACGAGTAATTTCAGCACGAAAACAATATACAATATACGCATATGAAGTAAACAATAGTAAACCAACACATAACCTACCTTTTAGTCAAAATTTCAACATTGACCGGGTCATGATAGAAATGTTATCAAGAATTTAAAATTATCATCAATGTCCAGTTTCTATGGACAATAACGTTAATATCCGGCCATTGTCAACAATGACCAATTCAACCGGCCATTGTCGATATTGGCCGGCCAATAACGTTATTGGCTGGATTTACGTCATTGTCCGTAACATATACAAATATATATAAAGAAGCACAACCTTAAAACAACTGACCGAAATGTATTCGTATGGTTTCAAATATTGTTGTATGGTTGTTTATAATACCTACCTATTTTGTATAGCCCGTTTGTGTTTACTAATTAGTAGTTTTATTAGACTTTCTTTCATAAGTTGTTTTAATTTTAACTTCGTTATTATTCCTTGTGAATCTTATTCTAATTGTATCTTTTTGTTTCAGGTAAGAACATAATTCCACGTAGAATTAGGTAATTATATTTTTTTTTCTACGACTGTTTAATAACATGCTCATTATTCACTAATTTTGAATAGATAATAACACCCATTATTTTACCCGTGAGTAATAGTTCATTACTCACGGGCTGAAGTTAGGTTCAAGTGGCGAATGCCACTTTTAATATTAGTTTTATATAAAATGTAAATAAAATTACTTAAACTTGTTTATTTAATAACACAATAATTATTGAAATTTATATCAATAATTAACTTCGAAAATTTTTTAAAGGATTTTTAACTGTAAAAATGGGCAAGTATATTTTTTTCTTTTATACCTTGTTTACTATTATGAGTTTTGACGTTTATCATTTTTTCAATGACAGTGACATTAGCGTATTTGTTGTGTTTCTTGGAATTTAAAATTTAAATTGTGTTTATTTTATAAAGTTATATTGTGTTCTTTATTTTAAATATATTATAACATAATATAGTTATTATTATTACATTATACAGGGTGTAACAAAAATACAGGTCATAAATTTAATCACATATTCTGGGACCAAAAATAGTTCGATTGAACCTAACTTACCTTAGTACAAATGTGCACATAAAAAAAGTTACAGCCCTTTGAAGTTACAAAATGAAAATCGATTTTTTCCAATATATCGAAAACTATTGGATATTTTTTATTAAAAATGAACATATAGCATTCTTATGGCAGATTAAGTATATATAACATCATATGGTAACATCCTAAGAAAAAATTACAGTGAAATTTAGACACCCCATAAAAATTTTATGGGGGTTTTGTTCCTTTAAACCCCCCCAAACTTTTGTGTACGCTCCAATTTGATTATTATTGTAGTACCATTAGTTAAACACAATGCTTTAAAAACTTCTTTGCCTCTTAGTACTTTTTCGAAAAGTCAGTATTTGTCGAGATATTTTTCATATTATTTGTCAAATCCACCACATATTTGTATATGGCTAAGTACGATTATGGAGACTTAATAATAGGAAATAATAATAATAGGAAAATTTATTAAGATTTAAATTTTTAGGTATATTTTGAACCATATTAAAAAAGAAGTCACATCTCGATAAAATGTGCCGTATCGAAAAAATACAAAGAAGCAAAAAAGTTTTAAAAACACTGTGTTTAACTGATGGTATCGCAGTAATAGTTTAATTGGAGCGTAAACAACCATTTGGGAGGTTTAAAGGAACAAAACACCCATAAAATCTATATGTAAACATATTAGAAAAGAAGCCACAACTCGATAAAAACTGCCTTGTCGAAAAAATACTAAGAACCAAAAAAGTTTTAAAAATATTGAATTTAACTAATATTATCACAATAATAATTTAATTGTAACGTACACATAAGTTTGGGTGGGTTTAAGGGAACAAAACCCCCATAACATTTTTATGGGGTGCATACATTTTACTATAATTTTTCTTTAAGATATTCCTGCCATAAAAATGCCACATGTCCATTTTCAATAAAAAATCTCTAGTAGTTTTCGATATATTGGAAAAAATCTATTTTCATTTTGTAACTTCAAAGGGCTGTAACTTTTTTTATGTGCATATTTGTACTAAGGTAGGTTAGGTTCATTCGAACTATTTTTGGTCCCAGAATAGGTGATTTAATTTATTGACCTGTATTTTTGTTACACCCTGTATATAGTTAAATATAAATGTACATTATAATTTTTTTAAATACGTCCGTCGATAATAGCCATTTCCTATTTATTACAATGACAGTAGGTACAAATTTGCACTTATAATTTTTCGGAAATGAATATAACTTGAATTGACTATTTCTTGTTTGTGTTTGGTACAATAAATAATTAAGGCAGCATTTGCTTATAGTAAGCAACCAATTATTCAGCCGTGTAGTATTGGTAAACAAAATTTATTTTTGTAAATTATAACTTTAATCTCAAGTAGTTGATAATTATATTTTTTTACTAATTAAAATAAAAAAGGTCGTAGAAAAAGTATAGTATTCTACTTGCATGTAGTGAATATTACTCAATCTGATGAATTACGACACTCGCCTACGGCTCGTGTCGTAAACTTCATCATGGTAAGTAATAGCCATCATTACATGCTTGTTGAATAATATACTATCATTTTTCGCTTGTTATTTTTCACACTTAAATATTTATAAATTTAACCGCAAAACTCTAAACAATTTGATTTTTTCTGAAGATATTAATACATTAAAAACAATTTACGAACATATCAAAAACTGTAAATATAAATTGTAGCAATATAATTAACCCTGTATTTAAGTAATTTTGTTAAAACAAAACAGGCATGTTTGTTAAAACAAAACAAACATGTTTGTTTTGTTGTTATTTTTTTAAACCTGTAGATTTAAGTAATTATTGTATATTAAAATTAAAAAAAAAAGAACAAGAAAAAGAAAAAAGAGTAAAAAAAGAGAAAAAAAAAAGAGAAAAAAAAAGGAAAAAAAAACTAAGAAGATGTAAACCTCCGAGAAGTTGAATCGGGTTTGTCTTAGCGTAGTAAAAAAAAAACAATTAAAAAAAAAGAAAAAAAAAACAAATTAAAAATATAATAAATATATATATATATATATATATATATATATATATATATATATATATATATATATATATATATATAAAATAAATATATACAAAAAAATATTTACATCCAAAACAGTGTACTTATGTAGATAGTAGTATGTTAGTTTCTTATGTACATATATTTAGAGTTAGAAATACAGAAAAAATTCCTCTGATTGAAAAAAAAAATGTTTGTTTTTAAAATAAAATGTCTGGCTAATTTTTCTCAGCCAAGGCCACCAAATTCACACAAAAAAAAACCGCAAAACTGTTAATCGCTAGCTGGGAAATAGCTAGAAAAGGCAATATATTTGTTTCAAAAAATAACTAAACAATTAAAATGTCATGGTTTATCAATACCCCTAAAAATCACGTTACTACGATGTTGTATTTTTCCTACATAGACTGTTGTACGGAGTTGAGTCATTAATTTTTACAGATGCCAACCGCAAGAAAATTGAGGCTTTTAAAATGTGGCTTTATCGTCGAAACCTGAAGATATATTATACCAACCACGTTGTTAATCAGGACGTCTTATTAAGAATGCAAAAAGGAAAAGAGCTGTTAACGACAATACAAACAACCAAAATCGAATACCTCGGTCATATCATAGGAACAGTGAAAGATATGGATTGCTGCAATTAATTTTACAGAGAAAGTAGAAGGAAAACGAATACTCCGAAGGCGAAGAATTTACTGTGGTTCAACACAGCAACCACAGATCTCTTCAGAACAGTAGTGTGCAAAGTACATATTATTATTTTGCCATGATGGCTGCCATCATCTGAAACTGACAAGCACTGCAAGAAGAAGAAGATTATTATTATTATCCCGGTTTTTTATAGCGTTCTTCGCCTTCCGGTTCCCAGTTTCCAGCTTCGTCGATCGTTCCATTCGCCAGGGTGATGGTTCCTTTCCGACCTTACCTTCTGAATGCCCCCTAGCCAGGATTGTTTCGGACTTCCTCTTTCGGACTTTCGCGTTTCCAATGCAAGTAGGCGTCATTCCAGGTATTTAGTCAGTTACCATGTTTCGGCATCCTTAGAGGACTAGACTTTTAAAAATGGAGTTAAAGATAAGATGTTTTCTTTGATTTGATAGTTATTTTGACCTATCACTATTTTTTATTTAACGATGCTTTGCTTTATCTCTTTTTCAGTGCACCCATCTCTCTTTTTGATTGATGTTCCCAAATATTATATATTCCTCACAGTTCTTGATTGTTTCATGTTCGATGACCATTAGATTTTCTGCTTCATTCCGGATACATAAGTATTGTGTTTTGTTTCTATTTACAGAAAGACCCCACTCTTCATATGTACATATATTTGAAATAACCGTCTCGTCATGAATTCTAAATCTTCCTTGTATGCTGTCACTACGACTTGGTCGTCCGCAAAATGTAGAGTAAACAATGTTGTAATCATCGTCAAGTTGGATTCTCATACCTGAACAAGATCTTCTCCGGTGTTTTAGTGCTTCATATAAGTAGAGCTTGAATAATACTAGAGAGAGGCAACATCCTTGTCGTAACCCTTTTGTTACCCGAAATTCTTCTGATAAGGTGTTCTTTAGTTTAATTTGTGATGCTTTCTTGCATAATTGTTTGACTGCGGCGATAATCGTGCTATTTAATGAAAATCGTTCAAGATGCTGGCACAGCTTTGTCACCGGAATCGTGTCATACGCTTTTGTGAGATTCACAAATAAAATATGTATTTCCTGACTTCTTGCAACGTTGTTTTCATAAGTTGTGTTAGGGAAAATATGTGGTCTACGCAAGATCTTCCAGCTCTAAATCCTGCTTGCTGTTCAATTTCATGAGGTTCGTATTCTTTCTCAATAATTTTTTTAAAGATTTTGCCAAAGATACCTACATAATAAGCGATCATGTTCTGAAATATTGGGACGAAATTATTCTGATCTGGAATAAAGAGAACTTCCGTGAAGATATTATTAAAATTTCATAAAATTTTTTTTAATACTTATTTAAACAGTAGATACCTAAACAATATGAAGAGCTTGCCAATTCTATTATTTAATGCCCTCCTAATAAATCCACTTACATAAATCTTCTTACTGACAGATTCTAAAGCTGTTTACATAAAAGAATACAATCTAGTGTTATAAAGCACTCTTTTGAAAATAAGCAATATTGCTTAACTGCATTTATCGATGTGAGTCAAGCTTTTGACAAGGTGTGACATTAGGGACTACTACAGGGTAGCGAGAAAGTATGGAAACACGGTAATTTCTCGGAAACCGCTTGACCGATTTTTATAAATTTTGGTGGGCAGGGGTTTTCTAATGCGGCCGATATTACAGTGGTAATTACATTGTTATCAAATCTTCCGTTTTTCTGAAAATCTAATGAACTTTCTTATTTTAAATGGACCACCCTGTATATTTTTTGCGTTTTTAAGTCACTAGTAAATACTGATTATTTTTTATATGATATTCCCTATACCTAAATGTCACAATTTCTGAGTTATTGCTCCATTTATTTAAAAAAAAAAAATAATTTTTAACAAATTATAAAAATCAATTTTATCGGCCCGGGTTGACATTATTTTAGGTTCTTTGGATTATTAGGAACAAAAAAGGTCTTCTGTAATTTTCCTCAAAAGTTAATCGTTTCCGAGTTATAAACAATTTAAAATTGAAAACATCGAAAAATGACGATTTTCTAGGTTCAAAAACTCATGTAAAAAATATTATTTTTGAAATTACGAAGTACCTAAATTCAAGTTCAAACCTTATTGTATCAGATACCGATAAATAATTTGGTCTTATTCTATTTTAAAATATTATTTTTTAGTTGTTAATGCCCGATCGCCCGTCCTCTCATATAAGCTTCATTAAAAATTAAAAAACAAAACAATATTTTAGAATAAAACGTGCCAAAAGTTCTTATAGGGATCTGATACAAGAAGGTTTGATCTTGAATTAAGGTACTTTATAATTTTAAAAATGATTTTTTTACTTGTGTTTTTGAACCTTGAAAATCGCCATTTTTCTATGTTTTTCAGTTTTAAATTGTTTATATCTCGGAAATAATTAACTTAAGAGGAAAATTACAAAAGACCTTTTCTGTTCCCAATAATACAAAGAACCTAAACTAATATCTACTCGGGCTGAAAAAATTGTTTTTTTATAAATTGTTTAAAAATTTTTTTTAATAAATATAGCAATAATTTCGAAATTATGGCAGTTAGGTATAGGAAATATAACATTAAAAATATTCAGTGTTTCTTAAGGACTTCAAAACGCAAAAAATATACAGGGTGTTCCATTTAAAATAAGAAAGTTCATTAGATTTCCAGAAAAAGTAAAGATCTGACAACGATGTAATTACCATTATATTATCGGCCACATTAGAACATCCTTGTCCACTAAAATTTATAAAAATCCTTCAAACCGTTTCCGAGAAATTACCGTGTTTCCATACTTTCTCGCTACCCTGTATAAACTAAAACGGACCTACACTAGAATATGTATGACATATTATACTCATACCTAAAAGAAAGATATTTTTAGGTAAAATATGAAGACGAAATAACCGGGCTACATCTCATAAAGGCAGGCCTTCCTCAAGGTAGCGTTCGTGGGCCGATCCTTTATCTACTATTTACCACCGATTTGCCTACTGACAATAAAGTACATACAGCCACATTTGCAGACGATACCGCAATAATGGCGTTACATTCAGATCCCGTTGTTGCACCAGAACAACTCCCAGAAAACTTTAATAAAGAAGTGGAAGATAAAACTTAATGAATCTAAATCATGCCACATAGTATTCACTAAATGCCATAGTGATTCTCCTCAAATGTTACTCAACAATGCTCCCCTTCCAACGGTAGATACTGTAAAGTACTTAAGGCTTACATATAGGCCAGAGACTCACTTGGAAAACCCATATATGGAAAAAAAGAAAACATCTTGATACCCCATAGAGAAAATATTATTGGTTACTTGGAAGAAAGTCCCGGTTGTCGTTGAGAAATAAACTACTAGCGTACAATGCTGACTGCTGCCAACTGCTGACAAAAATGAAGACGAAATATAAAACTTTTATAGCGAACTTCAAAAAACATTACATCTCACAGCATCTATAATCTAGAGACATAACAGTGATCATGGGTGATTTTAATGCAAAAATTGGCGAAGGAAAATGCTACCCTAATGTAGGACCCTATGGGCTTGGCGAACGAAACGACAGAGGGGATCGCCTAATTGAATTTTGCCCGGAGCATAATGTTATAGCCGCAAATATATTCTTTAAATTACCTAAGCGACGCCTTTATACATAGAAATCTCCAGCTGACAAAGACAACAAAATCAGAAATCAAATTGACTACATCCTAATAAAGCACAGATATCGAAACTCAATTCAGGCAGTAAAGGCATATCCAGGAGCAGATGTATCTTCTGATCACAGTCTTCTTATTGCTAGGTTTCAACTTCAACTAAAAAAAAACGCAAAAAAAGCCGCAACAACAATAAACTTAACATACCGAAACCTAAGTCAGAAGAAACAAAAGAAAATCTGAAACACGAAATCAACACAACTCTAGACAGAAACCCAGGAAATAATTGCAACGTAGAACAGCATTGGCAATTCTTCAAAATCTCTATATTAGAGCCAAGTAAGAAAGTACTTACAACAACCAAATGTAAGAAAGAAGAATGGATGACGGAGGAAATTCTAGAGTTGATGAACGAAAGAAGAAAAAACAAAACCATCAATAAGACCCGCTATAAACAGCTTCAAAACCAAATAAGAAGAAAAATTAGGGAGCCTAAAGAAACTTACTTCTCTGAAAAATGTAAAGAAATAGAAGAATTGCAAAACAGATATGACAACTTCAACCTACATAAAAAAGTCAAAGAACTAGCCGGAATAGGAAATGAAAGAACCTGAAATATATTGCTCGACAAAAATGGAAATATAATGGAGACACAACGAAAACTACGACGATGGAAAGAGTACATCGAGGAACTATTTCATGACCAGAGAGAAGCTAGTACATCCGTAGATAGCCAAACCGCAGATGTGGGCGCAGAGATAACCAAATCAGAGGTTAGTCAGGCAATAGACTCTATGAAAACCAATAAATCTGCTGGTCCAATTAAATTACCTAGCGAGCTGATAAAATTGGTCAACGAGAAAAACCTGGACATACTAGTGGAACTATTCAACGCTATCTATACTACGGGAATCATCCCTAGAGAAATGTTGACATCAGCATTTGTGTGTTTGCCAAAGAAAATGAATGCCAAAGAATGCAGTGACTACCGAACCATAAGCTAAATGTGACATACCTTGAAAATTCTGCTGAAAATTATCCACGCCAGAATACACTCTAAACTGGAGCTGGATATTAGTGACACTCAATATGGGTTCCGCAATGGTATGGGTACCAGAGAGGCATTATTTCCTTCAACGTGCTGACACAGAGATGTTTGGATGTTAACCGTCCTCTTTACGTCTGTTTTATAGACTACAATAAAGCGTTTGATAAAGTAAAACATGATCGACTCATGGAAATTCTGAAAACTAAAAACCTAGATGAAAGAGATTTAAGACTAATAACACACCTCTATTACAATCAGAGAGCAATAGTAAGAATTGAAAAAGAAACAGCTGAAGAAATGGAAATAAAGAGAGGAGTCAAGCAAGGCTGTATACTCTCTATTATTTAACGCTTATTCTGAAGAGGTAATGCGAGAAACTCTGGAAGATGAAACAGTCGGCATAAGAGTAAATGGAGTCTTAGTTAACAACATCAGATATGCAGATGATACAGTAATAATAGCCGATAGTTTACAAGACCTGCAAAGACTCATGAGTAAAATAGTAAGGTGTAGTAGGGAGTATGGACTCTCTCTTAATATCAAAAAGACAAAGTTTATGAAAATTAGTAAAAACAACTATAATACTAACGAAATCTTAACAGTAGAGGGCCAACAGATCGAAAGAGTAAAAAAGTACACTTACCTAGGAACACTTATAACCGAAAATAATGACTACACTGCAGAAATCAAAGTCAAAATCGAAAAAGCACGTTCTAATTTTATGAAAATGAAAAAGGTCCTATGTAGCAATACAGTGTATACAGTATGGAGTGGAATCATGGACGTTAAATGAGACAATGAGACGACTTAACGCCTTTGAAATGTGGACCTATAGAAGAATTATAAGGGATTCCTGGGTAGATAGAGTTACGAACAACGAAATGCTGAGAAGAATAGGTAAAGAGAAGGAAGTTGAACTTACAATTAAAGAAAGAAAACTACAGTATCTCGGATATGTGATGCGGGGCGAGAAGTATGGCATCCTGCGACTCATAATTCAAGGAAAGATAGATGGCAGAAGAAGCATCGGAAGAAGACGAATTTCATGGCTGAAGAACCTGAGAGAATGGTTTGGATGCAGCTCAAAACAACTAGGTATTTAGAGCTACTTCCTCAAAAATTAAAATAGCTATGATGATTGTCAACCTCCGTATCGGAGATGGCACCTGAAGAAGAAGAAGCGTACAATGCCATACTCAAGCCAATTTGGACGTACAGGATATAGTTGTGGGGCACTACTTCAAAATCCAACATAGCAACCGTGGACTGATTTCAAAACAAAGTGTTACGAGCAATAACTGATGCGCCATGGTTTATAAGCAACAAAGACATTCTACAAGACCTTCAAGTACCAACTGTGACTGAAGTGATAGTGTCACGCGGTGATAAATATTTACAACGACTAGAGAACCATCCGAATATGTCAGCGTTAAATTTATTGGACAATAGTCAACAAATTAGACGTCTTAAGGCCGGCGCCCACTAATTCGAAACAGCCCGCTACGGAGCGCACCGCAACGATCGGCATTTTAATATTTTCGTGTATTCAAATGGCTCAGCGTCTCCTTTACGGAATCGTAGCACAACACGCTGAGCCATTTGAATACACGCAAATATTAAAATGCCGATCGTCGCGGTCCGTTCCGTAGCGGGCTGTTCCGTATAAGTGGGCGCCGGCCTTTAAGCAAAAATTACCATTAGATTTACTATTCTTAAGTTAAGAAACACTGATTGTAATCGTAATTATAATAATGTATTCATGTAGAGTAAACATTTATTGAAATATTTCTCTTCGCTACAATATTGTAAAGTCATCAAATGTGTTTATGGTTTCTTTTTGGTTGATTGCACAGTAAACGTACAATAAAAAAAATTTAACCTATTTATTTAAACAATACCTACACAAGATGACGAGCTTATCAATTTTTTATTTAATATCACTATACATTTTTATATACCAAGATGCCGTTAATTTAAAATGACTTGTAAAACCGACTGTCATCTGTCAATCCTTTTTATTATTTCTTCTACTTTGACCGTCGCACTTTGTTCCGAGATAAAGTATCAAAGTTGAATGGAAAGTGGACACGAAAATCCCATTGAAGGGCCAACACCGTCACCGCAATAGTAGTTTTAAACTCCTAATCTAAACGTTTTGTAATCCTAATGCCCTCCTGATAAATCCACTTACATAAATCTTCTTACTTATAGATTCTAAAGCTGTTTACATAAAAGAACACGCTCTAGTGTTATAAATGATTTGCCGGGTTGGGTTGAAGTAGAAAAGAGGAACTATTTTAGCTCTTTGGAAATTAAACCACTGCTTGTGTGGCGCACACGCACACGTTCTTTTTTATGTTTAGAAATTTTTCTGGCGTCATTGTACAAAAAAAAAAACAACACGACTCATAGTTTTTTTTCCTTTTAATTTAATGACATCTTAATTATATTCCATGGTTTCCTCAGGTATTAAAACTCTGTAAAGTATATTTCACGAATTTGCAACAGTTTTGGATTATCGCTAGACACTCGACAGTCAATCAATGGTCCACTCTACTGTACAAAATAGGAAGTATGTATATATATATTTACAAAATCTCTGTTAAAACCCGTTACAAAAACCCACATAGTGGTGTAGGGCGATAATACATTATAATACAATACAAAAATAACTTAATATTAATATCCAACTTAATCTTAAACTTAACTAATATTCTGCTATATACATATTTACATTATGTACAAATTTGACCCATTCCTTCTTATTTGTATCCGGCGTCCTTGCTTTCTCCATGTTGTTCCCCTTTTTTTTCGAATATTTTTCCTAGGGTTCTATCTCATGCTTGTCGTGGTCTACATTTCTTCTTTCTTCTTTGCGTTTTTGCCTGTCAAATTGCTTTCACCGGTTTTGTATAATCCATTCTCTGAAGATAAACCCCACCAATATAGTTGCCTTCTTTCTATAAAGTCTAAGGCTGACACTACTTCCAAATCTTCTCTTATTGTCCGAGTGTTCCGTAGTATCTCTTTTGGTAACTCCTCCAATTCGTCTCAGGTGTTTCATTTCGACTGCCTATATTTTACTCTTTTGTCGTTCTATTAGAGCCCACGATTCGCAAACAAAGGTTTATACAGGCTTATATTTATATTGACTTGAACACTTGACTTGAAATTTATTGCTCATTGCAAGTATAGGTTCATCATTTTTTTTAATTCTATTATTAATTTCTGTTTCCTGTCTTCCGGTGTCTTCTAATTCTACTCCTATAAATATTAGAAGGTTCGTGCTTGTTCGATATTTACTTATTCTACTTTTATGTTTATCTTTTCCCCTTCTTCATTTTCTCCCATGACCACAACTTTTGTTTTATTTTTATTACTTGTCATTCCATATTTTTTTAGTATTTCATTGCATATTTCTATATTTCTTTCTGGGTGTTTCTCTCTCATTTCTGGTCGATATGACGACGTGGTTAGCGAAGCCTCCTTCTAAAATGTTTACTCTTGTATTGGACTTAATCCTTGTTATTGTCTCAGACCCTCGTTTGTAGTAAATGGTTTTGATTTTTTTTTGACCGATGCCATAATTCATATTGTTGTTGTAAAGGTTCTTAATTACTCTTATCATTTTGTTACTGATACCTCTTTTATCTAATATTTCCCATAAATTTTGCCTTGGTACCGTGTCAAAAGCCTTTTCAAAGTCTATGAACGCCCTTTTTTCCTGTTGCTTTGCTGATATTTTTCTATTATTTGTTTGATGGTAAATATATTATGGTCATGGGTGGTCCTGCCTTTTCTCAATCCGTTTTGTCATTCCTCCAGTGTGCTGTAAATTTTTCTGGTATTCTTTTGTTCATTATTTTTTCGTATATTTCCATGGCAGTGCCATTGATTATAAATATTCCTCTATATGTACTTATTAATCAATGGCAGTGCTTAACCCGGGAGTAGTCGCGCTCACTTCTGTAACGTCGATAGTCGCGTGTGAGATTCTATCTCAAAATACGAATTTAAAACAAATTTTTATTTTGTACTATTTTTATCTACTTTTTATATTGAAAATATATATTTCTAACAATTTTATTAAAAAAACCTGTGTTAACGGCCACCTGCCAACATCGGCCACCTGTCCTAACGGCCAGTTTAAAAATTTCCCAAACCAATTATATGTATGTAGACTACAAAAACTGGCAATACCGTCCACCTTTCTATATCGGCCAATAGTTCTTTCATTTTTAGTGGCCGTTACTGACAAATTTTACTGTACAGTAAAACCTGTGTTAACGGCCACCTGCCAACATCGGCCACCTGCCAACATCGGCCACCTGTCCTAACGGCCAGTTTAAAAATTTCCCAAACCAATTATAGGCAGACTACAAAAACTGGCAATACCGTCCACCTTTCTATATCGGCCAATAATTCTTTCATTTTAAGTGGCCGTTACTGACAAATTTTACTGTACAGTAAAACCTGTGTTAACGGCCACCTGCCAACATCGGCCACCTGTCCTAACGGCCAGTTTAAAAATTTCCCAAACCAATTATATGTAGACTAGCAATAGCAGCCACCTTTCTATATCGCCAATAGTTCTTTAATTTTTAGTGGCCGTTACTGACAGGTTTTACTGTATTACGAAAAAGGATGAAATGTGAGATTCTATCTAACGGCGCGACTACTCGCGGGTTAAAGCTAATTGGCTCTCTCCAAAGCCATAAATTCCACAAAAAGAAGAAGAAGAAAAAAAATTCCTACGCATTACTACACTCTTTCTCGAGGCACTTACGAAATTTTTTCAAAATTGCAAAATTTTTCATCAAGTTATCGCGAAAAAGGATAAAAATTGAGATTCTCACCGCGCGACTACTCGCGGGTTAAGAGTGTTATTTCTCTGTAGTTTTTGCAATTCGTTCTATCGCACTTTTTTTAATTGAGCTTTCTGATACTCCATCAGTATCTGTTCTTCTCTCCATAGATCATTAAATATCTTCAATAATAACTCTGTTGCATTTTGTTCCATTTTTTTATCATTTCGCTTGTTGTTCTGTGATACTCTGGTGCTTTTCCTTTTTTCATTTATGCAATAGCTTCTTGTAGTTCATTTATAATTATAGGATCTACATTATCATCTATTCTTTGGTTCAACAGAATAAGAAGTAGGTACAAAAGTAAATTGCTGTAGTAATGAAAATGTGAAACAAATAATTTCTAAATTGAATTAAAACAAGCTGAAAATGCGAGTATTATTATAACGAAAACTTTGTTCATTTGCGTATTTAAATTCATAATATGGAAAATTTCTATTATGAAAAGTTGTTTAGTATTAAATGTTATGTTTTAATATGCAATTATATCCTAATTTAAATATTGTGAACTATAAAGGTACTCTACTCTCGAGCGAAATTCATATTTTTTGACATACTTACCTCGAATATGATGACTGCATCTTAGATTTTAGTTTAGACCATGCAGATCTTTTTATGAAGAATAGCTTTTCTTCGTAAAATTAATAATAAAAGAGTTATAAATGAAAATGATATTGGTATTCGTAATTTGAGAAAAAATTTCAAATATCTTTTTTATCTTTAGAAGGATGTACAAGTCATTGCATATTAGAACATAGTTTTTAACTCCAAACAACTTTTTATAATAACACTTTTCAATATTGTGAAAAATAAAGACACTTTAATCTTGATCGAACTTCATATTTTTTGACATACCTCGTATAATATATATTTGATATCTAATAAAAATAAATAAATACAAAATAAACAGTTTTCCTTGAAAATAGTGAAGTGTAATTTAACATTACATTAACATAAATAAATAAAATTTGTTTATCGCCAACCGTCACTAAAGTAATTCATTATTGTACTCATTTGCCCTCATTTGCGGCAGTAAAGTAACACTTTATTGTACTGAAAGAAGAATTTTACTTTACTTGTCGCGATTAATCAAATTAACCGAGATTCAATATAAGTGGTCGATAGCATACCAGTAATCGATTATTTACTTGAGTGAACTTAAAATTTATTTACTTCAATTATTAAAAATATTGTACATAATTTACGTTATTATTAATTAAATTTATGCCAAAAAGTGAAATTCTGCAATTATATTCATATAAAATTAATCAAAACTTTACCGATTTCGTAATTATTCAATATTAATATTTATCTATCGATTAAAAATCGAAAGCGGCATGCAGAAGTCATCTGTCATCACTGTCATATTTAGAAAATTTAAATTGAAAATTGTATTTAGTGTAATAAAAGTGTTAAAACGAATATCAAATTATAGTACAGTAGTGCTGGTTTGAAAATAGAAGAAATTACATGTACGCCACCTGAAATACGCAAGAAATCGTTAGAGGCAGTTTCAAAGCTTCTCCCAGCAAAATCCATCGAAAAATACAATAGGCAATATGACATATTTGAAGCATGGCGTGAAAAAAATAGTATTACAAATTATAGTGAAAGTGTTTTACTAGCATATTTCTCTGAATTGTCTAAAGAATATTCTCCATCGACTATGTGGTCCTATTATTCAATGTTGAAGGCAACTTTGACCACAAATAAAGACATAAATATAAGCAAGTTTACGAATGTCTTTTATAATTGTACCTATGTACAAATGTTTTTGCTAAAATTTAGGAATATATTCCCGTAGTACAAATATTTAAGATGCATACAAATATTTAAGATGCAACGGTAAACCATTTCTTCACCCCGCGGGGCCGTACCGGCTTGTACCTGGTTACCCACATCCGCCAACCCCGAACACCCCGAGAAGCCAATCCGAGGACATTTCTTCATTCAATATTCAGATACATAACATGTACAATTTGTAAACTTTATTTATAATTTAAATTCATTAAAAGTTTTCCTATTCTAAAAACATTTCTTATGTATAAAATTCGTACATATTAATTTATAAGTATGTAAGTAGTAAGTTTCCTTACAATTTTTACTCACCTATTTCTTTCTTTATACCTAATATTGGCCGTGTCTAGCAAGTGGTTGCGTAGGGTAGCGGTATGTGTATCTAGTTACGAACGTGTTAGTACTTGGTTCGAGTGCCCCGTAAGGAAAAATTTTTTGTTTAATATTAATGGTTATTGACATACTTAGGGCCGGTTGTTCGAAAGCTAATCAATAATGATAATTATCAAATATTTAATTACTGTCACCAACTGTCAATGTCAACTTTGTTTGGGTTGCTGAAAACATAATATGAAATTACTTAATCAATTATGTTAATAATTGTTGTTAATTGATTAACTAATCTCATATTTTTAATCAATTATGTTTTCAGCAAATAATTAAATATTTGATAGTGATCATTGTTGATTAGCATTCGAACAACCGGCCCTACGACTATTATAAGGACTTAAAAAATGATTAAAAATAATTAAAATAATTAATCGGGCTGTTGCCCAATGACGTCACCCGACAAGTCCCGACAAGTTACCCCAATGACGTCACCCCGACAAGTCGGATTGTACATTGTACAATAAAAAGATTAAACAAAATATGACTATTTATTTAGATTTCCTACGATTTAACAAGGAAAAAGCCACTTCGAAAGGCTGTTATTTTAAGTACTTCTTACGTGCATACAAAGTACACACACTCTTTTTTTATTAGAAGGATGTAATTAAGTAAGTGTTAATGTTTTGTATGATTGGCGATAAAATCTTGTATGCACCACGACAGTAAAGACTTTATCGAACTCGTCTGTTATTCGCCTCGCTCGCTAACGCTCGATCTGCTCATAATATCATACTCGTTCGATAAAGAGTCACTTTACTGACTTGGTACATAGATAACTATTATCTGACATTTCAATTTTGTGTTGACGTTTAGTTGCGTCAAACGAAAACAAAGTAGAGTTGACGTTTCTATGTCGGAAGAAAATGACAATTTAAAGCAGGCTTGTGACGTCACAATGACGACTTTGAGGTCGGATATATCGAAGATGGTTAGAGATAGCGAAATGCCGTTTTCAGATTTGGATTCAGAAGACAAAACTACATAGGAGTCCGTCGCTAGGTGGCCTCTAGATATTTCAGGAGCGGCAACGCAATAACACACACACTTTTGCGAATTTATAAACGAAAAGTTTTCGTTGAAAATACTTTTAAATATATAATTACAATTTACAGTCAACCCTTTTGATATAATTTATGGCACTGCAAATTTTACGCGGAAATGTTTGTTTGCTTAGCAGTCTTCCCTTTTTTGCTGAATATACGGGATGTCTAACTAAATTAGAAAAATAAAAAAAATAAAAAATATTGGAGCGTAGTAGCGTTTTGAGGTGTTACAATACAGGGGTTGTCGATAATATTATTTGTTACACCGTCAAGAAGTAAATCGGTAATATGTGGAACACCTTTTAGCTTCGAATAAGTTTAAGGTTTTAAGTGAAGATTATTCCAAGGAGATACAAGACCAGAGAAAAATACTGAAACAACACTTAAAGGAAGCAAGAGAAAGGGGTCAGAAGGCATCGCTAAATTATAATAAGCTAAAAATAAACGACAAAACATATACTGTGGAAAGCTTAGGATACAAGAGGACACAAAGCGAAATGATGAATACTAAAACACCTCAAGGAAAACCCAGAGGAAGAACATATACGGAAAGATCACCAGGAGATGACGAAAATGAATCAGAAAATATGGCGAAAATAACCAAGACTGCACATAATTCCGGCACAAAGCCAAAAAACTGAGATTGTATGTAAAAGTAGCACATAGTAAAGAACAAACGGCTAGTATCACTAAAACATACCGGCAAACGAATATGGAAAACGCATTTATGGAATGTAAAGAGACTGTAAAGAAAATGAATGAAAACCTGAAAACGAAACTAGCACGGAAAAAGAACAACGAATCAAACATAAGAAAAAGAGATAGAAAAAGAAAAACCAAGAAGAAAAATAGAGTAAAAGTAGGAACCTGGAACGTTCAAACATTATTGAGACCAGGAAAAATGGAAGAGGTAGCAAGAGAAATGCAAAGATACAGTATAGACATACTAGCACTACAAGAAGTACGATGGAAGGGAGAAGAAAATATCAAAAAGAAAAACTACACAATATACTACTCGGGAGAAAACAAGCAAGGAAAAAACGGTACAGCATTCATGGTTAACAGTAAGATTAGGGACAAAGTTATAGAATTTAAAGCGATAAATGGACGAATGTCGTATATAAAAGTAGAAAACAAACAAGCCAATATGACAATCATAAACATATATGCACCCGCAGAAAATGCACCAGAAAATGATAAAATTGAATTGTATGAACAACTGGAAGAATTATATGAAAGATTACCCAGAAATGATATAGTACTAATGGTTGGTGACTTCAATGCAAAAGTAGGCAAAGAAAACCAGTATAAGGAAGTAGCAGGGAAAGAAACTATTCATGACGAGACAAACGATAACGGAAGAAAATTATGCCAACTAGCAGCAATAACAAACAGTTACATTATAAGTACAAACTTCATGCACAGAAGAGAGTAGGGATGGACACAAGCTCGAGCTTAGCTCGGCTCGGCTCGAGGCTCGGCTCGTTTGACGAGCCGAGCTTCGAGCTCAAGCCTGTTTGTTTCTTGCGAGCCGAGCTTCGAGCCGAGCCAAATTTTTTTCGAGCCGAGCCGAGCTGAATTGGAAACGAGCCGAGCTTTCCTTAACGAGCTTGTCAATATTTTAGCTAATACTCTAATATTTTTTCTATTTATTTTTGATACCACTGATACTTTTGTTTGAGAATAAGTAATTTAGACGACAAATATGTATTTGCAATATACAGTGTGTCCGTAATGTATTAAATAAATGGGATATTTCCTAAACTAAAAGTCTTTTGAAAAAAATCTAAAACACGTCGATTTTTAATTTTAATGATCTACATTTTACAACCAAATTTAATTACACAGAGTGATACACATAAAGGTGATAACGCCATCGGATTTTTTGTAAATATAACAGCTTCATACACAATACCTGCAAAAGGTAAATATGTGGGCTAACAATTATCGGACCCTACTTTTCAAAGGTAATTGGAACGAGTCGCATAACATCAGTCTTTAACGGGGTATCTCGCACCTACTTTAATTTATTTATTTCCCAGTAGAATTAATCCTGGAGGTTTTGATGAAAGTTTATGGTTTCAATAGGATATTGCGCCTCCGCATTATGCTGTAGATGTTCCAAGGTACGTAGACGAAATTTTTCCGAACAGGTGGATTGGAAGACGTGGGAGTGTGAAAATTTAAGATAAAGTCATGTATCAATTACTGGATTACTTTCAAATTCTTAGATTAATAATTTGAAATCAATAAAATTTATTTTCATAGCGCATATCTTTGAAATTCTGTCCGTTAGACCCCAAGTATCATACCTTTTTAACATCAGCTCATTTTTTCGATCTAAAAATGTCACAACGTAGGTACAGAGTGTACATTTACCTCATACATATCAGCTTAATGTATATCACCCTGTATAATCAAATTTTATGGTAGAAGGTAGAACATTAAAATTAAAACTCCACGAATTCCAGATATTTTTAAAAAGGATTAAGGAAGTATCTAATTTATTACATATTTTACGGACACTCTGTATAAATTCCTTTTTAAATAATATTCTTGCATTTCGATTATCCCTAATATCGTCACTAAATATTTGAATAGGATTTATAAAATGCAGTTATGTACTTCTCATTTTTACTATAGTTACTCGGAAGAGGTAAAAATTTTAATGAACATATTTTTTTGTTATGGTAAAATGTAAATATTCGCATTCCTAGAAGTTAGTCTTTTTGATAAACAAATTCTTAAGAAGGTTACAAGAGGCAGTTTAAGTTTATGGAGGATTATAAAATTGGGATTCTACCTCGTACCTCCATACTTGAATGGTTTTGGACATAATGATATGAATTTAACAATAGAAATTTACTGTTAATCTGTACAGTTGAATGTTTTATTGTAACTTATTTCTCAGTATAAACTTTGCTAAATCTGTAGGTATTAAGAAAATAATTCCGATTTTAAGAAAACTAGCACGTTTGTATTTTACGGGTAGTAGGAAAGAAATCTAATAGTTATTACAATCTTTTCAGTCTTGAGAAAGAAGTTGAAGTTGCTGTTCGTCCATTTCTGTTTAGGAACCTAATTCCAAATTTTTCGCGTTTTTAAAATGTTTAATTACGATAGTGATGATAGTTTTATGGACACAAATCTTCCTTCTCCAAGTCCAAGTGAAAATAGTGAAGTGTCAACTAAGTCGACTGAAAGCGTTAGCGGCGATTATACTCTTGACGAAACTTCGACATTTCGGAGCAAGTTTACATGCTTTTTTGAGTTTAAAATTATTGACAAAATAAACAAATTAGCGACATGCAAATTATGTAACAAACGAAAAATTAAAAGTGAGTTTAAAGTAAAACTTTCCGTTACAACTACTTTAAAAAGGCACTTATTAAGTAAACATCCAAAGGAATATGGTACTATTTTTCCAAAGCTCTCTCAACCTGGAACTAGCAAAGCTGGACCACTTCATAATTTCTTAACAATTAAGGTAAGAACACATTTTACTATTGTAATGTCAATATTCAAAGTATTAACGCCAAAGTTTTCGATGTGCCAAAACAATGCAAATATTCAAAAATAATATTTTATTATTTTTTTGCATGATGTTTCAGTTTTTATTTATTATTGTTGGAAAAAAAAGTGTAATAAAATTTTTTGTTCATAACCAGTTTTTTTGGGAATTTTCTTAATAAAATTTTGGTCGATGTAATAATCTGATAAATATTTGGCATTAAATAATTGCTTAACGTTAAACAATGTTGTCAAACTGAGTAAAATTATAAAATTTTAAGCTGTTAGTTTTCAGTACTAACAATTGCATTAATTATAATGAAAATTGATATACCTACTTAACCTAAAATGCAAATCCGAGATCCATTGTCTAGTCGCAACAGAGGGGGTCCCGTGGGAAAGTTCGAGCTCCCCGTGATTTAATGGTGGTATTATAAGTTTTTTGGGTCGCTGAATCCAATGGAAGTGGTCTGGAAGCCCAAATATGGTCCGTTTAATTGTTATTAACAAATTATGGTAAAATAAGGGCTTTATGAGAAGCCCTGTAAAGAAATTGATAGTATTAAGGTCTTTTTAGATTCTTTGGATAATTCTGAGCAAAAAAGGTCTCTTGTGATATTTGTCTAAAATTAGTTGTTGTCGAGTTATAAGCGATGACCTCTGCCAAACGTCATTTTAAAGAGGAAGGATGAATTTGCATTTTTTTATTATATTTTTTAAAAAACACTTTTAAACTTTAAAAGGTGATAATTCAATAGTAAATTTAATTTCGAACAATTTTGCTGTAGAAATGTATGTACTAAAAGGGCATAGAACTCATACTATGCACCTTAGTTCATAGGGGTTAATTCACCCCTTTCTCAAAAACGCACCCCTGTAAATGGAAGCACTCCGCGGTGTTTTCATATTTAGAGGTCCATTGACCATATGAAACAAGAAACAATAAAACCCCGTGAACGTTGTAGTTCCTTTTAGCCATCTTATTTTGAACATAATCAATAGCCTAATATATTCTCTTCTATTACATCATCATCATTATACATATTTGCCTTTTTTGTCTTGAGCCACATCAGAATAAATATTCTTTACCGCCATGTCATTCCTAACTTTACCATAACGGCTTCTTCTTCCTCTCTTACTAGCTCCAGGTGCGACACACATTTTCGCTTTTTGGATGAAATGGTACCTTTGCGCATTGTACGCGCCATAACCACCTTAAACTTATCTCATTTTATCTTTAATAATTGGTACCACACCCAAACTCCCTTTTATGTTTTTTACCATGTTTTATCACTTTCATTTTACTTTTATAAAACTTTTCCGTCTGCGACAAGTAATTCTTGCCGTTTTCGTCCATAATTTAGTTTTTAATTACTTCTATTTTTGTGTTGTTTGAAACCAAAGCTTACAAAAGTCTGAAAGGAACCAAAAATTAAAATATAAAATACGTAAAGAACATTTAACACTTAACAACCATTGTCTCCTTATTCTTGCTAATATTCTTGTTGGTTCAATTGCCGTAAAGTTGGTAAAAATAATTTTGTTTACCCGCTGGGCTGCTATAATAATTCTAAACAATTAGATAATTTCTCATTATCTATTACTACTTTTCTCAATGATTTAGTTTTTTAACAATGTAAATGATATTGACTTAAAGAACAAATAAAAGTTATAATTAAAATATTTTATATTTCATAATTTTCTAAAAGACTAGGTCAATTTAATTTGTTTATTTATGGAAAAACCAAAAAAAAAGTTCAAAAAATTCAGCGCCCAATTCGGTAATCCCTTTAGTGTGCAGTTCATTGTACCTACCCAACGACCTCCAATCCTATTTTAACTATTAGCGGGCTCTGGTAATTTAGTGTGAATTCATGTTGGCTGGGAAATAATAAATAGCAAAATAAATACAATAAAATAATAGCTTTATTTTAAAAATAATTCAAATTTACATTCAAATATCAAGTAATTTACACTCGTTTATGTTTATTGCAGAAATCCGTGAATGAACCTAAAGATGAAAACTTTATCGTTGATTGGGTGGCCACTAAATACCTACCTTTTTCGTTTTTTGACGACGAAGCAACAAGGAACTTCTTCGATCAAATCAAACCTGGAATAAACCTGCCTGGACGAAAAGCTTTAAAGAGAATGGTTGTGTCCCGTTTTGAACAGGATCAAAAAAAAGTTATGCATATACTACAACAAAACACATCAAGAATATCTTTTACCATTGATGGCTGGACGGCAATTAATGGAAAATCTTATTATGGGATCACCGCCCACTTTATTGATGACCATTGGCAACTCCAGTCTGTAGTTATCGATTTCTCACCTTCACATGGGCTTCATACTGGGAGAGATATTGCCAAGTTGTTTTATGAATCTTTGCAGAGCTATGGCATCACATCGAAAATTCAAGGCATAACTGTTGACAACACTGCAGCAAATACAACGTTCATGCAGGAGTTAAAAAAGCTTATTCCTTCTTTTGATGACGTTAATCAACATTTTAAATGTGTAGCACATATTCTGAACTTGGCTGTTCAAGATTGCTTAAAATCTCTGAAAATAGAAGAAGACGTAGGAGGGGAGGCTGAAGATGAAGAAAGCAGTAACGTAGATGAAGAGGTTGAGTTCGAACACAACGATGTTCTAGATGAAGATATTCAAACACCAACTAACTGTTTGGATAAAATTCGTTATATATTTAAGAAAATAAAAAAATCTGAAAAATTACGGATCCGTTTTAAAAGTGCGTGCCAAACTGCTGGGGCATCTACACAGATTTCACCTATTCTGGATGTTCCAACAAGATGGAACTCCACTCATGATATGTTGGATGTCGCATTAAAGTTAAAAAAGGGGATCGACTGTCTATGTGCAAGCGACAGTGTCAATAAATTAAACAATTTTCGACTACACCAAAACGAATGGCAGATGTTAGCTTCCGTCTGTAAATTTTTAAAGATGTTTAAAATAGTAAGCGAAAACCTTGGAGGAGACAAATACGCAACGCTTCCATCAGTGATAGTCAGTTTAAATATACTGTTAGACAAAATCGAATTACAATCAAAGTTGCTTGACGATAAACCGAATCGTTCCTGTGTAGATGAACAACTTTTAACTGCATTTCAAAAGGCCAGAGATAAAATTTTAAAACATTACAGACAAACAAATTGGATTTACTGTGCAGTACTTATTTTAGACCCAAGACATAAACTTGAAGCATTTGATAACTCACTTTGGGGAAGGGACTTAAAGAACGAATCGTATTCAGTGTTTAAAAAACTGTTAAAAAAGTATGAAGGAAATCAGCAAGCTGTAGAAAATATAACGCAAAGTACATCTGAATCGTCGGTGGTCATGGAAGTACAAGATGAGCTTGAAATCAATTTCGAAAGCTATTATCAATCAAAGGTCATAACAAAACCAAAAGACTTAAGTACTGAATTCTATGACTACATAGCACTCCCGCAAAGTACTGGCAACGAAGATATTTTAAAGTGGTGGCAGGTAAATAAAGGAAGATTTCCTGTTCTTGCTGAAATGGCCAGAGACTTACTAAGTATTCCTGCTACGTCCGTACCATCTGAGCGATTGTTTTCGAAAGCTGGCTTAATTATTCGAAAACAACGCAATAGATTGACTAATGAATCGGCTAAGTGCCTCTTATGTCTAAACTCTTGGGTAGAAAACCCAATTTTGAAAAATGTGTAAAACAATTTTTTTTTTAATTTTAATCGTTTAAATTAGTTCTAGGTTTAATTTTATTTATTGTTGAAGTAGAGTCGTATATGTATAATTTGGTAAGAATAGAGTTATAATGTTATTTTTAAATATATACCTACACTTTCCTCCTTTCCTCTTGTAAATGATTTTTATTAACAATGTAATTTTTTTTAAATAGTATCTCCGATATAAAATGTTAATGGAGATACTATGTACCTATTTATAATTGACTGTAAGTGTACAAAAATATTTTTCAGGTGACACAGGTTTTTTAGTTACTTAAATTAAAAAAAAAAGAGTTACAACTCATCTGTATTAAGTTTAGTGAAAGATTTATTTTATGCGAATCTAGTAATATAAGACAATAAAATACTTGATACTTTTTATTTATATTTTTTATTTATTTATGCAGGCCTTTTAGGTGGTAGGTACTACATTACAATATTACCAATAGTATTATACAGTGTGGCAAAGCCAAATGGAATAAATTCATTATTTCGTGAATGAGCGATTTTGGAAAAAGATCTCAAAACAGGTCGATTTTTATTTTTAAATTACGATTTTTTGGCATATATAATACCTACATATATCATACTAATGACGTCATCCATCTGGGCGTCATGACGTAATCGATTATTTTTTTAAATGGGAATAGGGGTCATGTGCTAGCTCATTTGAAAGGTTATTAAATTCTCTATTCAGTAATATCAATATTAACATAATTATGTATACAGTGTGTCCAAAAAAAAATTCGAATTAAATTAATTAACACAAAAAGAAGAATGTATGTAATTTATTTAATTCACAATACATTTTACTGCTGTCAGAAAACATAAAAAATGTTTATTTGACAAATAAACACAGCTTTTCGCTTAAATTAAATGTTCAAACTACCAAGAGGCAGGTGAGTGGCATCTTGAACATTGAATTTAAGTGAAAAGCTATGTTTATTTGTCAAATGAACATTCTTTCTGTTTACTGACAGTAGCAAAATGTATTTTGAATTAAATAAATTACATATACATTCTCATTTTTGTGTCAATTAATTTAATTAAAAAAAAATTGGACACCCTGTATATTATGTTAATATTTATATTACTGAATAGAGAATTTCATAACCGTTCAAATGAGCTACTATCATATACGAGTATATGCCAAAAAATTGTAATTTAAAAATAAAAACCGACCTGTTTCGGATTTTTTTTCCAAAAGCGCTTATTCACGAAATAATAAATTTATTCCATTTGGCTTGGCCACACTGTATGTACATATGAATATTGATATTTAAAAAAATGTTTTCATAAAATATGCTGCTTTTTCCTACTCCGATTATTTATGGATTAGTCTGGTCGTATTAGACTTTACTTTTTATTGTTATTTGTATTATTTATTATCACTACACTATACGAAATCCGGGTGTTATCAAACAATTCATCCACTATCTTGTCATAATACTTAATACAAATATGCCATCTTATTTGAAATTTATATTAAACTATCGTAATATATCTACCTATATAGTTTCTCAGCGATAAAACTATTTTCTTGGCTTCCTTTAAATCCGGTTATTTTAAAAAGACTGACATTATTTCAGGACGAACACTAAAATCATACATTATCATAGTTTTTTAAACAGAAATTAAGACAAACTGTGAAATAAACATTTTTAATTTCTCCTATTTGTTCATTAATCTAAGAAAAAAAATATCTCGCTCTTCTTGTCTCCTAACGTTACTATGACAGAGTATGTAGCTATTATGTGAAAAGCATTTAGTGAAATTCTTATTATTTCTTATATTTGACTATTATAAGTAAAAAAAATTACTACGAATGTTATATTTTACATTCATTATTATGTTTTTGAGCTCGGCTCGGCTCGGCTCGAACTATTCGAGTCGAGCCGGCACGAGCCACGAGCTCAACCTGCAAGCTCGAAGTTCAAGCCGAGCTTCTATCTCGAGCTCGGCTCGAAATTTCGAGCCGAGCACAAGCTTTTCAAAAGCTCGGCTTGGCTCGGCTCGAGTCCATCCCTAGAAGAGAGCATAAAGTAACATGGTTGATACCTGATGGAGAGCATAAAGTAACAGATGGCAATCAGATAGATCACATACTAATATCCAAAAAATGGAAAGCAATAATGCACGATGTCAGATCATATAGAGGAGCAAACGCGGACACAGACCATTTTCTAGTAATAGGAGAAATCAAAATGAAGATAATTAAAGCAGAGAGAACAAGACAAAACTAAAGAAGATGGAATCTGGAGAAGTTAAAAGTACAGGAACTAAACAGGTAAAGGAAAACCTAACACAAGCAAATAACACAGAGGACATATGGAAAAATATAAAAGAATCCATTTTGAATTCACCTGAAGAGGTGCTAGGACAGAGGGAAATAAAAAGAAGGAAAGAGTGGTTTGATGCAGAATGCGAAAACAAAATCAAACAGAAAAACCAAGCAAGAGATAAATGGATATCAACTAAAGAAGTGCATCATCGAAACGAATATAAAGAAAAAAAGAAAGCAGCCGTTAATTGTTGCAAGAACAAAAAAAAAACTATGGATCGAAGTGCTGTTAAAGGAACTAGAAATGAATAGTAAAGATAGCGCCAAACTATTTGGATACCTAAAAGCTCAATAAAGAAAAGGCAGACCAGTAGTTAAAATTGACAATAGATCATGGGAAACACACTTCACAGAACTATATAGATGCAAAGAAAGCCCGGAAGAGGAGGTAGGCGCAATGGAAGACATTAGAGATAATGAAATAGGGATGCCAACACATGATGAATATTTAGCCATCATTCAAAAAATGAAACAGAAAAAAACACCAGGCCCAGATGAAATTCCCAATGAACTAATTAAAAACGGAGGGGAAAAGTTATTAACAAGCATCTATAACCTAATAGTTAGAATATGGGAAGCAGAAGAAATGCCCGAGGATTGGAAAGAAGGCAGAATTATACCAATATTTAAGAAAGGAGAAGTAACAAACTGTAACAATTATAGAGCAATATCTCTACTGAGTGCAACATATAAAATTCTAACAGCCCTCATCAAACAAAAACTTAATCAATTCACAGAGAAAAAAATTGGGGACTACCAGCAAGGATTCAGAGAAGGCAGATCCACTACAGATGCGATCCACATAGTTACACAAACAATCGAAAAATGCCACGAACAAAACATAGAACTCCACATCCTCTTCGTAGACTTCAGACAAGCCTTTGACTGTATTGGAAGAAACAAATTATTTATTGAAATGAAAAATCAAGATATACCAGCAAAATTAATCAGATTAACAAAAATGACCATGGATGGAGCTCGAGCCAAAGTAACAACAGAAGAAGGTAGCACAAAATCAATTGCAATAAAAACAGGAATGCGACAAGGCGACTCCCTGTCAACCACATTATTCAACATAGCACTAGAAGGAACAGTCAAGGCCAGCAAAATTAAAGGAACTACAGCCCACTCCTCAACACAAATAGTTGCATATGCAGATGATTTAGTTCTTATGGGAAGAGACAAGGAAAGATTAAAAGAAGCAGTAACAATCCTGGCAAAAGAAGCACGGAAAAGAGGTCTAGAAATTAACGAAGGAAAAACAAAATATCTACTTTGCTCAAGAAGAGAAGATAACAGGATGAGAGAAATCAAAATAGAAAACTACACTTTTGAAAGAGTCCAACAATTTAAATATTTGGGAGTAATAGTGAATAGCCAAAACAAGAGAAGTGAAGAAGTAACGGAACGAATACTAACAGGCAACAAAACATACTGGAGATATCATAGGCTTATGAAGGATAAGAACTTATCCAGAAATACAAAACTGAAAATATGCAGAGTTGCAATCAGACCAGTAGTTACGTACGCAGCTGAGACAATGTGCCTCACGGAAAAAGATGAAGAAAAATTGAGAATATTCGAAAGGAAAATCCTCAGACGCATTATGGGCCCGATAAGAATGGACAACGGAGAAATGAGAAAAAGAATGAACTATGAACTAAGAGACATAATGAAGGGAGAAGATATAGTTAGATTTATTAAATCACAGGCTGAGATGGCTGGGACACATAGAAAGAAGGAAAAACGACCGACTGATTAAGAAGATCACCAAATGGAAACCGGCAACTGAAAGACCAAGAGGAAGATCCAGAGAGAGATGGGAGGACCAGGTCATGAGAGATATCAAAATTCTGTAAGTGAGAAACTGGAGGGAACTATGCACATATCGAAATGAGTGGAAGAAAATAGTAACGAAAGCCAAGTCATGTAACAAACTTTGACAACATACAAGTGGAATGCGGAGTGATTCACCGCAATAAGCGAATCTGAGAGCTCTAAGTAAGAGCGGCAAACATTCCACCTGGAATGAAAAGCCCTGATGATGATGAAGTTTAAGGTTTTAATTACTCTCCAATTTGTTTATTTTTTAATATTTAGTACTAATTGCTGCGTGCAATTTGTTACGTACTTTCAGTCACTGACTTTTTGTAATAATTTAGGGTGAAATGAAGTTAAAAGAGTTAAAAAAGGTTTTTTACTTACCTGTTTAAAACAAAAGCTGCTCTATCATCTAAAACAATTGACTCAGGCAAGGCAAACAAAATCCACTAAATTGTTTCAATGACCCGTTCTCGCATGAAATTTTTGATAATTTGTAAATTTTCGAACATCATTATACATTTTTAAAATCAGTATTATCAAGTGCTTTTGCAAATGCAAATGATGCATTTTTGATAAAAAAAATAATAATATCTAAATAACTCAAATGGTGAGAATAACACTTATTTCAGCAAACATTATTATTATGTACCTATTCAAATCATATCCTCATCCTCATTACATGTTACTACTTCATGAAAAATGTTATCTATTATAAATGTTATAAATGTTATACATACATTGGTACATAGATAATTATTGATATTGGTTTGTTTTTAATATAAAAGTTATGATATATTATTTTTATTCGTCTTAAAAGCTATAATATCATTATTACATTATAGATTATAGACCATTATGATCATCAAAATTAGCAATGAAAAATATATATAGGAGTAGAATAAAATTTGAAACGTATGTATTGTAGCTATTAGAATTATTATAATTAAAAATACCTCCTTAGAAAACCGACCTACGTCAATCACATTCAACCTGATTCACTTGATACCAAACATATGTAGAATACATATCCACCAGTTTGAAAATAACTAATTCAAATAAACACTTTTTAAAAAAGTTACTCCAGTTTACTTTTACCAGGAAACACATAATATTACTCGGATACACATATATACAAACACTGAAGACTTTTATTTGCTGCTAAAATGTATACGGACTATGAAGCTTTAATGTTTGTAATAAATAACACGTGATCATGAACTTGGCTTTATAAAATACCGTAATGGTAAATAAAAAATATAATAAAAATGTAAAGCTGTTCTTTGGGTAATCTCAAGACCGTTTCAGGATGTATGAAGTAGTAACACATTGAGGTGTGCGGTGTTCACGCAGCGTAACGTAAACATTTTTCGTGATGCCTTTAAAAGTAACCTGAAATTTCATCTTGAGGAAGGTCACAACCATTTGAAGGCTCTGTAAAAGAGCAGCTTTAAAAAGAAATTTATACAAAATTTTGCATTTAAAAATTTATATTCGGATATGTACATGATTCTTTGCTTTCTATGATGCTCTATCTAGGGCATTATGATCACTATGAGCAGTCTGTTTTCGTAATTTTTTTATATGTTCATAAAGTATAAACCGTTTTCTTTCCGTATCTGTTATTAATGTCCTGCTCATCCATAAACACTATTTATTTTTATAATTTTTTTCGTGTGGCTTAATTTCGTCTTTATAGTTCTGTCTCTGTTGAACATTCACAAAGATCGTCTAAGCAATTCAATAGAATAGAATAGAATAGAATAGAAATATGCTTTATTGTCATGAAAAATTGTACAATTTTATCGACAAAGCTTACAAATAGTCAAGAAAACAAAACAATAACAATTCAATTTACTAAAATTACATAAATCGTCAGTATAAATTAAAATAATAATAATGAAGTTAAACAGTTAATCAATTGCAAAATTTAAAAATTTAAATAAATTGCAAATTGCATAGTCTACCTAGTAATTAAGTTTAAAAGTTAAGCTGCTGCATATGACACCCAAATACAGATGAAAAATAACAATAATAATACTACTTGTGCAAAGGGTACTGTAATTTCTTACTTAGTTATTGATTAAGAAAATCTTCTACTGCATAATATGGTCTTTCGGATAGGTAGGGTAGGCTTTTGTCAGTTTACGGAATTTGGGGAAAGATGCTGCAGATTTAAGTTGTAGAGGGAGATGGTTGTAAAGTTTTTTTTTGCGCAATATAATATAGATTTTTTACTAACTCAGATGACGGGGTCGGTAAATAGACGTCAAAGGTAGAATTTCTCATGAAGTAGTCATGATTAGGTCTTGGTGGAAAGACATGTAGATGTTTACGAATTAAGCAAACAGTTTCTAAAATATATAAAGATGGAAGGGTTAAAATTCTGTGATCTTTGAAGTAACTTCTACAATGTGTTGTTCTTATGAGGGCAAACAGATATCTTATTGCTCTTTTTTGTAATTTGAAAATAACATCGAATTGGGCAGCTGTACCAGAACCCCAAAAAGGAAGGCCATAACGAAGATGTGACTCGAACAAAGAAAAATATGTTCTTTTTGAAGATGCTAAATTGAGTTCATTCGAAACAGATCTTATAGCATAGCAAGCTGAAGATAGTTTCTTCCTTAACAAATTAATATGGAGGGACCATTTAAGGTTGCTGTCTAAAAAATACCAAGAAATTTTACAGAATCAACAGTACTGATCTGGCTGTTATTAAGAGGTAAGGGTTGGAAAGCTCCTTTATAAGATAATGCTACGTTATCGAGAGTAAATTAGAGTCAGACCAGGTTTTTATTGTAAGTAGATCAGGAGTTATAGTATCATGAAGAGTTGCAATATTTTATTTGCTCCAAGTGATACTGGTATCATCAGCAAAAAGAAAGATTTTTCCATCGATTTTTAAACTAGTGATGTCATTAATAAAGATAAGGAAAAGTAGAGGACCCAATACTGATCCTTGAGGTACCCCACATACAATGTTTTTGAGACTAGAGTCTGTATCATTTGCTCTAACCAGTTGTTTCCTATCATCCAAGTAAGATTGGAACCAATTCAAAGAAATACCCCGAATTCCGTAGAAATTTAGTTTTTTTATCAAAATGTGATTTCCACAATCAAAAGCTTTGGCGTAGTCACAAAAAACGGTGGCAGTGTGAAGATTATTGTTCAGTGTTTGATAAACCTCATGTAGTACTGAAAACATGGCATCAGTGGTGGATTTATTATTTAAAAAGCCGAACTGATTTTGTGATAAAATGTTGTTTTCAACGAGAAAGGTTTCAAACGAGGGCTTCTATGAGTTTCTCAATAATTTTGGAGAGTACCGGTAGTAGTGCAATAGGTCTATAATTGCAGGTATTAGATATTTCACCACCCTTATGAAGAGGAATAATGATGGCAGTCTTTAGGCACTCTGGAAATTTGCCTTTCTCAAAAGAATCATTAATCAGTGAGATGAGGACTTCCAACACATTTTCTGGGAGATTAGAAAAAATGTTTATCTATAGACCATCAGTACTACAGGAAGATTTGCTTTTGATACTATTGATTATTTGGATCAGTTCAGATTTATCGACTGGTTTTATAAAGAATTAATTCGAGACCTTTCTTGAATTAGGGAGATAAGAAATGGGATCTTTTTGTGGCAAAACAGTTGATGTAATATTTTTACTCACATTAACACAGTATTCATTTAGATTTTCAGGGTCTGGAAGTGAAAATGTTTGAGCAGTGTGGGTTTTATTTCGAAGATCGTTTATTATGGACCAAGTTTCTTTTGCAACACTTTTAGAGCTTCCCAGACGGTTTTGGTAGTAGACTTTTTTAGCTGATTTTATAAGTTTAAGATAGGTTGCCCTGTACTTGGTGATATATTCAGTGATAGAGACGTTGTTAGTAAATTTCTTGATGTAGAGTAGAGAACGCGTATTCTTGGAAGATATTCGGATACCTTTAGTAGTCCAGGGTTTGCGATGTTTTGGCTTAATTGGAATTAAAGGAAATGCTTTATTGAAGATACAGACAAGCTTATCTAAAAAATCACTGAAATTATTATCCACGTCCATAGCAGGAAAGTGCCACTCACGAGGTTAAGCATAAATTTTGGAAATTATGAAAGTTCCGGGTAGAAAAAATCCTGCCTAAACGTCGGGTTTTCGAGGAGGGTTTGCTAAAGATATTAAACTTCGTATAAACTGCATCATGATCAGATAGTCCAGCATTAATAATTGTAGAGTGGATATCAAGGGGTGAGAAATCTGAGACAGTATAATCAATTATGGTAGATGAAGTTTTTGTAATCCTTGTAGGAGGATCAACGTGCATTGTTAGACCATACGATTCAAATATGTTGATCAAGGATATTTGTGTAGAACAAGCAGCAGCAAAATCAATGTTAAAGTCCCCGCATAAAATTTTTCTACTTTTATGGGGTAGGTCATCTAACAAATTTAGCACGTTCTGAAAAAATAGTTCCACGGAAGAGTCAGGTGGTCTGTAAATGCAAATAATATAAAGATTGAGATTGTTATTGTAGACTAAGGAAAACTCAAAGAAGGCTTCACTTAACAGAAAGTCATATTTTGTTACCAAAGAAAAATCATTGCTCGTAGAAAGAATCAGGGTACCTCCATGAGCTGAGCTTGGACGATCATACTTAGAAATTGTGGTGTATTTTTCTACAAAAAAAGGCTCGTTGACTTCAAGCCAGTGCTCTGTAACCGCAACTACCGGGAGAAATCCCAATTCCTCTAGGAACAAAAACAATTCATCAGTTTTGTATCTTATAGAACGAATATTAATCAGAACCATGCTAAAGCTGTTATCACTAAAACAATTTGAGGATTCTAATCCCTCAAAACACATCGTGATGTTTAAAAATTTCGTTTTGGAGAGACAGCATCCATCTCAATGAGATGAATAATTAATTTTTAGTCATTCTACAAGTTTTCTGCCTAGGTTAATTTTGAGAAAGGTCTTACGATCTTATATCTCCGTTTTTTTCAATGCCAGTCCTCCATCAAATATTTTGTTTAAGCAGCCAATTGTATTTCAAGCTTGTGTTATTTACTTTCTAATTATCTACCCTTTTTCTTTTTGTATTCTCTTTTGTGTCTTTGGAGTATAAATTTCTGCTCCTAGAAAGTCCAGACGCTACATGTTCCTATTTTATTTTTTTGGTTGTTTTCTGTTTATATTCGGATGTTTTCTATTGCTTCTTCTGCAGCTTCTATTGCTACCAGTCCTGAAACCTCAGTGCCCTTTTATACATTTTCTTTACAGATAAGTTAACTTAGATCTCGCAAATCTCTTTTATATAGCCAGATATAAGTCATATTCGTTCGAGCAATCCAATGTATTTTATGAACTGAAGTTAGGTAGCCTATCTTCGACTCTTCCGAAACCGGGATACCATTTAATTCATCTTCTTTCTCTTCTTTTTGTATAGATATGACTTTGTTTGTTTTTTTCAATAATTCTCCAGTAAGTGAGTTCAATAATCCTTTTTGTGGCCTTCCTACTGATCATCTTCCTATTGAGGAATCATCTCTCGCCATTTACTCTTTTGTTTCTTGCCCAGTTTTTAATGCTCTCCACCTTGCATCTACGTCGTATATCTGTGCTTCTAACTCTATTCCATAGTATTTTACCATCGGTTTTTCGAAGGGTTTTCATCTCTGCTGTTTCTAGCATTCTTTTGAAGTGAACACTTCTTATCGTTCGGTATGGAATTTTGGCGGTTATAAAATCGTATTGGGCGTACATTAGAAATCGTGACGCAAGAGGTTATCTTGCAGTTAGCCCTCGCGGTATAGGTAAAATACTTAAACTTATACAGGGTGTTTCATTAGGAATATCAAATCTCTGATTTGTAGATTCTAGACCTCAGACTATTAAGATTTAACCCAAACCCAAATCACTGAAATAAAATATGGTTCCTTACTAAGTTACAGGGTGTTTTATTTAAAAATTTAAAAACTGTTTTTGCTCAGTATTTTAAAACTATTCGATGTATCCTTTTCATACTTGGCAAAAAGTGTAGGTACTATACACCCTATGAAATTATTTTAAATAAACGTTTCTGGCTATTAGCTGAGGCGTACGACAGGGGAAAGTGAATGCATTGACCCTTTCCAAATTCTACGCCAATGGCGCAATTACCATTCTATCTCAATTTTTCGATTTTTAATACTCTCTATGTAAATAATACCTATACCCTTTACTCGTAACGATAAAGTCATTACTGTTCGAGACATTTGAAGTTAAACATGTAACGGCACAGTTATTTTAATTAATGAATTGTGCCGCTTAATTTTTAGTTTCAAATATCTCGAAAACTAATGATTTTATCATTAAGACTGAATAATATACTCTTCATTTGGTATTCTTTCCTCTCCTCGTAATTTTGTATTTTTTAAAAACCTTCAATGCTTCCCTTCTTCCTTTTCAATGTTTATTTCTTAGTTTGGTCACTTCTGGTATTTGTGGTTCATTATCCTCACCCTTAGCCAATAGGGATCGAAAGTAATCTGCCCATATCTCCTTCTGATAGTGTTTCGTTTTTGCATGCATATGGAAGTCATGTTTTTTTTAATTTTTTTAGTAATTTTTTAACTTAACTCTTATATTTTACGAACTCTAACGTGAGAAATAGAAACTAAATGAAACACTTGCTTATATGTATAAAATACTACCTTTAGAAAGCACCATATAAGAGAAATCGGTACATATATTGACTTCTGTTTTTTTTTCAGAAAATTAAAAAAAATGTCAAGCAGGACTGCAAGTGGAGCCGACACAGCTTGTTTATTGAAAATCTACTAACCTGTACGCGTACTTTACACTCATTAAATAACCAACCGGTTGAATGGGTGTAGAACATGCCCTAGGTTTACTCTAATAAGTATAACAACACAGTACAGGATCAGATTGGCCAGTTGCAACCAACTATTCTATATTATGATAGGCTTTCCACACGTAATATGTAATTTGTTAATTGCACAATATGTAGTGTTACGTTTATCTTTAAGCAATTTACCAATGGAGTAAAATTGTAGCAATGGTTTGTTAGCTGAAGGATTTAGTGTTTATTTAATAAAAATTAAAAACTAGGTAATCTATTTTGAATTTTCATTAAGTATATTTGTTTGTTTCCACAAATGCTTTAAATACATTTAACGAGTTTATTTAGGGGAGTCAATGGAGTTTTTCCTTAGGAAAAAAATCAAACAAGATAGAACTTTTTGTAATATCATAAGAAATGTTTAGTAAACAAACACATCAAAAAGTTCTACTCCAAAAGTGGGTGCTTCACTTTTTATTAAACAAATGAACTGCAAAATTAGTTGTTTTTTTAAATTCCTACGAAAATATAAATTTTAGAAAATTGACGACCATTGAAAAATTTAGAAAACTTTACACAAAAAACCTTATATAAAGATTTTTCTAAAATTTAATCTACACCTTCTATATTTTTTATTTATAACGCTCAAGTCAGCCCTCTCAGAAACATTGGCGAACTGTATATAGCAGCGTTCGACGCAGCGCGCGTTTGAATTAATTTATTATAAAGAAAAAGACTAAGTTTTCACTCTAATGGCATATAAAACAACATAATGCTATTCTACATCCCACCAGAATGAAAACAATGGGAACCTTCTCTGGTTACACCTCCGAGGCTTCTACAATTTGCAAGCCATACGGATGCTGAGACTAAGGAAGATGAGGGAATTCTACAATTTGCAATTCACGTCCCATCTGCTCAGCGCGGTAAAGTTCCAACGAGAATGGTTCCCTTCATACTCCACACAGAGTAAATGTAAATCAAAAATGAATAATCATTTTCAATTTCGTTGCAAAACGAAAATACAGCCGAACCATATTCTAGTCCAATCAGAGAGTGCTGCAAGCACCTCTACCGGTTTCGAAACTTATTAGTCTCTCATCAGGAGGCACATATGCTGCTCTCCCTGATCCAACCAAAACAAAACCCCAGCGTGCAGTCCCGGATTGCAACGAACGAAATGGCATAGATGCCCTAGCGGCAACTGCTACAAAAAGACTAAGTTTTCACTCTAATGGCATATAAAACAACATAATGCTATTCTACATCCCACCAGAATGAAAACAATGGGAACCTTCTCTGGTTACACCTCCGAGGCTTCTACAATTTGCAAGCCATACGGATGCTGAGACTAAGGAAGATGAGGGAATTCTACAATTTGCAATTCACGTCCCATCTGCTCAGCGCGGTAAAGTTCCAACGAGAATGGTTCCCTTCATACTCCACACAGAGTAAATGTAAATAAAAAATGAATAACCATTTTCAATCTCGTTGCAAAACGAAAATACAGCCGAACCATATTCTAGTCCAATCAGAGAGTGCTGCAAGCACCTCTACCGATTTCGAAACTTATTAGTCTCTCATCAGGAGGCACATATGCTGCTCTCCCTGATCCAACCAAAACAAAACCCCAGCGTGCAGTCCCGGATTGCAACGAACAAAATGGCATAGATGCCCTAGCGGCAACTGCTACAAAAAGACTAAGTTTTCACTCTACTGGCATATAAAACAACATAATGCTATTCTACATCCCACCAGAATGAAAACAATGGGAACCTTCTCTGGTTACACCTTCGAGGCTTCTACAATTTGCAAGCCATACGGATGCTGAGACTAAGGAAGATGAGGGAATTCTACAATTTGCAATTCACGCCCCATCTGCTTAGCGCGGTAAAGTTCCAACGAGAATGGTTCCCTTCATACTCCACACAGAGTAAATGTAAATCAAAAATGAATAACCATTTTCAATTTCGTTGCAAAACGAAAATACAGCCGAACCATATTCTAGTCCAATCAGAGAGTGCTGCAAGCACCTCTACCGGTTTCGAAACTTATTAGTCTCTCATCAGGAGGCACATATGCTGCTCTCCCTGATCCAACCAAAACAAAACCCCAGCGTGCAGTCCCGGATTGCAACGAACGAAAGGGAGAGCAGCAGGGAGAGCAGCATATGTGCCTCCTGATGAGAGACTAATAAGTTTCGAAACCGGTAGAGGTGCTTGCAGCACTCTCTGATTGGACTAGAATATGGTTCGGCTGTATTTTCGTTTTGCAACGAAATTGAAAATGGTTATTCATTTTTGATTTTTAATTTATTATAATTTTTTAACTAATTGATTAAATTAAATTTTATAAATTGTAAATAAAAGAGGAACATTAAAGCTATCTTACAGTTTTAATAAAAAGAAAAAAATATGGTTATAAGCAGAGTGTGGACAAAAAATGCGACTTACATAAATTTTGTTTAAAAATTATTTAAAAATATGTAACTAATACAATTTTACATGTAAAACTCTAAAATTTGCACAACTTATTTTTAAAACATCTAACTTTTTCTTTAAGTACCGTCTCCCAATCGAAGGTTTGATATCATCATCCCTATCTCTACTCTATCTACCGCTGCTATAAAGAGTTCTATATAACTGCTTTTAAACCAGTCCCTTAAATTCTTCAAACATCTTACTAAACGATGTTTTATTCAAAAAAAATTTCAAAAATTTAATTTCAATGATACGACGTCTCCAAAAATGTAAGTTTTGAAAACTTCGTAGTTTTACAAAATTGCTATCACTTTAAAAGGATATTACTCAAATATAAACGGATATATTACAATTTTATAGGTATTTTTTAAAGCTTAGGGTGTATTATCTAAAATCTACTAAATTATTTTACTTTAGAAATAAAATAAACAATTTCTTTTCGAGAAAATTAAGAAAGATAAAAAAATGTGATAAAAAACCAAAAATTGTCACTTAAAAATGTTTTTCTTCAAACGTCAAATAATGATGACATTACTTATCTAACTTGACCCTGTCAAAGTTTGATGTCTCCGCCGGCAGCAGTTTTTTTTCCATTTCTTTACGGCGGAGGGAAAAATGTTGTCATGGCAACAATATGAAACATGTCACAAAGCAACAATACAAATGTCATTAACAACAATTAAACATCATTTTTATTTATAGTAATATTAAAAGTACAATTAGTTAATGAGGCATTTTCAAAATTGAAACCGTGCAAAAGTGTTCCCGACTCTTGATACGAATTGGTAATTGTTGATGATACTGATGGTCGAGCACAACTTTCAGCAATCATTCCCGATGTTGGCGAATCATGAGGGTTTCCCCCATCGACGACTTAATTATTTTAATTTCTAACATCTAAACGACTTTGATAGTTGTCACAGTTAATTTCGAGTAAAAATAGCGCATGAATTGTACTATTTATGGTTGAAAATTGCTACGTTTGAAGAAAAAATAGTAGGTATACTTTATTCGGCAAAGAAGCGACTTTTCTTGACTTGCCCTCTATTACGCGCCTCACTTCGTTCGGCGCGTAATATCGGGCGCGTCAAGAAAAGTCATGCTTCTCCGCCTCATAAAGTAATATACTATTATCAAAGTCATCAAAACTTTTTTCTGTGCAGCTTACCTAAATCATATTTAATAACAAGCTTAAGAGTGTAGGTGCAAATATTTTACGGCTTTCCCTAATTTTTCTGTCTTTACACGGCAAATTACGTGTAGTAAAATTCTGACTGGTATGGATATGTAAACATTATTTGACAATGTCATCATTAACTTTAAGGAGATGGCTTTTGAATGTTCTTGAATAACTGTTATTTTATAATTGCTTAAATTATTAATTCAGTTTAGATTCTGACCAATAGAAAGCTACAGAAATAAAAATTAAACTGATAATTTTTGATAATATCCCGTCGTCAAGTATATTACTTCAGATGCCCTTCGTTGCTACGAAAAAATACATTCAGTGACATTAATGACAATTAATATTTTAAAAATTATAAAAGTGATGACTTTCAACCGTCAAATAGTTATAACAACTGTGTGTTTAATTGTACTAATTTGTACTTACATAAATAAATTACAATAAAATTTTGGTTTTGAACAGTTTTATTCATGAAATAATCGTAACAAATTGCACTCGATCTCTAAAATTATTATCGAATTTTTGCCCTCGTGACACTTTGACATAATTTCACTCCCCTTCGGGTCGTGAAATTAAAACTGTCAAAGTGTCACTCGGGAAAAATTCGATAATTTTAGAGCTCTTGTGCAATTACTATTGATAATTTTTTCACTAACTATATTTTCAGTGATTGTAATAATTTATATACTGTACAACAAAAGCTAATACTCAATCGAGAAAAGAGGAAAAGTGATAAAGTGATTGTTTAATAACATATTGTTACTATGGAACGCTTACAATTTTGAACATCTTTAACAACAAAATATTTGGATCACAGAATATATCCTAATTAATTCTCTGCTTGGATCTTCCATAAATAATAAACAATAAATAACTTCTTATTAAGTTCACGTTTTAAATCAAATATTTATCAAATACACTATCAATATTATTTAATCAACAACTCAAAATATTCCCGATGTCATGTCAAGTATTTAAAATTGTCACTGTCTTGTCACCATATTCTATTCGAATCAGTGTGTTGTATGACAAAGATAGCGAATGTTCGATTTGGAAAATATCACCACGGACATGGTGTCCATTTTTATTAATCCTGAAAAAAGTAATAAAAATTTTTGCAAAATTTAAACGCAGAATGAAAGACTAAATTATTATCGAGGGCCGAAAGTCCCTTAGAATAAATTAAAAGTTTCTTTTGGATGAGATATTTGAAATTAACACACTACATTTTCTCTTAGCTTTTCACCCCTGTAACTTATTAAAATAAACATTATATAAGTTTTCAGTGACTTTCGGCCCTCGGTAAGGACGTATCCTTTCATTCTGAGATTAAATTTTTTTAAAATATTTATTATTTTTCTCAGGATTCGAAAAAAAAAAGATTCCAATTTAAATAGCATTGGAGCCGAAACTTTGTACCTATCCCTTTAAATATTATTAAATGTTAAAAAAAATGTTTTTTACAGTATGTCTGCGTAACTTGGAAGCTATTAGGTTTGTTCTAGCATCAGTTTCAAACGGTTTGAAACTATCAGAAGCATGCGCATTTGTTTGACGGCGTTCAAGCACACAAATTACTAGTTTGAAACTACTAGTCGAGCGTTCTAACGAAAGTAAATTTTGGTTTGGAAACTGGCCTCAAACGGTCAAAAGAGTTTGCGGATTTTGTTCGGATTTTCAGTGTGTGACTTGCGCAGTGGAATTATTTGTTTGAGGTTTATAAATTTTAAATAAAAGTTGTATGTTTTGACTATATTACTTACCATTATTTACGTTTATAACATTAATTTTCAATATTTAGCATAAATCTTGAACATTTGGATACTTTGGCTAAGAAAAGTGTATTTCTAATCTAACCTCAAAATTATAAATAAAAACAAACAACTTGACGTTGGTATTTACTCCGATAAAAAAGCGTTCTAGCCAGAAACAGTCTGGTACCAGTGTGTGGATTGAACATACGCATTGAAGCAGTACAATAATCTGGTGTCAAACCATACAAAACTAAATGCTAGAACCAACCTATTGAGAACTTCTTTATTATCAATTAAAAAAAAGTCATTCTTCATAAAATTCTCTGCGTCGCACAGTGTGAACTAGCGTGAGCTAGGTGAACAAAAGTCATATTCAAAACTAAAAGAATTATTATTTGAATATTGTAAACAATACCCCAAAACATGCTACTCTAATATTTGTTTATGTCTAGCACATCCCATCGTTGGGCACAAAATGGTTTGACTCAGCTGTTCACGTGGGCTCAAAATGGTTTGACTCAGCCATGTTGTCTTTTTAAAATAAAAAAGAAATTAGTTGTGAATTATTGATTTTAAGGGGTTGTTATACCCGATATCTGTGGCTTTGCCCAGAATCTATGTTTTTTATTGTGTCGTTTAGCAATTGCTCTTCTATGAAGGTTTTATCAGAGGACGAAGCTCTGATGATGGCACGTTATGTGTTGAAAGTACTTAGCTGATAATAAAACATTTTTTACACACTATCAATTTTTTTGAAAGCATACACTTGTTTGCCGTTTTGACCTATTTTTTTTTATTCCACATCTTGTTCTAATTTCCTCACTTCTAATTCTGTCTCCCATCTGATCTTCAGTAATATTTTCATTTTTTCTTTCTAAATATGCCTTTATTTCCATAGCATACTTTCCAACAAAATATTTAAGAAAACCGTGTCTTAAAATCTTAATCCTATTACAATATTACAAAGTAATTTGTACTTGAGTAGTATTGTTAATTTCGAGAGGTAAACAGAATGAACAGCAGGTATAATAAGTAAAAGTACAATTGAATAAAAAATAATTACTTTGTATCTGTACCGGAAACTTAACCAAACCATTCAAATACAAATTTGTAATAAGCTTAAGATTAAGGTTTTCTGAAATATCTTCATGGCGATTGTACAAAGCATTATGGCCGTATTGTACCTTCACCTTTTATGGTGATATAACTATGATGGCTATAGCTTTTTTCTGGTGCAATCAAGTAATTTTATGTTACCCCACTTTATATTAGCACTGTTTTTTTTATTTCTACATGTAATTTTTATTTGCCATAATTATCATGACGTCGTCAGCGGTATCCTAGCTAAATTTACTTTTTCTTTTTCAAATACAAAAGTTAAAAAAAAGTGTACTTAAACTACAGTGTTATTATTATTCTTAAAAAATAAATGAACAATAAATAATTTATTAATATTTTTTTAATACTAATTCTTAAAATATTTTCTTTGCTCAGTTCAAACCTGTCTTAAAAGATTGGAAGACCTTACTACATTTACATTTTTACCAAAAGAATCACAGCATGTCTCACTGTCATTCAGATTTTCTATGCTTCTAACTAATAACCAAACATACATAACCCTTGTCTACTTCTCAACCATGTCCATGTTTTAAGTTGTAAGCTCTTCTGGAAGCCTGTTTCTCAGCCGAGGCGCGAAAGATGGGGTGATTTATTATTAAGTTGTACAAGTCGGTTTTAATAATAACGTTTTATAAAGGGTGTTACTGGACCACCCCTTTATTCCTAATCTTTTGAATGTTTTCTTTATGATGGTTAGCCGAAATGTGATCAATTTTATTTGAATTTTTGTTCTATTGTATGATACTAGGTTGAGTCTATAATTAAAATGATTTACAGACGACATTTTTAGATTAATTATCAGGAAAGTTTTTATAAAATGATAATTTTAAATTATATTTCTGATTATTTCATTCATAGGAGATTCTGACCAATAGAAAGCTACAGAAATCTGAATTAAATCGATAATTTTTGATAATTGCCCGTCGTTAAGTATATTACGTCAGATGCCCTTCGTTGCTACGAAAAAATACATTCAGTGACATTAATGACAATTAATGTTTTAAAAATTATAAAAGTGATGACTTTCAATCGTAAAATATTTATAAAAACTTTGTGTTTAATTGTACTAATTTGTACTTACATAAATAAATTACAATAAAATTTTGGTTTTGAACAGTTTTATTCATGAAATAATCGCAACAAATTGCACTCGAACTCTAAAATTAATATAGAATTTTTGCCCTCGTGACAATTTGACATAATTTCACTCGCCTTTGGCTCGTGAAATTAAAACTGTCAAAGTGCCACTCGGGAAAAATTCAATAATTTTAGAGCTCTTGTGCAATTACTACTGATCATCTACTAAAAGTATTAGGTTATTATTATTTAAAATAATAAAAAAGAAATAAGTTCCATTTTTGTTTGTCGTTCATTCTGTCTTTTATTCTGTTAATATTCTTATTTCTTTTTGTAAAAGATCCAATGAGTATTTCTAATGTAATAGTGAATATTTTTTGACGATACTACAGAATACTTTAATATTAATAATATTACGTCAAACCTAATATCTTTCTTGTCCGCATTTAAAGTTTTTTCTCTGTACAGTAGAAGCAGTAGAAGTTCCTTATTTGTGAGGTAGGTACCTATATATGTTCCGTAAATATACCGCTATTACAGAATCCTTGAATACGAAATGGCAATTTATATGGATTTATAGGGGATACATTCCTAGGTGATACATAAGTGAATACATAAAAAATAAGTTTAATTGAAGAACTTGACAGTTTTTAAAAACTTAAATTCAGACTGATATTCAGCAGTGGCATTAGCAATTTGACTCTAAAAATAAGATATTCTACCATAGATGAATCCAATTTCATAAAGAAATCACAGTAAGATGTTTCAAATTAAATGTCACTTTGCCAGTAGTTGTTGAAGCCTCTCCTTCAGTGGGTTGTAAATTTAATATTTCCTCCAATCAGTTTCAGTCAAATCTTCATCTTGTGATTCAAGCCACTCCTGAACGTCACTTGATTTGGTCTGTTCGAACCCACCTCGTCTTTGTCCACTTGCAATTTCGGCAATGTTTACAGTCATAGTTTGAAATTGCACGGATTATTCCTCAGTTTCCACAATCAGAACAGTCCACAATTTTTTCCAGCATAATTTCATTGTGTATGGCTTTAGTTCTTTCATTTTTCTATGTCAAATTTCTTCAAACATTCCAAACATTCAAATCAGGATCACATTCCATATTATTAAGTATCATTTTGAAAGTTCGTCTAATATATTGTAATATAGCTTAACGGCCTTAATTATTCCTTATAAGAGGTCGTCTTTGTTTTGATTTTTTATTACATAGGAATTTAAAAATCTGTAAAGCATCAATAGTTTAACCTTTAACTACACGCGCTGGCGTATTTTGTACGCCAGATATAAGAATTCTACTGTAAATATATTTAAAACTTTAATTTTTGACCTTTTTTTGTCTATGTAACCTATTACTGTAATGTGCTTTACAATTGGTTTTAGTTTCGTTATAATCGGCGTTCTGGGAAGATCGTAATTTACAGTTTATTATTTGTTGTTTCCGGTGGTGGACAATATACACCACGATTATATGAATATAAGTAGTAATATAAGTATATCTTTCAATTGTTTTTTAGTCATTATGGCACAAACTATATTTTTCTTTATAAACAATACTTTTTCTCATCTAAAAAATCACATTTCAAAAAAATTTTTATTAGTAATTTTACTTATTATGGAATCAGATTCCAGTTATAAATTTCAATTGGCTTACTGAGAAGGAACTCCAAGTATTCGCTGATACCGAATAAGGTTTATAACAAATAACTTACTGTAGTTTAAAAAAAAAAAGAAAAAGAAATCCGCTGGTTTTAAGTGTATTTTCTTGTGGCGTATAAAGTACCTACGCCACGCGTGTAGTTATGTTATAATTTGATGCGCGGGTAGTTAAAGGTTAATAACACAATGTCCTGATGCATTAGATCAAAGCGACAGTGTAACTCTATCCTTTGCTACCTTAATCCAGGGACAGACTTTTCGCTTTTTTAAATGCATGTTTTATTTGGCATTCTCTTTCAAAACAGTGCAGTTTCGTCTGCATTAAATACTTGCTCATGTGAGTATCCTCCAACAGCTACATATCAGGTTCGGAAATTCTTCTAGATGTGTTTCTGCTGCAGCAGTGTCTGCAAATGCAGATGCCACGCCCCTTCTTTAACGATTTTAATGCTATGCAATGATTGTGGCTCAAAGCAACCTTCCGATGCTTGAAATTTGTATATTCACCACCACCGCTATCACAAGGTTCTTTAAAATGTGCGTAAAGACGCTTTGAATTTATTTTTTAATAGTTCACTTGCTGGAGCGTTGACAAAAGATACCGAATGCTTTTTATTTAGGTATATGTAAGTATGTATCGATGTACCGATTTGATCCGCGAATAAATAGCTATATAGCGAATAAGGAACTTTTACTGTATTCAAACACGTTCGTAGGACTTGTACGTTAGGTTGGTTTTTAATCACTTTTAAATTTATTTTCATCTCGTTGTTTTTATCCGCGTTCGAACTTCAAAAAAGCTGGTAATCGCTTTTACTCACCTAATTAAATACAGTAATATCTCGTATAATGATTTGTTTGTTAGTAATGACAATATTGATCTTATTCTTGATATTCTATATGGCGAATATTCCGAAAGCAAAATAGTGAACTTGATTTTAAATATTAGGGCACGAAATAAGCCTTTCAATTCATCTGAGTGTATCAACAAAAGAGCGCTGGTGTTGCAGCAAATAATGTAGTACATAATGTACTAAATATCATTTATGTTACATACTTAGTATCTTCCTATACGGCATTGTGCCAGACACTCTGACTAAACCAACGATAAAAAAGTGAAAGTATTCGAGATGTGGTTTTAAAGAATAATCCTGAGAATCTTACGTAGACTAAGGCACGAATGAAGAAGTCTTGCTAAGACTTTCAAAAGAAACAGAACTCAATAATGAAATAAAAATACGAAAACTACAATAACTTATCCACGTGATGAGTGGAACAAAATACCTTCTGGTTCTGCAGAATATCAGACAGGAAAGATATTAGGAAAGCGTAGCGTTGGAATGCGATGTTGGAATGGGGTTGTCAATTGCCCATCTAACCAGATTTTTAGACCAACTGTAAACATAATAAAAATAATCATGGTGATTGCCAACCTTTGAAAGAAGACGGCACCTTACGAGGAAGAGCCATTTCTCGCTTGAAGAAGTACATAAAGATAGTAGTAGTGGCTAGTGTAGCTGATGCGGCTTATTTAATTTAAAAAGTTCATCATAAAATTCATCTATATCTTGATTAATTCTTCTCTTTTTTGCGTAACTTTTCTCAACATATACTGTAGTACTTAGTGTTCTTAATTTCCTCTTCTACATAAGGTAATCTATGTTTTGAAAGCAGAGTTCTGTTGTAAAAAAATCTTCTAAAAGCATGAGATATACATAGGTTTCCAGTTAAGAAAATGATTCAAAATGCTGTCAGTGTATAAAATTGGAAATCTGGTCCATTTTTTGAAAACGATTTTTAAAATTTTTGAATTTTTTAGGGATAATGTTATAATTATACATTATCCCTAAAAAATTCAAAAATGTTAAAAATCGTTTTCAAAAATATAACATTATCCCTAAAAAATTCAAAAATGTTAAAAATCGTTTTCAAAAAATGGCGGCGGCGATTGATCCTACATATTATTATGTAGGATCAAGGTCAGTATAATTATGTGTAGGAGAAAAATAATCGTAATGGGACGTTTCATCGCCGCCGGTTCATCGCCGCCGGTTCATCGCCGCTGGTTCATCGCCACCAGTTCATCGCTAGTCCATTTCATCGCCGTCCGTTTCATCGCCGTCCGTTTCATCGCCAGTTAGTCAGTTAATTTTGTATTATGGGAGATGACACGACACGACGTTAAATTCAGTTCAAAACTTATGACAATTAAAACTATGTAGTGTCAGGTTAGGCTAGGTTAGGTCATTTTCTAGCGTTCCTAATTAATATTAAAAATAAATAATAAATGTATGTATGTATATGTCGGTTTTAGAACGTCTTTCGACGTTGTCCGATGCCTAACTTCCACGTCCTTCTATCATCCCATTGGCCATCTTTAAGATCCCTTGTACTCATTGCTTTGGTTACCCCTTCTTTCCATGTCTTTTTGGGTCTTCCTCATTTTTTGCGGTTTGGTGGTACCCACTGCATGATCTTTTTGGGCAATCTTGTGTCTTCCATTCTTCGAACATGACCATACCAAATCAACTGTTTCCTCTCAATGTCTGTTGTTAAGTAACCATCTATTCCAATTTGTCGTCTTACTTCCTCATCTCGAACTCTTTCCCTACGGAATATACCTAACGATCTTCTAAATACATCCATTTCTACAGCTTTTAATTTTTTCCTGTTGTTCTCGGTTATTCTCCAAGTTTCTTCTCCGTAAAGTAGGCTGCTTTTAATAAGTGTTTCATAGATATTGTATTTTCGTTGTATTCCTATTTCGGAGCTCCAAAGTATTCCATTTAGGCAGCCAATTGTTCTTCTAGCTTGTGTTATCCTTTTTTTATTTCCTCATCGTCTTTTCCCGTTCTATCGAAGATTACTCCCAGGTACGTGTATTCACTACAGGATGTGATTTGTTCATTATCCTCTAGTTCGATATTGGATAGCTCAGCTCCTATGGGTAGGTATTTAGTTTTTTCCACATTAATTTCCAAGCCCCACTCTGTTCATATTCCTCCTTGAGTTTTCTTGCCATATACTGTAGGTCGTCTTTATCATTAGCTATGATGACTTGGTCATCAGAAAATTGTAAGGTATATAAACAAACCTCTCCGAGGTCTATACCCATACCGTGGCATTTACGTTTCCACTGATTTAGTGCTTTTGCAACATATATCTTGAACAAAGTTGGTGAAATACAGCAGCCCTGGCGCAGACCCTTGTTAACTATGAACTTTTTAGATAGTGTGTTGCCAATTTTTACTTGTGATGTAGAATTTCCATATAAATTTTTTAAGGCTTTGACTAGAGTGTAGCTGATGTTAGTTTCTTGTAGTGATTTCCACAATTTAGTCACAGGAACGCTGTCGTATGCTTTACGCAGGTCAACAAACATGAGATGGGTCTCTTGATTGGTTGCTGATTTTTTTTTTCAATTAATGGTTTTAGGCAGAAGACATTATCTGTGCAAGTCATTCCAGCGCGGAAACCAGCCTGTTCTTCTTCTTCTTGTTCCCTATACTCCATCTCAATGAGATTTCTAAGAATGCGCCCGTACACCCGGCTTAGTGTACTAGTTACCGATAATAATAAATAGTTACATAATAAATGTAACTGTAAAAAATTTGTCGGAAATTTGGAAATAAATTAGTTAGCGATTAATGAACTGTCCATGAATCGGTCGGCGATGAATCGGCCGGCGATGAATCGGCCGGCGATGAATCGGCCGGCGATGAATCGGCCGGCGATGAATCGGCCGGCGATGAACTGGCGGCGATGAACTGGCTGCGATGAACTGGCGGGGATGAACTGGCGGCGATGAAACGTCCTAGACCGAATAATAATTGTTGTTTAGCCAAATTTGACAGGTGGTTTACTTGACCTCGATCTTGTAGGCAAATAGCCATACTTTTAGTTGAAAATTCTGAAGATGATATTTGTATCGTCATGGTGATATCAAATTCTTATTTTTTGTGTGTTTATGTATTAAGTATAATTGTAGATGATGTGTCCTTTTATTAATCCATTAATGTTGGTATATTCTTATTGCTGACTTCTTTTAGTATTATAATATGTAGATGGGTTTGCTACACATTTTTCTTCATTAAGTAAGATGAGGGCTGCTTCTTTGATTTTTCTCTATTTGCTGTCTACTTCTTTCATTACTATTGGTGTATATTGCCATTACACTCTGTTCTTTTATTGTCCCAGGCATGTTTTCATATCTGCTATCAGTCAAAGTCTCTGTTTTGATTCATGCTAGTTTATCCAGATCCTTACCTTTTGTGGTAATAGGCTATTGATTATGTTCAAAATAAGAGAGCTAAAAGGAACTACAACGTTAACGAGATTTTATTGTCTCATATGGTCAAAGGACATCTATGTTTGAAAAAACCGCGGAGTGCTACCATTTAAATGGGTGCGTTTTTAAGAAAGGGGTGAATTAGTCCCTAGGCACAGGGTGAATTAGGGTGAGTTCCATTCACTTTTGGTACAAACACTTCTAAAGGAAAATTATTCCAGGATAAATTTACTATCGAAATATCATATTTTAAGTCAAAAGTATTTTTTTACAAAAATACATTCAAAATAAAAGCAAGAAAAAAACAAAAAAGAAAGTAATTTTGTTTTCAGCCCCATAATTTCTTTCCACATGGATATAGGTATAGGTATTGCTTCAGCGAAAAATAACTTCCATCCTTCCTTTTTAAAATGACGTTTGGTAGAAGACTCTAGGAGTTTCCAAAATAGAATTTTTCAAAATTTGCCGCTCACAGAATTTTTGAGAAATTTTCCCCATTATTTCGCAAACATTGTTCTGTAACTTTTTTCTACGCATTTCTAGGTATATGCAATGGTACATTTAGTAAAAAGAGAAGTCAATTGCCTTTAAAATGGTCTGCTGTGTAAGGTCGTACGACTATTTTTAAACAAGTTATGCTTTTTCAAGCTTTTATACTTTTAATGATTTTTGATATTTTTTATGATTATTTTTTTAAATTTCTCATTATGACTTTTTTTCTTGTACATTTAGGTATACACATTTTAGAATAAAAAAGCTTATTTTCTTCTTACTTTAAAATGTTGTATTGCAATCACCTCTAGGACTATTTTTAAACAAGATATCCGTGGGATATTCAAGGGGATCCGTAATTTGAGAAAAAATTTAAATTTTTTTTATTTTTTCAATTAGACGAATATAATTGCATATTGTAACATAATTTTTAATTCCAAATAACTTTTCTTGATAACACTTTTCGATATTGTGGAATATAAAGGTACTTTACTCTTGAGCTAAATTCATATTTTTTAACATACCTCGTACACTATTGATAAAATTTTATATCTGATGCTTACATCTTAGGTTTTAGACTATGCAGAGCATTTTATAAAGAATAATTTTTTTCATAAAGTTAATAATAAAAAGTTTTCCATATGGTTCCAACTTAGTGGGACCTATTGCATGTGTATATGTCAAACTATGCAAAAGCATATCTTGTTTAAAAATAGACCTAGAATTTTTTACAATACACTATTTTAAAGTAAAGAAAATAAGCTTTCCTTTTTATTGCACAATGTGTATACCTAAGTATACAATAAAAAGTTATAATGAGAAATTTAAAAATAATCGTAAAATATATCAAAAATCATTAAAAGTATAAAATTTTGAAAAACCATATCTTACTTAAAAATAGTCATGCAGCCTTATACGATAGACCATTTTAAAGGTAATTGACTTTGCTTCCTACTAAATGTAACATTGCATATACCTAAAGCTGCGTAAAAAGGAGTTACAGAACAATGTTTGCGAAGTAACAAGGAAAATCGCCCAAAATTGTTGTGAGTGGCGAAATTTGAAAAATTATATTTTGGAAACTGTAAATCACACAGACTTACACCAAACGCCATTTTAAAGAGGAAGGATCGAAGTATTTTTTCTGTGAAGTAATGCCTATACCTATATCCCCGTGAAAAAAAGTTGTAGGGAAGAAACAAAAATGCTACCTTTCGTGTTTTTTTCTTGCTTTTCTTTTGAATATATTTTTGTAAAAAAAATATTCTTGACTTTAAAATGTGATATTTCGATAATAAATTTAACCTGAAACAATTTTTCTGTAGACGTGTTTGTACCAAAGGTGAATAGAACTCACTCTAATTTGCCCTGTGCCTAGGGACTAATTCACCCTTTTCTCAAAAACGCACCCCTTTAAATGGTACCACTCCGCGGTTTTTTCATATATAGAGTTCCATTGACTTTATGAAACAATAAAACCCCGTTAACGTTGTAGTTCCTTTCTAAAATACATAATCAATAGCCTATAAAAACTGTGGAAAAACCTGAAACTATTAACAGTGATATTTTTTATTTAAGCGACGTTTATTTTTTGCGATATTACTATAGATATTATCTGTGTTTGGTTAGACGGTACCTGTGACATTTTTAACATTTTTTATTTTATTAACGAATCCACAGCTTCACGCCTTAATATTTAGAGATCTATTCAAACATACCTCTCCTTCAAGGGTTGCATTTTTACCACCCTCTTATAATCCCAGCCACGAAGAACTGTCAAGTTATGTAAACAACTCACTACTTCATCCCTGTAGACTGGCGGTGACTCTTACTTTTTTCTAGTCTATTAACATACAATAATGTTCCACATTTAAATTCTCGACACATATAGAAATAACTTAAACAGTGGCTTTTAAGATAAAATTATGGAAATAGGGTTGTAAAAGCAGGTAAATTTTCAAAACATTTATCTCCAAAAAATTCCACCAAATATTCCTTGTAAGTATTCCTTGAGTAAAAGAATAAAAATATGCAGTAAAGGGTATTTTTTCGTAAACAGCTATGTGTATTTTATTGGAAATAATTTTTAAATACATATTTTTGCTAATCTAAATTAGTCTTTCAAAATTTTTCTTCCTAGTCCAGAAAGCCACTGCGCATCCGCTAGGAAAAATATTCTAATTCGGATTTTTTGCACAATCTTACTCAAAAAGGACTCCTTTTACAAATTTGCATGTAGCCAGGACCAAAAGGTGGTCAAAAATTTTTTAAACGTTTTTTTTTGTTTTTTCCTAAAATTATTCGTTTTACATGGAAAAAAGTTTTTTTTAGGTTTTTTGGATCATTCCAAACAGAAAAGGTCTTTAGTGACTTTTTTCTTAAATTGATAGTTTTTGACATATAAGCGATTAAAAATTGAAAAACTGCGAAATCGGCCATTTTTAACCCTCAAAAACTATGTGAAAAACTAAAAATTTGAATGTTACCAAGGTAGGTAGATATTCTTTAAACATCTATTGATGAAATCCCGAAGAGTTTTTTGCAATACATTATTCAAAACTCCTTTGTTTTTTAATTACTAATCAAGCGTGCGCGACACTATTTTCCACCGACAGTATGGTGCAAATAAAAGGAATAAATTCGTTATTTCGTAAACCGGCGTCTTTAAGAAAAAATCCCGAAAGAGGTCGATTTTTATTTTTAAGTTATGATATTGTGGCATATATGGTATACTAGTGACGTCATCCGTCTGGGCGTGATGACGTAATCGATGATTTTTTTAAATGAGAATAGGGGTCGTGTTGTAGCTCATTTGAAAGGCTCTTCAATTCTCTATTCAGTAATGTAAACATTTATATAATTATTTATACAGGGTGTCCTTCTACTTCTTTTTTTGTCAAATAATTTAATTAATAAAAATCTTTTCGATACCCTGTATAAATAATTATGTAAATGTTTATATTACTGAATAGAGAATTGAAGAACCTTTCAAATGAGCTAGCACACGACCCCTATTCTCATTTAAAAAAATCATCCATTACGCCATCACGTCCAGATGGATGACGTCACTAGTATACCATATATGCCACAATATCATAACTTAAAAATAAAAATCGACTTGTTTCGGGATTTTTCCTTATAGTCGCCGGTTTACGAAATAACGAATTTATTCCTTTCATTTGCACCATACTGTCGGTGGAAAATAGTGTCGCGCACGCTTGATTAGCAATTAAAAAACAAAGGAGTTTTGAATATTGCATTGCAAAAAACTCTTCGGGATTTCATCAATCGATGTTTAAAGAATATTTACCTACCTTGGCAACATTCAAATTTTCAGTTTTTCACATAGTTTTTGAGGGTTAAAAATGGCCGATATCGCAACTTTTCAATTTTTAATCGCTTATATGTCAAAAACTATCAATTTTAGAGAAAAGTCACTAAAGACCTTTTCTGTTTGGAATGATCCAAAATACCTAAAATAACTTTTTTCCATGCCAAGAAAAATCATTTTAGGAAAAAACAAAAAAAAAAACGTTTAAACAATTTTTGACCACCTTTTGGTCCTGGCAACATGCAAATTTGTTAAAAGGAGTCCTTGTTAAGTAAGATTGTGCAAAAAATCCGAATTAGAATATTTTCCCTAGCGGATGCGCAGTGGCTTTCTGGACTATCCGTCTTTAGTTCCTTTTTTCCTTAATACATAACTTAGGCACTATATAATTTATACTCTCTGGCCAAATTATTAGACGCACTATAAGATTTTATAAAAAAAAATGTTAATAATTATAATGTCCGACTGCTATATTATTTGACAAATAATGACATGATTTCAAAGTCAGTTAAGTATGATATAATGCCCTATTTTGAAAAATAACGCCCTAGGGTATTAAATTTAAATAACTAATTAAATTCTGTCAAGTTGACAAATAAAAACCTAAGTAAAACTATGGTTATCACAATTACGTTACGACTATTGCTGGTAATAGTTATTTATGTACCAAGTCAGTAAAGTGACTCTTTATCGAACGAGTCTGATATTATGAGCCGAGCGAGCGTAGCGAGCAAGGCGAATAACAGACGAGTTCGATCAAGAGTCTTTACTGACGTGGTGCATACAATATTTTATCGCCAATCATAAAAAACATTAATACTTACTTAACACTTACTTAATTACATCCTTCTAATGAAAAAAGAGTGTGTGTACTTTGTATGAACGAAAGAAGTTATACTTCTATTATCATGATTTCAACGAAATAAATATATTTTAAACAATTTTATCGTATTTATATTTAAATAATATACTAATTTTAATACTAAAAGTAAAATAAGAAAAATTAAAAATACCGTTAATAGTTACGTCATTGTTTATGAAGTGTAGTGTTTGTAGCCTGCCGCAGCGAAGTTGATTTGCCGTGATGAATAGTAGACAATCTAAATAAATATATTTGCTAACAAATTATCAGTACCTACATATCTATCACCGTCCTATATATAATAGAATAATTACACTTTTATAAAAAGAACTTTTTTATAATAAAACCTTTTTATTATTTATAGGAAAGAATATAAAATAATTTAACGATAAACGAATTAACGAAAAAATGCTTAAAATTCCAAAAATTACACTCTAATAAAAATAGTTATTTATGAAACAGTTCGTGAAGTATGCTTTTTGTGAACGCACGCGATATTTAGAGCACGAGCGACAACGGAGCGAGTGCTTATACATCGCGTAAGTTCGCAAAAAGTACTTCACGCACAGTTTCAAACAATATTTTATCTACTCTACCATAAACAAATAAAAAAACTGTAACTCTTCGTCACTGGAATTCATTTCTATTCTACAATTTTTAGAACTTTGACATTTAAAAATCCTAACTACTTTCAAACCACAAAACTGTCAAATTTTGTTGTAAGTCATTGCTCATATTGTCATCACCATGACAACGCGAAAGTTAAGGATATTTGATTATATGAAAGTGTGCCAAAAAACCCATTGAAAGTGTGCGAAAAAGTAAATCCAATTTAAAATACATTATTACTTCACGCACACTTTAAACTCTTCACGCACTGCTATCTATAATGACAGTTTTCACAAACTAAAAACTTATACATAATATGACATAGAGTAGATAAAGTACTTTTTATAATATCACGGTTTTGTTATTGTACATGTACATGTAGGACACAACATGTTTGGAAAGAATAATTAACTTATATAAATTTTTAGTAGGTGTATTAACTGTTATTTATAATTATGATTCCAAAAATTACACTAGTTATAAAATAGTATTTTTTATAATACCACGGTTGTTTAAAATGGTATATATAATTTTAAGTATACAGCGTGTCTACTTGAGTTGGAAACATATGGGAAACTTTTTTATTATTAATTTTATGAAAAAAAGTTATTCTTTATAAAAAGTTCTGCATGCCCAAAAACGTAAGATTCAATTATCAGATATCAAATTTTCTCAATATTATACGAGGTATGTCAAAAAATATGAATTTCGGCTAAGGGTAAAGTACCTTTATTTCTCTCAATATCGAAAATTCTTATGATAAAAAGTTGTTTGGAAATAAAAACTAAGATGAAATATGCAATTACATGCTTCTTATTGAAAAAAAATATATTTTTCTCAAATTTATGGATACCCAACATCGTTTTTAATTATTACAAATATTATAACTCGTTTATTATTCATTTTACGAAAAAAAGTTATTCTTCATAAAAAACTTTGCATGGTCTAAAATCTAAGACACAACCATGATATATCAACTTTTATTAATTTTATACGAGGTGTGTCAAAAAATATGAAATTCGCTCAATATTATAGCACCTTTATATTTCACAGTATTTCAATTAGAAGGATGTAATTGCATATTGACACATAGTTTTTAATTCTAAACAACTTTTTTAATAACCGTTTTCAATATTGTGAAAAATAAAGGTACTTTACTCTTGAGTGAAATTCATATTTTTTGACATAACTCGTATAAAATTAATAAAATGTCATATCTGTTGGTTGAATCTTCGGTCTTAGGACATACAGAGATTTTTATAAAGAATACCTTTTTTTCGTAAAAGTAACAATAAAAGAGTTATCGTATGTGTAATGAATAAAAACGAAGTTAGTATCAATAAATTTGAGAAAAATTTGGAAAATATTTTTTTCCAATTAGAAGCATGTAATTACATATTTGAGCTTGGTTTTTATTTCCAAACAACTTTTCATAATAAGAATTTTCGATATTGAGAGAAATAAAGGTACTTTACCCTTAGCCGAAATTCATATTTTTTGACATACCTCGTATAATATTGAGAAAATTTGATATCTGATAATTGAATCTTAGGTTTTGGGGCATGCAGAACTTTTTATAAAGAATAACTTTTTTTCGTAAAATTAATAATAAAAAAGTTTCCCATATGTTTCCAACTCAAGTAGACACGCTGTATAAACTTTTAATTATTTATTAAAACAATTAAAAAAAGATACGCAACAGCCGGGTTCCAACTGGGGACCTCTAGATCTGCAGTCTAATGCCACTGAGGCACCATCAATTTGTAGATATCGATTTATTAACGTACTTTAAAATATCATTGCATTAGTCACATTTTTAAAACAGTTTGAAATTAAAAAAAAATCGATTTATCCATACAGTGTGATTGGTCAGCTGGGCTTTGTAGATCCGTTATAAGTAATAGATAATAATAAAAGTTAATAACAAAAATTGTAGCCAACTTTGATTACAGATTGATAATCAGTAATCGTAAATTGTAAGTTCTAGACAATTATTCAGCCATGGCTTACTTAAAATTTGGAAAGATTTAAACCCGTAATTATTAATAATTTTTCTATGAAAAATGAAAATATCTCGAAAACTAATAAATTTACACATAGGGAATGTTATACAAAAATTATAGTATGGTAATGGTACTTTTCGATAATGATATAAAATACAGGGCGTTGTATTTAAAATTACTGAGATAATAATGTACTTGCGTTTTGACTCACCCTGTATTCAATATAAAGAAAATTAGCAAAACAAACATTTACGAAAATTTTGACAATAAATAAAAAAATATGACGTCAATAAACCATTGACCTTGTGCTTGCTTCTATTTATACAGGTAGTTAAACTTGTTACGATTTTCATATAAAATTGGTTATAACTTTGTAAATACCCCGTATAACATACCAAACCTTTATATTTTTGTAATCGAAAAGTTACGAAGATTTCGAATATAAAATAAAATACAGGGTGTTCTATTTAAAAAAACATAAGTTTGGTCTGCCACTATGTTATCGAACACCCTGTAACATTTTAACTAATTTTGTAATATGAATCTCAAAGTTCGCTACAATTTTTGTTATTAAGTTTTATCGCTATACATTACTATAACGGATCTACGGAGCTTCACCCCACTATATAAATAATCACCCTGTGTAATATCAGTCAAATATTGCATTGTTAGCTAGTTCTAAGCTATCCTGAAAATTTCAGGTGTCTAGGTAGCCTAGAACTATTTTTAAAATGGATTACAAAATTTGCGGAGTCCGTGACACCAACCAAGCCAAGTATATAAAAAGGTTTTAATTAATATATTATATAATAGAAAAACACCATTTCATACTATATTCGCATTAATACGAAACTTAAAAGATTTAAGAATTCTTTTACTTTTACACAAAATAAAAATTTCGTATGACAGTAATGACAGAAGGCTCTTGCTTGCATGATGGGCGATTTCGATTTTTAATCGATAGTTGTTACGTATCAATATTGAATACCTAATTACTAAATCTGTAAAGTTGTGATTTATGTTTTATAAATATAATTTAAAAATACTACAGAATTTCATTTTCTGACATAAATTTAATTAATAATAACGTAAATTTTGTACAATATTTTTAATAATTAAAGTAAATAAATTTTAAGGTCACTCAAATAAATAATCGATTACTGCCATCGACCACTTACATTCAATCTCAGTTGATTTGATTAATCGCGGCAGGTAAAGTAAAATTCTTCTTTCAGTACAATAAAGTGTTACTTTACTGCCGCAAATGGCGGCCAATCAGTACAATAATGAATGACTTTAGTGACGGTTGGCGATAAATGTACTTATTTGAAAACTAATTAATTCAAAATTCATTCAAATTTTTTGCATATAGAGAATATTTTAGTCGGACATTAAATGATGAAGGCACCACGGGTATTATAGATAATAACGCTTTCGGTCAACGTATATCTCTCGGGCCAAAGGCCCTCGATATACCGGGTGGTGAACTAGAAAATGGGCCATAGGAAACTCAATGTAAAATTCTGAACTGTTGAATTCCTGCTTCCCTAATTATTTTACATCAAAAGACATTGGAAACTATTTTTGTAGAGGATTGAAATCTGTATTGAAAACAACTGTTAAAATTGTTCTACGAATTAAACATAGTCCAAAATTTTGTAAAAATGTAATACATTTTTCAGCCCAAAATTACGCCACACACAGTGCAATAATCTGTCAATGAAGTTATTTTTTCACATTTTTGAACTGTCAATATGTTTATTTTATCATTTATTGTTTAAAAACAATACAGTTGATAAGATACCGTCAGTTATGGAGAAAGTATTAATAATAAAGATTTTTTACTCAGTCAATGGTGTGAGCACTGTCAGTTAAATAGTAACGTGTGGCCTAACTTTTACACACATACCTACTGTGGCAAATGTATTATATTTTTCAAAATTTTGGAATGCGTTTAAATCGTAAAACAATTTTAACTTCTGATTTTAATACAGATTTCAATTCATTACAAATATTCTCTTATGACTTTTGATGTAAAATAATTAGGGAAGCAGGAATTCAACAGTTTAGAATTTTACTTTGAGTTTGCTATGGCCCGTTTTACGATTCACCACCCGGTATACACCATTGACCTCAAGCGTTATTATCCTTAAAATACCCTTGGTACCTTAATAACTATTATGAGGCTATACTAAATAGGTTTTTTGTATATGTCAGTCACAATGTATGTTGTTTGGTTGTCCATTTAATTGTCTATATTTTATCACAAATAAAACATCATTATTAATGCACTAATGCATCATTATTAATGAACCAATACGTATTTATTAACTAACAAATCCACAAAAAAAGGTTTTCCTGTAGCTGGCTGTATACCATATATTACAAAAAATAAGTGAAATCCTTTTCTAAAAGGTATATTTATTAAAATTCCCTAAAAAGGGCTACATTACAAAAGCAGAACTAGTTTTCGATCTAATTACAGATCATCATCAGCGCTGACAAGGTGCTTACATGCTAACACCTTCTTCTTATTCCTCTTCTTCTTATATTAGGCCTCTTGGCCTATTCTTAACCGATTTTGAGCTTGTATTCGTAGCTGTCCTGTTTACTGCCAGCTATCTCGCCACCTTTTAAAGGACCTTCCTATTATTCTCTGTCCTGTTGACTTCGAATCCCTGGCTATACGGGCTATTCTCTCGCTGTCCATTCTCTTCACATGCTGATTCCACTCTCGTCATCTCTGTCTTCCCCACCGTACTATATCTTGTATGTTAAAGAGATCTCTTATTCTGTCGTTCGGTATTCTGTCTCTCAGTGGTTTCCCTGTTATTGACCTCAACGTTCTCATTTCTGATCTTCTCAGTATCCTCTTGGTTTCTGCTGCGTCACATCTTGTTTCTATCGCGTACGTCACACATGATTTGTATATGCGTATTTTCCCTTCCAGCCTCATATCTTTGTTTCTCCAGATGACATCCCTTAGACATCCGGACACGTAATTGGCTTTATTTGCATGCTTTCGGACGCTCTCTTTAACATCTCCATAACTACATATTTCGACTCCCATATATTGGAATCTCGAGACTTGTTCAATTAGTTCGTTGTTAATTACTAATTTGCATCTTATGGGTTCCCTTGACACTACCAGGGATTTTGTCTTAGCTGTTGATATTTTCATGTTGTAGTTCTTCGCCACTGTATTGAAAGTTTATGCAAATCGCTGTAGGTTATCCTCGTTATCGGAGATTAAGATTGCGTCGTCAGCATAACAGAGGATTTTTATTTGTTTTTCTGCCATCTTATATCGTTTTCCAGTACCTTTAATGTTTTCTATATTTTTGTCCATTACTAAATTAAAAAGCAATGGGTTCAAGCTATCCTCTTGTCTGATTACCGAGTTGATTTCTACTTCCGATGTTAGTTCATTCTCGACTTTTATTCTGGTTTTCTTCTTCGTATTAATGTTTTTAATTATCCGTATCATCTTGTTGGGCTGATTTTTCTCCTTTAGCAATCTTAGCATATCTTCCAATATTACACAATCTAAGGCCTTTGTCAGATCTATATAGCACATAAAAGCAGGTTTATTATATTCCAGTGCTTTCTCAGCAATTTGTCTGGCTATAAATATGGCGTCTACTATGGACCTACTTTTTCCGAAAACCTTGTTGTTCCCTCACTAATTGTGTATTCTTAATTTATTTTATTGGCAAGTATTTTTGTTAAAAGTTTAACGGCCGGTTTCACAATCTGTGGTTAACCCTAGCGGTCAACTAACCTTTACCCACAGTCTAACTGACAGTTGCTGTTTCACAACCACAGATTCAATCATGGTTAGTTGACCGTAAGTTTTGTTTTATTTTTCTTATGTTGGTAGGAAATTATGGACAATGATCACCAGAAATAACATTTTTATGGAAGAATTATCAAATCAGCTGATCAGTTAGATGAGTTTCGATTGATTTTTATTAGGATAAATTCAATAAATTGTTATATTTCTTTATGACTATTAATTTGTTGTATATATTTTTTAAGGATTTTATATTTAGTTGTGGAGTTTATTTTGCAGATTAAGGAAAACAAGAATAAAAAACCGCTAAACGCCGTAAAAATGAGTGGCGCATAAAATATTCCATCTACAAAAGATCTGATATGAATGTTACGTGGCGCGAAAATGGATTTTCATTTGATGCAAAACAAAATTCTAGTTTTATTTTAAAAGATTTTTCCATAATATTTGCTAAATTTGAAGTAAACGCGCCACAAAAGAGTAACTTTGATACAGTTTGAATTTTGAAACTCTTTTGTGGCGCGTTTACTTCAAATTTAGCAAATATTATGGAAAAATATTTTAAAATAAAACTAGAATTTTGTTTTGCATAAAATGAAAATCCATTTTCGCGCCACGTAACATTCATATCAGATCTTTTGTAGATGGAATATTTTATGCGCCACTCATTTTTACGGCGTTTAGCGGTTTTTTATTCTTGTATCAGGAGTTTTTCAAAGTTATTTATAAATTAAATGTATGAAGTTAAATGCAATGTTCCTGTATTACACGTCAAGCTTTATAAATGGTCACCTTTGTTGCATTATCTCCCAAATGATCTAGTGTCCATCGAATGTACACTAGATTTTTTTCTATTCGAAATAGATTGAAAAAAAATATATTGAGATGGCCGGTAAATAAAGTCGGATTGCCCGTTGCCAGATCAAATTTAGCGTCGTAACCACTACAACTACATAAACCATTTGGGGAATAATCGTTAATTGGATTATACTTTTGTATCTTAATAACTTCTAAACGGCTTAACCGATTTTGATCAGTAAACATGAGTTTGAAACGTATTGACCAGTAGTATCTGATGGATCTAAGGTCAAGTATGATAACTGAAGCTGTTATAGGAATTATTGAGCTTGAGAAACCGTTTTTCCCACAGGAAATAGATTTTATCATATTTATGAAGCCTATAACCTAAAAATTCGAATTTTCCCGGATATGAGGTATACACCGTTAGATTCGTCTTAAGTCCTTCTACAAACGCTAAGTTATTGGCGCAATTCGTAGGTTGAAATGTTGAGTAATTGTCGAAAAACCCAAAGTTTAGTTTTTCAGTTTTTCGGCTATACTGAGCCGTGTGCATGTCTGATCCTGACGGCTTAAACACCATTTGAAAGCTTAAGTCAACACTATTGATTTGGTGTATTTGCGGTTCTCCTACCTCTTCTTGATCCGAATATATATACCCCAAAAAAATATGCCGTTTTGTACCTACCAAGTCCTATAGCTGGCTTATGGGTGGTCAAAAGTCATAAACTACACCGGTTCTAAATCGGCCCTGACCCCCTCTGTAAACACAGAAAAAATATAAAATCGGTTTAACTTTCAAACACACATACATACATATCCACAAACATTTTCCCTTTTTTAAATGCAAATTGAGTCACATTTCTAAGCTCTATAACTTTTGAATGGTATAACCGATTTTCAAAATTAGACATGCGTTGAAAAGGTAATGATCAGTTCTATTAGAAGCCATAAAGGTTGGACTTAAATTTTTAAACTTTTTGGGAGTTTTGGGGACGAGAACGAAAACCAGACCCTAAATAAGAAGGGCCTTAAAATCTACACCCTTGGACCAAAATCTATGGTTGATATATAAATGGGTAAGTCTTTTTCTGAACTTTAAGATGGGAGTTGGCCCAATTTTCAATTCAGTCAGATTTAGAAAATCGAAAATTTTGTGTATATATAATATCGCGTATAGGGGGGTGTGGGTGTGCGCCACTGGCGAGAACTGCCGTTCTCTGGTAATGTTCAAAATTAGACATGCGTTGGAAAGGTAATGATCAGTACTGTTAGAAGCCGCAAAGGTCGGACTTAAATTTTCGAAGTTTTTGGGAGTTTTGGGGACCAGAACGAAAAACAGACCCTAAATAGAAAGGGCCGTAAAATCGACACCCTTGGACCAAAATGGATGGTTGATATATGAATGTGTGAATGGCACCCATTCATATGAATGACATATGAATGGGTGAGTCTTTTTCTGAACTTGAAGATGGGAGTTGGCACAATTTTCAATTCAGTCAGATTTAGAAAATTGAAAATTTCGTGTATATAATAGTGTCGCGTGTAGGGGGTGTATTTCTGCGCCACTGGCGAGAACTGCCGTTATCTGGTAATCTTTTCGATATAAAACTAACAGCTTCGATAACTAATAAATCGAAAACTATTAATTTTATCAAAAAAATTTATAATGAACATTTTTTGCTTATAATTAATATTTTTACCAGCATTTGCGGTCAAAATATAAAAAAAAATTCCACCCTCGAGATGAGGTGGCAACCACCCCATGGTAAAAGCGTCTTTCGGCATCATATAGATTTTGATCCTTGGACTATCCACTACTTATTGTCAAATTTTCAAGCAAATCTATCCATTCTGTAAAAATTGCGAAGTGAAAAATTTCAGTTCCTGGACTAATTATACTTTTGGATCTCTATAACTTCTGAACGGCTTACCTGATGTTGATCACTAAACATGAATTTGAAACGTATTGACAAGTAGTATCTGATGCGTCCAAGATCGAGTATGATAACTGAACGTATTATAGAAATTATTGAGCTTGAAAAACCGTTTTTCCCATAAGAAATAGATTTGATCATATTTATAAAGCCTATAACTTAAAAATTCGAATTTTTCCAGATATAAGGTATACACCATTAGACGCGTCCTGAGTCCTTCTACAAACGCTCAGTTACTGGCGCAATTCGTAGGTTGAAATTTTGAGTAATTGTCGAAAAACCAAAATTTTCAAAGTTTAATTTTTCAGTTTTTTGGCTATGGTGAGCAGTGTGTATGTCTCAGCTTGATCGCTTAGGCGCTATTTGAAAGCTTAACTCATCCCTATTGATTTGGTGTATTTGCGGTTTTCCTGTCTTTCGTTGAACCTTAGATATATACGCCCAAAAAATATGCTATTTTGTATCTACCTAGCCCTCTAGCTGACTTACGGGTAGTCAGAAGTCAAAAATTAGACCGGTTCTGAATCGGCCCTCACACCCTCTTGAAACACAGAAAAACAAATTCAGATCGGTTTAACTTTTCCACACACATACATACATACATACATACATACATACATATCCACAAACATTTTCCATTTTTTAAATAAAAATTGAGTCATATTTCTGAGCTCGATAACTTTTGAATGGTATAACCGATTTTCAAAATTAAACATGCGTTGGAAAGGTAATGATCTGTGCTATCAGAAGCCGCAAATGTCGGGCTTAAATTTTTGAAATTTTTGGGAGTTTTGGGGACGAGAACGAAAAACAGGCTTTAAATGGGAAGGGCCGTAAAATCCACACCCTTGGACCAAAATGGAGAAGTAACATATGGATGGACGAGTCTTTTCCTAAACTTTAAGATGGGATTTGGCCCAGTTTTTAATTCAGTCAGGTTTAGAAAATCGAAAATTTCGTGTATATATAGTGTCGCATGTAGGGGTGTTGTGCGCCACTGGTGAGAACTGCCGTTCTCTGTGGATAAATGTGTGGTTAGGATATTCAGTCAGACTTGTAGTTGATTTGCATAATCATATTTTTGATGTTGATTCTTGCTACCTTGCTTTAAAAATTCATATATTGTAACATACCTCCTATGGGATTAATAAAATTTGATACATGATGGTTGCATCTTAAATTTTGGACCATAAAAATTACTATGCAATACTTTTTTGAAGTATCTTTTTTTCGTAAAATTAATATTAAAAATGCTTCCCATACGTGGCCAACTAAAGTACACACACTGTATATTACATGCACATTATACATTTTAAGTTTTGTTTAAGAATAATATTTGTTTTGAGGTCTTTCGCCAATATTGTTAAAATTAAATTGTTAATATAAAAACATGTAGCAAGCAAGAGACTATAGTATGTATTAATAATTACCCCAGGAAGCAAATCATTTAAAAATCGAACAATTATTGGCCGCTGAAATGCTAAACGCATTTAAGTACATCATATAAATTCATATCTGTAATTAATAATTTACGTGTATACACTCTGTCCTGTCAATAAAACGAAATTAGGTTAGGATAACCTCTGGTTAAGAGCTTAACCATCACTCCAAGCTCTGGTTAAAAATTCTGTCGGTTAACCACAACTTCGCCGTTGACCTGATATTGTGAAACACATATTTCGGGGTAACTTCTGGTTATCTCTTAACCACAAGTTAACTTCGACTTGTGAAACCGGCCGTAAGAGTTGTGCTCAGCAAGGTGATGGTACGGTAGTTGCTAGGGTCTTTGCTGTTTCCTCTCTTGTGTATAGGTATTGTTATACTCGTCCTCCACTGGTCTGGTACACGCTGGCTACATATTATTTCTTGAAAGAGGATCTCTATGTTTTCAATTAAGGTTTCTCCTCCGTATTTTAGGAATTCATTTGGTATCCCATCGGGTCCTGGGGCTTTTCTGTTTTTTAGTTTACGTATGTTATTCCTTATTTCTTCTTTTGTGATTTCTAGTTCTGTGTCTATGTTGGATTCGTCTTCATTTCCTGTTTCTTCCTCTTCTTTATGTATTATAGTATCTTCCTTATATAGTTCTTCTATATAGGCGGTCCATTGTTCTGATTCTATTTTAGTTAAACTTCTATATTATTTAATGGGTTTTTTCCTACTTTTTAGTATTTTCCAAACTTTTCTTTGCGCCCCATAAAAATCGTGTTCTATTTCTTTGGTAAAGCGTGTCCAATATTCTCTTTTTATATTTCTTATCTTAGAATTGATGTAATTTCTTGTATCTCTGTATTGTTGGTAATTGTTCGGTGTTTTGTTAGTGCAGTATTGAAGGTATGCTTTCCTCTTCTCATACTCTAGACTAGATCTCTTATTTTAGTATTGAACCAGTGCTTTGATATTTTTGTTGCATTCAGGTTAATTTTTCTGACTCCTATGCTTTCCTTTGCGGCTTGTAATATATTATATTGTATTTTTGCCCATGTCTCATAATTTACTCCTTCACCTGTTGTTACTGGGTTTATCTCAAATTTTTGTTCTAAACGTCTTTGATACAGTCATTTTGTGTTTTGGTTCTATAGAGACTTTATGTTTAGTTTTTCAAAGTACTTGGGTGGTTTTTTCTTGTGCTGTGGTATTTTGAGCAAAAATTTTCCAAGCACCGCTTTGTGGTCTGATCCGATATTGGGTGATATTAATGCTCTTACGTGTAGTATTTGTTTAGGTATGATTTTCTATTTGTAATTATATAGTATATTGTTAATTTTTGGCCTTGCGTGTTTTGCCACGTGTATTTGTGTTGGGGTTTGTGTGGAAAAAACGTGTTGTTTATTCTTAACAAATTTTGGGTACAGAATTCAACAAGGTATTCTCCATTTCGGTTCAATGTATCTTCGTTGAATCGTTGTTTGATATTATCTATGCTGTCGTTTCCTATTCTTGCATTGAAGTCTCCAAGAATAATTATTTTTTCGTTCTTCTGTATCTTGTCGATGACATTCTGTAGTTTATTGTAGAAGTCTTCGGTCTCCTCCTCGGGTTTACTTATATCTCGTGCGTAGATTGATATCATGTGAAGTTTAGTGTTTTCCATATTCAAAGTCATCATCAGGATTCTATGGTTGATATATTAGATATTTTCTATGCTCTTTTCAAATTTGACCTGGATTATAAGGCCCACTCCTGAGCTAGCATAGTCCCCCTTGTTTTTTCCGCTGTATATGAGTAGGAAATCTTGGTATTTTGAAGTTCCTTTTCCTTTCCTTCTGGTTTCGGAGAGCGCACATAAATCTATTTTGTGAGTGTTCATTTCTATTAGTATCTCTTGGTCTCTCTTTGTCCATGACTTAATGTTCCAGCATGCTATTATTTATTCTTTATCCTTTTTCGTTGTCCTATTCTTTGCAGAGTTGTCTTGAAAAAATGTTTCTGTCCGGTATCCGAGGCTTGGTGATCGGTTCTATGAGTATTTTCGTTTTTACCGTGGTAGGTCGCTAGCCTCACCCTAAACCCTCCTCCTTTATCCGGGCTTGGGACCGGCAACCCGTTGCTGAGCTACTCAGTCCACCCAACAGCGGGCAGGCGGAGTTCATGCTAACACCAAAATGAAAATATTTGGGTAAAAACCCTTTAAACTTAATCAATCATGGAAATATTGACTATATTTATTAATATAAACATGGATGTAGTAGATATCACATGAATTAAGCCCAGGGTACTATCTGACCCTCAATTGAGTTGTTCACATCTACTACTTGTTGTACTAGCGGTACACCACTAGTTGTACACCACTAGTACAGCGGTGTTATCAGCAAAAGTTGCACAGGTTGTTCTGTTACTTGTCGGTAGGTCAGCAGTGTAGAGTGTAGAGCAAGTACAATATCGGTCCCAGGACACTTCCTTGTGGTATTTCGGCTGTTATTGGTCTTAGGCTTGTGTATGCATTATTCTGCTTGACTAAGAAATGTCGGTTGGAAATATAGCTTTTTAGGATAGAAAGGATGGGGAAGGTTTTTCTTTGGCATAAAAAGGGATACCAGCGTTCCAAAGATTTGAGGCATAACTTGGAAGAGACCAAGGAGAGAGTTTTGGGCTGTAGTCATTGGAGAGAGAGAGAGAGAGAGAGAGAGAGAGAGAGAGAGAGAGAGAGAGAGAGAGAGAGAGAGAGAGAGAGAGAGAGAGAGAGAGAGAGAGAGAGAGAGAGAGAGAGAGAATTAGAGATGATAAGTAATCCAGAGTCGTAAAATATATGACCTCCTTATTTGTACTTTGGAATAATAACTCCCATGTCACTAACATATATCCAATTTGTTGTTGTTGGTGGAATAACTCTTTCTTCCAAAAACTTGAGTTTCATATTTACGGATATACTCGTCTTTTCATGTAAGATTTACTTAAATATAATAAACCCCTGATATTTATCAACTGCATATATTCTTATAAACTTCTAGATTGTCATGTAGATAAAAGTAATTTAAAGAGATTTCTGTAAAAACAAGTCCAGATTTATAATGAATTTTGATTGAAATATTATGTAATTGATTACTCTAGAATGAAAATGAAAAGAAGAAAAACCGTTTTCTTTTATTTTCACAGAGTAATATCAATATTAGGTAAATAATTTCAAGATTTTGGTTACTGATTCCACGCTTGTCATACAACTTAAAAGAATGTGATCAATGTACATAATATTCAAAATATACTAATTTGCGGTTATCTGAGTAAAATCTATAAGCGAGCGGTTTACCCCCATAAGCAGAACATAGATCGACTATTTCTTTTGTATTTGTACTGCACGAAACCTTTTTTATTCGAATCTATATATTTTTCAAAGTTGAAAAGTATTTTTTTTAATTTTTTCCAAGTGGGCCGTGAATTGTTATTAAATATCTTATAACAAAAAAACAATTTCACGAACATCTTCGAATACATTTTTCTTAGGCGTTTCTCATGGAAATAAATACTTTTTTGGTTTGGTAATTTTTCGAAAAAATTTACATTTTTTATTGGAAAAATCCTTGAATTGATTTTTATTTTTAAAACTATGTTTTTAGCAAGATAGAAACCAGTGATCATGCAAGGTTCATGTTTGTGATTGTAGTTTAGTTTTTTTTCTTTGTTGGTTTGGGTTTAGTGAAACATATTCTCATATCCTGTTAGTGACGTAGAAGAGATTGATAGTTCATAAATATAATTGTCCTCTTGAATGTAGAGTTAGGACATATAGAAGCGAAGTGCCCCTATTAATTGCATTTATAATAGTTTACATCATCAGAAAGGAAGATTTTTTAGGATATATTTTCAATTTAATAATTATAATAATAAAAAGACGTTTAGGTCTTGGAGTGGAAAAAGTACGCTTGGCGTCGAAAATTATTCCTGGATATATTAGAATCTTATATACCTGGTCGAAGAAAAGATATTGAAGATAACAAATCAATACGAATACCTTTTAGGTGTTCTTCAGTGACACTGTATTAGATGACGCGGGAAGATAACAAATTAAAACAAAACTTTTTAGGTGCTCTTCAACGACAGTCTATCTATAGGATGGGCATCAAAAGTTTAGTAGCTAGTGCAATTAATTTATTGATTTCGTACACGAATTTTTCCGTAACTATTCAAAAATTTTCTCCAAAATATCGTTTTTGGCGAGGTAAATAGATACTCTATTATTTTATATTTTACAGGTAAATAATACACTTCTGGGCTGGACTAGAAATCTAACTGCTGTTACTTATTCATGTACAGTTTGTCAAACTTGTTCCTAGGTTTAAAAAACTATGCCTTTATTTCCTTTATATACAGGGTGTAACGAAAATACAGGTCATAAATTTAATCACATATTCTGGGACCAAAAATAGTTTGATTGAACCTAACTTACCTTAGTACAAATGTGCATATAAAAAAAGTTACAACCCTTTGAAGTTACAAAATGAAAATCGATTTTTTCCAATATATCGAAAACTATTAAAGATTTTTTATTGAAAATGGACATATGGCATTTTTATGACAGTAGCATCTTCAGAAAAAATTATAGTGAAATTTGGACACCCTATAAAGATTTTATGGGGGTTTAGTTCCTTTAAACCCCCCCAAAACTATTGTGTACGTTCCAATTAAATTGTTATTGTAGTACCATTACTTAAACACACTATTTTTAAAACTTTTTTGGCTCTTAGCAACTTTTTCGAAAATTCAGTTTTTATCGAGATATTTTGAATATTTGTCAAATCCACCACATATTTGTATATGGTTAAGTACGATTATGGGGACTTGGTAAAAATATGAAAATATATGTATGATTTACATTTTTATGTATATTTTGAACCGTATTAAAAAAGAAGCCATATCTCGATAAAAGTTGCCTTCTCGAAAAAATACAAAGAGGCAAAAAAGTTTTAAAAACATTTTGTTTAACTAATGGTATCGCAGTAGTAATAGTTTAATTGGAGCGTACACAAACATTTGGGGGGTTTAAAGGAACAAAACCCCCATAAAATTTTTATGTAAACATATTAAAAAAGAAGCCGCAACTCGATAAAAACTGCCTTATCGAAAAAATACTAAGAGCCAAAAAGTTTTAAAAATATTGAATTTAACTAATGGTGCCACAACAATAATTTAATTGGAACGTACAGAAAAGTTTAGGGGGTTTAAGGGAACAAAACCCCCATAAAATTTTTATGGGGAGCACAAATTTCACTATAATTTTTCTTGAAGATGCTCCTGCCGTAAGAAAGCCACATATCCATTTTCAACAAAAAATCTCTAATTGTTTTCGATATATTAGAAAAAATCGATTTTCATTTTGTAACTTCAAAGGGCTATAACTTTTTTTATGTGCATATTTGTCCTAAGGTAAGTTAGGCTTCATTCGAACTTTTTTTTGGTCCCAGAATATGTGATTTAATTTATGACCTGTATTTTTGTTACACCCTGTATAGATGGAAATACAACTGCTTGTTCCTTAGTTGGAAAATTGGGTATTGGTTGTTTGGAAATTACTGATG